>NC_138185.1:167791380-168241985 GCF_964194105.1 Spermophilus citellus
GCTTGAGGAACCAGTACTTTCCAGAATTTTGGAAGACAAGATACAGTCAAATATTGAAGAGTCCAGTCCCAGTTATAATCATCATAGGTACAGAAAGTGTCTGTGCACTCAATCAGCTTCTGATATGCATCCCGGGTCAAGGCTAAACCCATATTGTGCTCTGTGGATTTCCAAGTTTTCACATCTACCTTGTCAGCAATGCCATGGAAATTACGACTGGCAGTATAGGTCCCCAGTGAGATAACATCACACTCAGGGCACTCTTGCTCCTTCAATTTCCACATTTTTTTGAAGACATGGTAAAAGTCTGGAGCTAAGTAGTGGTCCTCTTCTAGGAAGAGTATAAGGCCAGTATAATCTCGAAGAACTTTGACCCTTTCCCATACGAAATGCAGCTTCCACCACCAATGATGTTTGGTTTGGGAGAATTTGGCCTCTCTGTAATGGCCGAAGGAGTCAGGATACTCAGCATTAATACACCCCAATTTCAAAGCTGCATTCTTCTGCAGGTCTCTAGGGCAATCTCTAGGATCACTCCCTGGAAACTCGTTGGGGTACAACTGAATGCTGAAAGGAAAGAACACCTGAAGAACAGGGCAGAAATCCACCCCAGCGATCAAATGATTGATCTCTGTCGACCAGAAGTCATGGCTAAAAATGACGAGGACGTTGTCAATGCCCTGGGCTTTCCGAAGTGAGTCCAGTAGCAGTCTGAGGTATTCCGGCCGGTTATGCACCTGGACCACCAGCACCAGCTCCCGGGGGGTCCAGGTGCCAGCCTTATCTACATTCCTCAGCGTCTGATCAAAGTTCAGCTGGTACACGAGGGACCGGTATCGCAGCGTAAGGTTGTCCGCCTCCGGCTGCGGGACCGCGGGGACCAGTGGAGCCGCCGACTCGTTGGAAACCCTGCGGATGCCCACCGACACCGCGGGATGGTCCCCACCCCGGTCTCCCGCGCCCCGCGCGGGCTCGACGTCCAGCAACGGCGGGGCAAGGGCTTCGTTCTTCCTTTGTCGCCCATTGCTGCTCCAGAGGACGAAGCCGCAGGCTGCCACCACGAGCATCAGAATTAGCACCTTCCGTTTGTAGATGCGGAACCTCATGGTCTCCAGAGCCGAGGGCACGGGCGGGAGGGCGCGGAAAGGAGCTGTCGGCCTCTGCAAGGAAGGGGCTGGAGGGCGATCGCTCCGGCCTGTGGTGGTAGGAACTGGCCCCCGCGGCTGCCCCGCTAACTCATCTCGGGCCTCGGGGGTCCTGGGGCTCGAAGGCTCTCAGCTGCCCCAAGCCACCCGGGATCCGCACATCTTCGCCCGGCAGCTGCAGCGGCCCCGCCGCTAGGAGCCGCGGCTCGGCGTCTTCTCGGTCCTCTCCATTCAGCACCACTGGTCCCGGAAGAAGCCCAGCCGCAAGCCCACCGCACCCCAGCTTCGTTACCTGCGCCTCCAGCGGCCCTGTGTCCTCTGCGCTCTCATCCTCACTCGGGTCCCGGACGACCAAGACTGAGCGACGACGCAGCCTCGCCCCACTACCGCGGCGTTCGTTCTGACAACCCGGTACTGGCCCGCGGAGCGCCACGGCCCTTTGGCCCACACCCCTTGGGCCCTCCCCATAGGCCGTAGGTTGGCGCTTCCCAGACGCGTCCGGAGGCGACTGGCCGTAGTAGCCAGCTTCCTATTGGCTCGCAGTCCTGTCGCTCAAGTTCAGTTCCTACTTCCGCTCCATTCCTCCCTTTCCTGTAAGGCGCGAGCGTGGCGAGGCGAGGGCTGCGGCCGCGAGATCTCCGGGTAAGTTAGCATCTGAACTGTAGCGGTTTAAACACAAGTCTCCATTGCTCAGAATCCGGGGAAGGACCTTGTAAGAAAGGGAAGGCGAGACCCGCTGCTTTGGCTTGGGTGAGCTTAAGAATTGGTTTCTCTGGTCAGGAAAGGAGTGTAGGCATGGCGGCTACTGGGCCGCGAGGCACGCCGCCTGGCTAAGGACACGTCAGCCCTGAGGGATGCTGACGGGTGACGGTGCTTCGGAGGGAAATCGTGAAACCAGACCGGTGTGATTCTTGGAGAAGGAACAGGGCGGATCGTAGCAGAAGCTACTATATCCCGCATTGCATCAGTTACCCAGGAGCTAGAAAATGGAGGAAGTCGGCTGGGGGAAGGGAGTCGTAAGGAAATTCTTGTCTTTACCCTCTTTGGAAGAAAATTGGGTAAACACTGCATTTTTCTTTCTGGGCAGCACACTTTCTATAGACAACTGTGTGTACTGATTACTCCCAGTGCTGATGCTTGTGTGTTTAGTGAGTAGCTCTATAAATAATCCAGTAATTTAATTATGCATAAGGTATTGGGCATTGAATCCAGGGGCTCGGCACGTTTGGCAAGCGCTGTTCCACCAAGCTGCATTCCCAACCTTGTCCAATAATTTTAAACATTCTAAAAGTGTTCACTTTTATGTACAGTTATCCATGGAGAAAATGAGTATTTGTTAAATTTATACATTACTGATTTATGAATGCTGTTTTTTTTCTGTAAATATTTGTAAAAAACGTCTCACTTTTCAAAATGTTTAATGTGTGGTACATTAAATACTTTATTACAGTTTTCATCGCGTAGACACCTCTGCTGTAAAGATGGTCAATGTACCTAAAACTCGAAGGACTTTCTGTAAAAAGTGTGGCAAGCACCAGCCTCACAAAGTGACCCAGTATAAGAAGGGCAAGGATTCCCTTTACGCCCAAGGAAAGAGGCGCTATGATCGGAAGCAGAGTGGCTATGGTGGGCAGACAAAGCCAATTTTCCGCAAGAAGGCCAAAACCACGAAGAAGATTGTGCTAAGACTTGAATGCGTTGAACCAAACTGCAGATCCAAGAGGATGCTGGCCATCAAGAGATGCAAGCATTTCGAACTGGGAGGAGACAAGAAGAGAAAGGGCCAAGTGATCCAGTTTTAAACTTTTTGATTTTTTTTTCCCATTTAATTTTGATGCGAAAATACTGAAACTAGAAAAATTACCTATAGGGAAATAAATGACAATTATATAATCATACCTAAACCTTTTGTGTGAGTGTGTGTGTGTTTACTCAGAATTGCATGTTTAATGTAGTTATTGCTTTAGAATGTGGTTCTTAATTTAAATTCTTTGAAAGTGAATTAAGGTTTATCCTCTTCTGAAATTCTATTTAAAATTAGTTCTACGAATTGGAATTTTGTGTTTATAAGAAAATCCTGCCTTGAATTTTACAACCAGGTTGTAGACATAAGTCATGTCTTAGGGGAAAATGCACAGAGTACTATTTCCTTCTTTGTTTCTGGTCAATTCACATATACAGTAGCCATCCATTATCAATTGGGGTTACTTACAAGATCTCTGGTACTCTTATAGTACTGAAACCAAAGTTTTTTTCATTCATATATAGAGGATGAAGCTTAATTCATAAGTTTGGCATAATAGTAAGAATAAAAATTATGATTGTGTTTACAGGGTTGGGGCCTACCAGGAAACTGAGGCAGCAAGAACTCCCTTAGAACCCTGATGTTCGTGACAAAGTCAGATTTCAGATGTATTGCTCAGAGTAACAGGAAGAATTTATTAGAAGGGATACACTCAAGGGAGAAAGTGGGTTTTCAGAGGAAAGGGACAGTGTGCTTCTATACTCCAGTTTTAAGTTTAAAACAAACACAATACCTTTGTTTTTATGTGGTGCTGAGGATTAAACCCAGTACCTCACACATGCAAGACAGATGCTATACCAACTGAGCTACAACACCAGCCCTCCTATACTCCAGTTTTATTGGGGACCCCAGAGAAATTTCCATAAGAGTCCTGACCAGGTCCACCTCATCACTTTTGACTGGCATTAGGATGATATCAGATTTTCAAGTCCCCCTCCCCCCCATTGCCATGAAACTACACTTTGGCCCATGCTGACTTATATAAATTCTTAATTATAGATCATTACAGATAGAGGAATTCTTCCTGAGTTTCAGGATCTGGCCTATGAAAAGGGTCACATAATCTCCCCCTTCAGGGTAGCTTGAATTACTCTTACGGACATTATTTTGGGCCCGCATTTCTGCAGTATATGACATACTGCAGGTAACAGGTAACTTTGCTAACGAATATGATATATCCTGACCAGTTAAAGCCAGGTAGGGCTGTAGGTAAATCATTCCTTGGAAAAGAAAGCATGTGGGAGTCAGCACAGTGGGCCCATTTTATAGAATTATTCCCTTAACCTCCTGTCCTCTTATCAGTTAACACTGTAATAAAATTGCCAAGATTTTCTCTGGCACTTAGGGGCCATTGAGAAAATAAGGGTTATTTGGACATAAGCATTGTGACAGTTGTATGATATAACAGATGACTAAGAATAATAGGAATTATACACTGTGGATACACTGGACAAAGCATGAGTCCAGTCTTGGGTATAAAATTTCACCATTGCTAATCAGAGTTGCTTGCAATTTAAAACTTAATGAAAATTATTTCTGATATTTTCCATTTAATGTTTTCAGAATGCAGTTTGACATGGTAACAGACCATGTAAAAGAGGATGTTGTATATGTTGGGTGAATTCATAATAAAAAGTAAAGTTTTTTTTTGCTAGAATTCAAATTGCCACTAGCAATACAAACTTACTTTTGTTTATTTATTTAGTACTGGCGATTGAACTCCAGGGCACTGGACCACTGAGCCACATCCCCATCCCCAGGGTCTCACCGAGTTGCTTGGCGCCTCAGTTGCTGAGGCTGGCTTTGAACTTGTGATTCTCCTGGCTCTGCCTCCCAAGAGGCTGAGATTACAGTTGTGTGCCACTGCACCTGGCACAAACTTACATTTTCATTCAATTATTCCTCAACCAGTATCTGGTCTCAGAGTCAGCTCTGAGAAGAAACTGTTTTAATGGTCACATCTGAATAAAGTTTCTAATAAGAAAGTGTCCTAACAGCCAGGTGCAGTATGCATGTCTGTATTCCAAGTGACTTGGGAAGCTGGGGCAGGAGTGTTGCAAGTTCAAGACCAGCCTCAGAAACAGTGAGACTCTTGTCTCAAAAAATAAAAAGGACTGGGGATGTAGCTCAGGGGTGTAGTGCCCCTGGTACCTAAAAAAAAAAAAAAAAAAAAAAACATTTGAAATAGAATCACTCATGAATATTGGATTTTAAGAGGGGAAAAAACGCCCAAAGTGAGAAACATTTTAGGAAAATGAAGGAGTAATTCTCAGAGTCTTCTAGATATAAATGTGGTACTACATGCCTGTAAATCCAGTGACTAAAGCAGGAGGATGGCAAGTTTGAGGCCAGCCTGAACAATTATGCAAGACCCTGCTTCAAAATAAAAGTAAAAAAGGTGGGGGTAGAGCTCAGTGACATCCCTGGGTTAAATCCCCATGTGAGTATGGTCTTAGGCCTGAGCCTAAGCAACTCCATTTTAAAAACTCCAGTTTGAAACCTGCAGTCTCACCAGGGACACACACCCACAGAGCCCTCCAGTAAGGCCTCAAACAAGTTACTTCCCCTCATCCTGATAAACCCCTGGCAGGCTGTCCTCACCTGGTAAAGAGGGAAAGGCAAAAAGATCAGGGTGGAGATCACCAGACCTAATGTTTCTGACCCCAGTGTAAATGATGTCATGGAGAAATCTGGTGGTAGTTGATAAGTATTGAAAGGGGGGTCAAAAGCCCCAAAATTTAGTATAAATAATAGAGCTAATGAACAGGGATTCAGCCAGCTGAAACAAGGATGCACTCAAAGCCTAATGAGGACCTGACATTCCATCACTTGTCATTGTTTCCTGAGCCTCTGCTTGATGCTCACCATTCTCAAAACCTCTTCTGGACCCTGGTGAGAGCTGAAACTCCTCCCTATGACCCGTCCCCCCCCCCCCCCACAACCTGTCGTCCACTCCACGCCAGGAAAAGCCTGCCTTGGTTCTGGAGCTGATCACCCGGGTCTAAGTGAGTGTGCATCTGCTGGACATAAAGCCTAAGGTTTAAGACCTTTGAAATTAGCATGCAGAGGGAATGTCTGTCATTAGCCTGTCATGATTAAGTGTGTTTTGCAGTGCTTAGAATTAATCTAGAATTGTTTGCTGTGAATTAATCTAGCATTGTTTGCTATGAATTGAATATGTCTATTGCAGTGCCTTAGCACTAAGGATTGTCGTTTTCTTGATTAAGAACCTACAGAATGAAATTGTATTAACTTGAGTGAATAAAGCATTGAAAGGCACAGAAGCTCATGGACATTCTTTATTTCTCCCCTTGACTGCATATGTCGCAATTTTGCCCCCTCGAAACACCCTATCACCACACACAGACACACACAAGACAAAAAGAACAATAAAAATGTTGCAATAAGAACAATAATAGAGGGAACCTACCTACAAGCCCAAATAATATGTGAATACTAGAAGGTTTTTTCCAGTAATTTAAAAACAGTTATGAGGTTATTGCAATGGTCTAGCGGAAAGTATGATTTGAAGTAGGACAGTGGGAATGAACAGGATGGGAGTTAGTACTGATTCTGTTTCCCAGGATTAAGTCAGTTCCTTTTCCATTCTCTGTCCTATCAAATTGTTCTTTAGCTGGTGTATTGCCACCACTTTTTAAATTAAAAACTTACACAAACTTAATAGCAAAAAAACCCCCAAAAAACCCTATACAGTCAAAAGAGAAAAAAATTCTACTAAGTACAGAATGTAATCAGTAAAAATGGCAAATTTCTGCTACCTCACTCAACCCTAAAGGTAAAAAATCTACAAATTAAACAAAGATTATGTGAAGGGCATTCTAAAACTTGTAAAAGCTTTATTCTATTCCTACTTAATGCTTGGTGAATATAATTCCGTATATAGAATAATATATGTAAAAAACACCAAAAATGAAGTGCTTAACAACTTAAAACTGAGTATCTCTTATCTAAAATGCTTGGGACCAGAAGAGCTTTGGATTTTGATTTTTTTCCCCAGGATTTTAAAATATTTGTGTATACAAAATTAGATATTTTGGGGATGGGCCCAAGACTAAACACAATTCATTTGTTTTATACATAAGGAGACATTACATATATATGCTTACACTTTATACACAGCCTGGAGGTAATTTCATACATTATTTTAGCATACTTTCATTTTTATTAGAACATTATAGTTAAACATAGTAGTTGGGTTCATAATACATAGAATTCCATTTCAGTTCACATTCCCCACCTTTGCCCTACTCTTCTCCTTACCCCCATTCTCCTTCCTTTACTCTAATGATCTTCCTTTTGCTCATCTATTCATTTTTTATTGGTTCTTTCTGATAAATGTGAAATTCCTAATATACATTTATATATGCACATAGCATGATTTTTAAAAATTCACTCCCCATTTCCTCCCCTTTCCTATCACTCCCCTCCCCCTTTCCCTCTCCTTTTTCTATTCTACTGATCTCTGTATGATTTCTGATACTTCCCTCCTTCTTCCTTTATTTTGCTCAAGCTTCTACATGACAAGAAAACATTTGACCCTCGATTTCCCGAGGCTGAATAATTTCCGCCCATTTACCAAATGCCATTTCATTCTCCTTTATGGCTAGGTAAAACCATTGTGTGTATATATATATATATCACAATTTCTTAATCCATTTATCTATTGATGGGCATCTCAATTGATTCCATAATTTGGCTACTGTGAATTGTGCTGCTTTATACAATGGGGGGGGGGGCTATATTGCTATAGTATGCTTCTAGTTCTTTTGGAATAATACTAAGGAGTGGGATAGCCAGGTCATATGGTGGTTCCATTTGCAGTTTTTTGAGGAATCTCCATACTGCTTTCCAGAGTGGTTGTACTAGTCTGTAGTCTCACCAACAATGGGGTGACCTGCATTTTGACTGCAACCTGTTATGAGGTCAGGTGTGATTTTCCACTTGTGGAATGTCAGTGCTCAAAAACTTTTAGATTTTGGAGCACTCTTGGGATTAGGGACACTTAATATGTGCAAAGTTTAATAATAAGTTATTATTTGAAATTAGTCCTCCAAAGTGTATTTTATGTATAATAATACTCCCTTAATTGATATTCAAGAAGAAAGGTGACATGAACATTCTTACAATTAGAATGATTGGGATTAGTATCTATTTAACATTAAAACCCAACCGTACAAATCTGGAAACTTTATGGTGAAATCAATACTGCAATAAATGAATAAAAAGTTAACCCCACAATAATATTAAGATCAGTTTTAATGAAATTAAAGTTTTAAGGTCAAGTGACTTGCAATGTTGGCATAACACACATTCTTTTCCCCGAGTAAGTATATATAAAAGGCTTCCCTTGGACCTAGCACGGTGCTACACCCTGTAATCCCAGCAGCTTGGGAGGCTGAGGCAGGACCATGAGTTAAAAGCTAGCCTTAGCAAACTAGCGAGGCTTTAAGCAACCCTGTCTCTAAATAAAATATAAAAGGCTGGGGATGTGGCTCAGTGGTTAAGTGCCCTCGGGTTCAATCCCCAGTGGGGGGAACATATAAATAAATAAAGGCTTCCCTTTTTCCAATTTGGCACTGCAAAATCATAACTCACAAAGGAATCCCAAGCTTATTTATAACTAAATGAAATTTCTTTTTGTGGCATCACCTATTACTTTAACACATCAGAGGAATTTACATAGCAAGTTAGAGAACAAAAGTAAGAGGTAACAGGTGCTTCTGTACCACCCATATTATCTACTAAGACCACAGTGTGAGCAACAGAGTGGAGATTCATGGTAGTAGTTCCTTGAATGTAACAGTTCAGACAATATCTTCCACAAACACAGGTTTTTGCAGCATCCAAATCTTGGCAAAGATGGTAAGGAATGATATGAGAGCCATATGGAATCCTATTGGAAAAAACAATGTTAAAGACATATTTTTTGGGCTGGGGATGTGGCTCAAGCGGTAGCGCGCTCGCCTGGCATGCGTGCGGCCCGGGTTCGATCCTCAGCACCACATGCCAACAAAGATGTTGTGTCCGCCGAGAACTAAAATAAATAAATAAATTCTCTCTCTTTCTCTCTCTCCCCCTTTCCTCTCTCTTTAAAAAAAAAAAAAAGACATATTTTATGATAACTAGATTTCAGACTTTCATATTAGAAATTATTTGTACACTGAATTATAATGATGGAAAAATAAAATTACAATCAGTATATTGTAATTTCCTGAAAAGTGTGGACAAATATACTAATTAACTATGAAAGTATCTTTGAGCATGACCACTTAATAGCACTATCACACACACCTATGTATAATTTACTTATATATGTAAATACATATATGTGTGTATATATACATATACATATCTCTCTCTCTCTCTCTCTCAAGGGCCTTGCTAGGCAAGCACTCTACCAGTTAGCTACATCCCCAGTCCTTTTTATTTTTATTTGGAGACATGATCATGCTGTTGCCCAGCCTCAATTTGCAATTCCTCCTGTCTCAGCCTGAATGTTTGAATGTAGGACCCAGGAGATTCCAATGTATAGCTAGGTATAATTAAGAATTTCTTGCCAGATGCAGTGGTGCACACCTGTGATCCCAGATACTTGAGAGACTGAGGCAAGAGGATGGCAAGTTTGAGGTAAGCCTGAGCAACTTAGCAAAACCCTGTTTCAAAATAAAA
Source organism: Spermophilus citellus (assembly GCF_964194105.1). Lineage (NCBI taxonomy): Eukaryota > Metazoa > Chordata > Mammalia > Rodentia > Sciuridae > Spermophilus > Spermophilus citellus. The sequence goes on from NC_138185.1 coordinate 167,801,020, forward strand.
AATAAAGGGTTGGGGATACAGCTCAGTGATCAAGCACCCCTGGGTTCAATCCCCAGTATAAAAGAAAAATTCAGATATCTGATTTAATTCATCTATAGAGTGGTGACTGATTATCTGAAGTTTTAAAAGATCCTCAGTGCAAAGTAAAGTTTGAGAACCACTGCTTTGTAATAATAATTCTTCTTCCTTTTTTTTTTTTTTTAAATATTTTTTAGTTGTTGATGGACCTTTATTTTACTTATTTGTATGTGGTGCTGAGAATCGAACCCAGTGCCTCACACATGCCAGGTAAGTTACCACTGAGCCACAACCCCAGTCCGGAAATAATAGTTCTTAATGATGGAGACGGCAATGGAAGGGTAGTGAAATGGATTTTAGTGGGGTCTGTAAGAATAATAAAGTATGCAAAAATTCTGTTTACTCATTTGTGTATTTTTCTCAATTCTTAACTTTGGTCAATTTTTAAAAGATTCCCTGAACCGTTAATAAGGAGAAATATGATCATCCTACCATTTTATAGGCATTCAAAAATATTTTGGTTATCATCTTAATTTCCACACCTATATGAAAGAAGTATGAGAGTTGGGGCTATGTTTCAGAGGTAGAGCATTCGCCTACCATGCGTGAGGCACTGGGTTTGATCCCCAGTACCACATACAAATATGTGTCCACCTATAACTAAAAAATAAATATTAAAAAAAAAAAGCATGAGCAAAATGAACAACTGGAGTTTAGAGTCTCATGAAACGAGCTGCAGTTAGTGTTCAAAGTCAAGAGGAAGAGAACCAACAGCTACCAAGTTGTTCTATTATGCCAAATGCTTTGGCATTGCATTTGCTCATTTATTTTCACAACTCTGTAAAGTTGATATTATTATTTCTATTTCACAGATGGGAAAATTTAATCAAGAGGTTTAACTTGCTAAAGTCAAACAAAAGGGTAAAGCCAGGAATCAAACCCAAATCTAACTCTAAAGACTACATACTTTACCATTATGCCAGATTGGAGTTTTCAAATTTAAGGGTGCATCAAAATCATCTGGAGGACTCAATAAAACACAGGCAGATCCTGGTATGTCTGGGGCATAGTCTAAGAACTTGCCTAACTAACAAGTTGGTAGGTGATGCTGCTGCTGCTGCTTCTGCTCAGGGGACCACACTTTGAGTAACAATGACATTCATTCTATTTATGAAGGGCCTACTATGTGCCAGAAGTAGAGCATCCCATGTTTTAGACCCTAAAGAAATAATGGAGAATAAAACAAAATTCAGATGGTATACACCTGTAATTCCAGTGGTTTGGGAGGCTAAGGCAGGAGGATCGCAAGTTCAAGCCAGCCTCAGCAATTTAGTGAGGCCCTACACAACTCGGGGAGACCCTGTCTTTAAATAAAATACAAAAAAGGGCTGGGGATGTGGCTCAGTGGTTAAGTGCTCCTGGGTTCAATCTCTGATAGAAAAAAAAAGAAAGAAAGAAAAATTCATGCCCTCATAGATCTTACATGCTTATTAGAAAATCTGACAATAAAGAAACAAATGTTAAAAAAATATAGTGTCAGGTAATAAATATTATGACACCCCCGAAACAACAACAACCAAAAAACCAAGCCATGTAGGGAGGAAGGAAGTGAAGAATACAACTTTTGATAAGGTGGGCAGATAAGAACTTTCTGGAATGGTACTTAGGCAGAAAACTCAATGAAGTGAGGGAGAGAGTAGGAGAATTTCCTAAAAACCATTCCAAGCAGAGGTAAGGAACAACAAAAAGGCCATCATAGAAAGGGGTCAGGTTGTACACAGCACTTGAAGCTATGCTTGACTTTGACTATTATTCTGAATGATAAGAATATTAGAATGTTACCAAAGATCCAAATTTAATTATTATGAAAGTCTTACCTATTATATAGTATGGCTCGTGCAGAAGATTCCAATAAACTTAATGGCACTTGCAGTTTTATAACTGGAAAGACCTTTGGCTGTTCAAAAGTATTTCCAAAAAGATCCAAATACTCAAGGGATAGGTTTTTAAATTCACATGGCAAAAATGAAAGCTTATTTCTAGCTGCTGACAAAAAACGAAGGTTTGCTAGTTGTCCTATCTTGAAAGGAAACTGAGTCAATTCATTATCATCAAGTTTTAAATCTGTAAGTTCTCGCAGCTGGCAAAACTGCACAGGGAGTACCTTGATTTTGTTTTTGCTGAGATCCAAACTCCGAAGTGACTTTTGGAGTGTAGACTGACACAAGGCCACACTAAATGACTCCAAGTGATTGTCATTCAGGTTAAGTTCTTGAAGGTGCATGAGGTCTCCAATTGTCGCTGGAAGCTTTTTTATGTGATTGTGACTCAAGTCCAACTTCCTAAGGTTTTTTAAACAAAGCATACGCATGTCAACTCGAACAAGCCCACAATAAGAAACCTGAAGGTGTTCCAGAGAATATGGAAAGTTCTTGCTTAGAGGATAGTCCTTTTTGGAAGTGATAACCATTTTTGTTTTAAATTTTTCAAATTCTGATGTTTTCACTGGTGTGAGTGTGGAAAGTGATGCGTTGATATCACAGCCTTTATGAACCAGTCTCACAGCTGAAAGGAAACTCTTCAAACTGCCAGAATTGGCCTGAATAAATAAAAAGTTATAAGATCATAAATTCATTTTTAGATAACACATATGCTAGTTCTTCCCATAACAAATCCTGCATTTATATATGAAAGTCACACATTATTTTATTGAAATTGGCTGTATAAAATACTTTTTTAGTATTTTATTTGGTCTAAATTTCAATTTTAAAAGTTTCTGAAAAAATTTGAGAATTATATTTAGCATAAACAGTCTAAATAAAACTATTCAAAGGGAGAATTGCTAAGAGTATAAAAATGAGATAGGCCATGCTTATGTATGTAATGCAAAATGCTCAGGATGCCATTCACAAATACTAGGAGTTGAACAAAGTGATGGCTCTTAACAAAGTAGCTGGGCACAGTGGTGCATAGCTATAATCCCAGAGATTCCAGAGGCTGAGGCAGGAGGATCACAAGTTCAAATTTAGTTCAACCATTTAGCGATGCCTTAAGCAACTTAGCGAGAGCCTGTCTCTAAATAAAATACAAAAACAAGGCTGGGGATGTGGCTAAGGGTTAAGTGCCCCTGGTTCAAGCCCAGGTATCAAAAAAATAAATAAATAAATAAATAATAAAAAAGGCAACAAAGTGCTAAAAAATGCAAAAGGTAGAGATCCAGCTGGCGAGAATGAGAAATCACTTATAAAGTGGCATTTGAATTCAATCATCAATAAAAATAGCTAATACTTATAGGATAGGATATTTTAGAAGTTTCCTAAAATTTATAAGTGAGGGACAAATGAACTTTGAAAAACTATGTATTCCTATTTTGTGGGAATGTGGGAGTTGTGTAGAATATTGGAAATATAATATAGTATTAGCATACATTGTGAATGAGCTTGGATATCAAGACAAGGAGGGAATGATCAAGCTGTGGGAAATTGCTGAAGAATTTTGAGCAGGAGCCAGGCATGGGGGTGTACATCTGTAATCCCCCTACTTGGAAGACTGAGGCAGGAGGATCATAAGTTTGAGAAGCCTAAGCAACTTGGCAAGACCTTGTCTCAAAAAACAAAAAGGGCTGGGGCTACAGTTCAGGGTAAAGCGTCTCTGGGTTCAATCTACAGAATCAATCAATCTATGCATCAATCTATCCATTCATCAATCAGTCAGGCTAGGAATGTAGCTCAGTAGCAGAGTGTTTACTTTAGTTTGCAGAGGGCCCTGGGTTTGATCTCTAGCTCTGTGGGGGGAAAAAAAAAAAAGGTTGAGTAAGATATTGCTCTTACTCTCTGGGAAGGAGAAAGAAGGGGTGAGAGATGGCAAAAAAAAAAAAATAGGTTTTAAAACATTTTTAATGGTTTAGTTACTTTAAAAATGATTATAGTAAATAAAACACAAAAGAGATGGTTCTCATTGCATTTTACCCCCGTTTTAAAATCATATTTGTTTGGTGGTACTGGGGATTGAACCCAGGGGCATGCTTCCACTGAGCTACACCCTCAGCCCTTTTAAATTTTTATTTTTTAATTTTTCAGACAGGGTTGTGATGGCCTCACACTTGCAATCTTCCTGTCTCAGCTCCCAAGTCATGAGCCACTGGGATTATAGGCATGTGCCACAGTACTCAGCTTAAAATGAAATATGTAACATGAGGTTTAGGTGGCAAAAATGCAGACCTGTGCTACTTGCCATTACAGTTCCAACTTAAGAACATTATCTATACTGGGCACAGAAGCAAACCTACTTTTCCTCCTTGTCTTTGGAGCCTCCCTAAGGCAGCCTCTGCTCTCTCCTAAGGCAAAAAATACACACAAGCATATCTGGAAAGCTGCCTCTTCAACACACCTGCAAGAATCCTCCCTTACTTAGCTATGTGAGATATCAGAATGCTGGAATAGCTTTCTTCTTTAAAGAAAACAGAGTCAAGCAACCTAACCTGTTTTCAATACCATACCTTACTTAGACAGATATCAACAGGAGGCTCCTTTAACCGGATAGTAGCTTTCCCTTCATCTGCAAATTTGGTGAAGAACTGCTCAATGTTTTCCTTTAGCTGCTTAAAATCAATGGGGAAAAAAGGACAAAAATAGTATTGTTATTCAATAATTCTTACTACAACTAGAATGTACCAGTTACTTTACCATGCTTTGATTGGGCTTTTAGTCCTTAAATCTGGGTGTTTTACAGTTGCCTCCCACTAGGTTATAAAAGAATTCCATGACAGGTGAAATTGAGTCTTTTTTATTTCTGTATTCCCAGAGCTAGAACAGTAACTGACACATAATGAGTACTCAACAAATTTTCACGACTGATGTCACATTTGCTTTAGACTTCAACAACTATTTATTGAGAAGCCACTATGTACCTCATACTATGATACAGGCTGAGACATAGTAGTGAATAAGACTGACATGGCAACTACACTTAGAGTTAACAGTATGATATGACAGTTTTAAAAAGTAATTATAAGCATGACAAATATATCGTGTAGGCTGCTATAATCTTGGCAAGGAAATCTTACATAGTCTATAGGAAGGTGACCTTAAAGGTGAGATTAGAAGTATTTGGGTGATGTTGAGCAACAGATGCAAGGAAAATGGATGGAACAGCATTCCTAGGAGGAAAAAGGTAAAGCCTGAGGAAAAGGAAAGCTTGACAACTATGAGGAACTGAAAGAAGGTAATTCAAGATGGTGGAGAGGTCTGGAGAAAAGGCAGAAGAGTATGGAAGGATAAGAAGAAATCAGACAATGAAAGACTTTGTAATGTATATTAAGAATTTTAGACTTTACCCTAAGAACAATGAAATCCACTGTGGTTTTTTTTTTCTTCTTCTTTTGGCAGGTGGGGATGCAGGGGAGTATACAGGATTGAACTCAGAAGTGCTTAACCGCTGAGCCACATCTCCAGACCTTTTTTGTATTTTATTTAGAGTCAGGGTCTTGCTAAATTGCTGAGGCTGGCTTTGAATTGGTGATCTTCCTGCCTTAGCTTCCCTAGCTGCTGGAATTACAGGTGTGCACCACCATGCCCAGCCTACTGAAGGCTTTTAAAATAAGAAACATGATTAAATCTCTTATTTTTTAAAATTCCCTTAACTGCAGGGTAAAGCCTGAACTATGAGGAACAAGAGAATGGGATAGAGGAGGGACAATGGAAGAAGGAAGGAGAGCCTTTTAAGAGACTAACCAGGAAAGCGATAGTTCAGAGCTGGGATGAAAAATGCTTAGGAAGTAGAATTCAAAGGATTCAATGATATAATGGATATAGGTTTAAGGTTTCTGGATGGTAGTGCTATTTAATGAGTTGTAGAACACTGACAAAGGCGGGTTTGGGGTGACAAGAAAAATTAATTTCTAGATATTCTGAATTGAAAATTTGAAACATATTCAAGGAAGATCTCCAGTAGGTAGTAGATTTGAACCCACAGTTAAGGAAAGAACTAGCCAAGACACAGATTTAGTCAGATGGATGGTAGCTTGTCACAATGCAGGAAAGTAAAATGTCCCAAGGTATTTCTCACAGTTAGTACTAATGTCTATTCTTCATGGCCCAGGTCTGGCATTACCTTAATTCATCCAGCCAATGTTTATTGAACACTACTAAGCTCTGAGTACTGTTGTACCATATCTGCCAAACCTTCTCAAGCTCCTGTAATCAGAATTCATCTCTCTTTTTTTTAATAGTCTAGTAATAGCACTTATTATAGCCCATCTTGTATTATAAGTAGTGGCTTCTATGATTAAGTCAAGTTTCTTATCTCACAGTTTCTAGCATTGCACCCTGCACACAATAAGTCTTCAACTAAAGATTTACAACAAAATTTGGTTAGGATTCTGACCAGTTTGTCTATTAATGCAGCAAAAATTTAAGAAGGGAGAGTACAGGGGCTAGGATTGTGGCTCAGTGGTAGAGTGTTTGGCTCGAATGGGGCATTGGATTCAATTCTCAGCACCACATACAAACAATAAATTAAATAAAAGTCTATTGACAACTTAAAAAAAAGTACATTATGAGTTTTTTAAAGACACAATACCTACACTGGGCATGAAAAAGGTCAGTTCTGGGGAACATAATCGTGGAGAAAAGAGAGGCCCAATTCTAGTTACAAGTTTCCTTCTGACATTTAATGGTTCTCTGAACTATAACATGTTGAATAATTTCTAAATTCTTTCAATTTTCAAAAAAAAATTGCATGAAGTGATTCCATTAAAATTTAGACTTTCAGCCACTTACAGCAAACATTAGGTGGTTATGATAGTAACACTATTTTTCCTCAACTAAGTATTCACTGTGGAATATAATATGTAAGGAAAAATAATCCTAGAAATTGTATAATACCCAAAGTTAGAAGCAAGGTGGATGATGAATTGTTTGCTTGGTTTTATTTGTAATAGCTATGAAGATATTCTGTTTTCACAAAATAATATAGTGCCTGGTAATAGAAGAAACGGAATTTTTATAAAGAAATCTATATTTGAAAGTTTTGAAACTTCAACTTCTAACAGCTTCTAGAGTTTGTCACAGCTCTACAGAAAAGATCTGGGCCTAAGAAATCAGGGCAAGCATTAAAAAAGAGGGAGCGGGGACACTATAACCAATAACTTACATAAAAATATGAAAATGCAACCCAAAGCACTACTGTACAGTTTTACTATTGTACTAATTGGGCCTACTGACTTTGGATGCTATTCATTATCTCTTAAAGGCGGCTGTTTAAAAAGAAGTTGGGAAAAACAGAATTTACCATATAAAAGTGCAGTTACTTCACTGTTCCCTCAAATTAGCTGCTTCACTTGCAGTTGTTTCACGCAGTCACATTTTAGAGGATTTAAAAGGGCGGGGTTGCTTTCTACTACTGAATAACGACGACGTAAATTCAGCCACAGAAATGGGCAAGAAAAACAACGAAAAGGTGCATTCTCAGAAGTTTTCGGGCGGGTAAGTAGCCCCACAAGACTGTAGGCCCGGGGTGGTGGTGGGACAATGGGGCCGGGCCGAACTCCCCAAAGCGGACGCGGGTTCCGGAACCGCCGATGCGGCGGTTGATCTGAGATTCAGCGCGCGCCTGACTCCCCTGGCAAGCCTGCCCGCTCCATCTGCACTCACCTCATAGCGGGTCCCGCGCTTGTCCTTCATGGTAGAGATGAGCAGGCAGGCGGGGCGCAGGCTGTCCGGCTCGCCCCTCGCGCGGGGCCGCAGCTGACTCCCGGGCGTCTGCTGACAAAGGCTCAGTATGGCTCGGACACCCTTGCCTCGGTTCCTGAGCCCCAAGGCCGGCAAGTGCCGGCTGATCACCTCCACCTCGCAGTGCAGCTTCATCTCGCCCAGGAGGCGGCATCAATCAAGTCACTCAGCTTTAAAACTTCCTCCTTCCCGCCACGCCGCGCCCGCCGGGGTCCTAGAGCAGGAAGGCTGCCCGCGGATCCGCCTGTCGTTGGACGAGCCGACAGCACCGGGTTTAAGCGTCCAGCGCTAGCCGCGTCTACTCTCTTTGTCTAGCAGAGCCCATCCTGTGGTCGCCGGTCAGGGGAGCGCCGTCATCGGCCTTCTCAGGACCTGGCTCGCGCCTTTCGAAACCGGCGGCAGGCGAGGGCGCAACGTCCTCTCTCACGAGCGGTGCAGTTGGCTGCCGTGCCTGTTATTGTTTGGTACCGATTCCTACTGTCTCTACGGTTGACCGCTGAGTTTCCCAAAGCTAGGCAGGCATCCCTCTGTTTATGGGGAATTTACGAGCTGCCCCAGAAGCCAGCGAGGGCGCGGCATTTCCTGGGGAGGACGGGCTGGCGTTTTGGTGGCCCACCTTAGTTAGAATCCGACATCTGTCAATTCACAGCGAAGCTTTAAATGACAGTATTTGACTTGGCAATTCCTGTTAAACAAATCTTGCTTTGCCACGGAGGGGGGTTGAATGCAGTGATTGACTTGACTAGGAAAGATCGTCCAGACCCTATCCTTATTCCTTTATTGAGCCCCTGGAAGGGCTCGGACTGAGATGTGGAAGGCGCGTGGGCCACAGACTTTAAGAGGCCATAGTCTGGGGTCGTAGTCTCGCTACCTTAAGGTTTGCGCTCCGGGAGCCTCCCTTCCCTTCTCTCATTTCTGGCCTGGTATTAAACATTCTATTTTGTGTAAGTTGTAGTTTGGTAATTGTGAATTCGCGTTCTTAAATATCAGTTTTTCAGTTAAACTGTGACGATTTCATGATTCGTCCTTAAATGAGCGTTTCTGTTTACATACAATAATTGAGCCAAAAGTGTTACCTGTGGATTCTGCATTCTGAAAATAGCACTTGGTTCATGGAGAATAATGATTAAGACAATAAATTACCACCACCCTCCATTTAGTACATGTACACCTAGTAGAGCATTGAAACTATTAATTGTTTATCAACATTAATCTCATAACAACGGAGAAAACTAAAATGATACCATAGAATTTTCAGACAGCTTTTGTGGGAGTTGTCTTATTTTTGTTCTTTGAATGGATAATAACAAAAGAAAATAATAAAACACCAGCCTTAAGGGAATATTACATTAAATATACTCTGAACCTGTAGGGGCAGTTGGGAGCCAGGAACATCTTAAAACTTGTAAAAGCCATAGTAATTTTAATTAAATAGATTAGAAATGCATAAAAATTGATAGACCCAGCCTAATTCCCTCTTAAGATTGGGAGCTATCCCATCACAAAGGCATGAAAAGTTAATTTTGGCTTTACTATAAATTACTGCGATTTCTAAACTTGCTTGGAATGCCTGCCTGTGCCTTGAACTCACCCATGCCTGGCTTTCCCTGACCAGATAACAACCCTCTCTGAAACTCTAGTGGAGCCTCATTAATTCTGATGTTGGGATCTGAATTTACTCCCTAAGTGCTGGACCATTATTAACCTACTACCTGCCTTTGTGTTATGCATGTCAAAATTCTGTTATCTGTAAGTTCTCAAGACACCCTCCCTTTTTGCAACTTACTGTGCTATAAAGCTGTGCTCCTAGAGAGATGCTATGCTGTCTTAAATTCCCACCGGTTTTGGGAAAGACAGCCCTGGCCAGTCTTTTCTTTGCATCATGGTTTAACAAAAATAAAGAATTTTTTTTAAAGGCCTCAGTGTTTTATTTGGTGTCACTTATGTTCCTAAAGCATGGATTCAGTAAATAAATATTAAATAGTTTAAATATATGCAAATCACATAACAGTTCAATGGTGATGTTAGAGAGGAACAGTGGCATAAAACTACCAATTATCTTCTTGTCAGATTTTCAAAAGAAATGTGGGATTGCAAAATTTTAAAAAATAAGATTATTTTATTAAGTAAATTTAAATAAGATAATATTTGGAAATAAAGTAAACATCAGTTTTTGAGACCTTATTCTTCTTTTCTACATCTTCCCCTTAGTCCACTTAGTTTTTAATACTTGAAATACTTGGATCTGACATTCTAGAGTATCCCCAAAGTTTTTTCCTTAGTGGGCTATTGGTGAAGCAGAGGATCCTATTGATACTGCGGGTTATCGGTGATGAGTCTTGCTTCCCCACATGTTGAAGTTTGAACATTAGAGAAGCACCCTGAGGCAAGCATATAAAGCAGGGTTTATTTAAAAAGGGGTAACATAGACTTGTCCCAAGAGGGAGAAGGGGACCATAGCTGGTGTCCTGAGAAGCGAGGTGTTCTGCCCTTCTTATATGTCCTAGGCTTCCTTTGTTCTCCTGCCTTTCCCCCCTTACAAGACTAAGCCCAGGAATGCTGGTGGGAGGGCCAAAACGTGGGAAACAGGTGGGCTGAAGGGGGAAAGGCAGGGTGGAGTAGCCAAGGGACACATGAACAACCTTATAGCTCCTTTAATCTTTTCTAACCTCAATTAGCTCAAGCTAGATTCCATTGTAGGCTGTCTGAAATGGAAATGCAGAGTTAAAAATTAGGCTTCAAGTTTTATTTTTAAAATTTTATTTTTATTTTTGCAAAAGAAATAAAATAACTTGTAGATTTGTTTTCCTTCTGTAAAATTAGTTGTTCTTTCTGGCCTGAATACCACATTTATTCCCTCCCTTGTTACTGGGGGAAAACCCAAGTAAACAACTAGCTTCATTTGTGCTTAGTTGAATTTAAAATAACTAATTTTGGAAGCCACACAGCTGGATCCTCTCTATTAACTTTGCTGTAAATAACACCTCTGATATGTGGCTTATAATTAGAATGGTTGGCCAGTTTTGCTAATAACACTGACTCTTGGGCCTGCAGATGTCAGATGGGTAACTGGAATGGGATGTCTTCATCTTGTGTCTGTCTCCTTTATTGCCTCAACCTTAAAGTCAGTCTACTCAGCTCTGTATGCAGACTTGTTAACAAATAGACACCTGAACATTAAACCTCTAGTGTTCCCTTGCTCTGATGATACTCTTTGATCATATTTTGTAGGTTGTATTTCTGTAATAATTTCCTAATGAATACATTTCCATTTTCAGAGCCCTTCAAGTCAGAGCTGTATTCTCTGCAGAACTATTGCTAAACTTACCTGGTTTTTTTTTTTTTTTGTATCAGGAATTGAACTTGGGGGTATTTAACCACCAGGCCACATCTCCAGCCCTTTTTAATATTTTATTAGAGATAGAGTCTCACTGAGTTGCTTAGGGCCTTGCTCAGTTACTGAGGCTGACTTTGAACTCGAGATCCTCCTGCCTCAGTTTCCCAAGTCACTGGGATTATAGGCATGTGCAGCCATACCTGGCTTATCTGATCTTATTTCTTCAATATATTTGTTCAAACATTTAATATTTATGTGTTCTTGCTTATATCAGCGCCTATACTAGATGTTTAGGAGGTAAAAATGAATTTATAGTATGTATGGAAAGACAAATAAGCCAACAATCAAACTATAATGGAACATATTTTAGGTGAGGTCTTAGAGGAGTATAAAAGTAGCCAGATGAGGAAAACTTGAATAGCTTGAAAGTTTTGGAGTACTATTGAATATTTTACAATGGGTGATAAAATTTAGATTTGTAGCCCGACATTAGTGGCACACCATGCTTGACTGACCATCTTTTTATAAAAACATTTTTTTTAGTTGTAGATGGACAATACCTTTATCTATTTATTTCTTAATGTAGTGCTGAGGATCGAACCCAGTGCCCTCCACATATGAGGCAAGCACTCTACCACAGAGCTATCGCCCCAGTCCCTTGACTGATCATCCTAACAACTTTGTTGTCCTATAGGATTTGGGGAGGATGTCTGGGTTACTTGGGCAAAATTATGAATAAGATCACTGTCCTCTTATCAAACTGGATTCCTACAGGTGAGAAAAGCCAAACAGGAGGCATTAGAGATGCTTCTACCTGGGAAAATAGTAAATTAAAAACACACTGCATCCCTGGAGGGACTGCAGAAACTAGTGCAATCAAGGACTTGAAAAATACAGAGGTGGTGATTCCTACTACATCCCCAATTAACACCTTTATTTGGCCTGTGCAGAAAATAAATGAATCATGGAGACTGAAAGTGGTTTAATCAGGTGGTAACTCCAAAGGCAGCTGCTTTCAAAGGCAGGTCGAGACTCCAAAAGCAGATGTGATTTCATTGTTTGAACAAATGATACTTCTTATGCTTGTAAATAAATTACAACAAAAAACTTGGTATGCAGCTATTGATCTGGTGAATTCTTTTTTCTCCATATCTGCCCATAAAGCCCATTAGAAGCACTTGTTTTCATCTAGAAAGTCCAGCAATACATCTTTACCGTCCTCCCTCAGAGTATGTTAACTCTCCAGTCTTGTCAGAATTTAGTTCACAGGGATCTTGATCACTTTTCTCTTCAGTAAGATATCACACTGGTCCATTGCATTGGTGACATTATATTGATTAGACTTAGTGAGTGTGAAGGAGTAAAATACTCTGGACTTACTGGGCAAGACATTTTTGTCTCAAAGAGTAGGAAAGAAATGCAACTAAAATTCAGGAGTCTTTTATATCACTGAAATTTCTAGACGTCCAGTGGTATGGGGTAGATTGAGATATTCCTTCTAAAATAAAACATATATTATTGCATATAGATCCTTCTATAATCAAGAAATACCTACTAGGGGCTGAGGATATAGCTCAGTTGGTAGAGTGCTTGCCTCACATGCTCAAAGCCCTAGCACCACACACACACACACACACACACACACACACGCACACGCACACACACACGCATACATACACACAAACAAAACAAAAACAAAACAAAACCCAGAAACCTACTAGGATTTTAAGGCGACACATTCTTCATTTGACTGCGTTATTATGGTCTATCTACTGAGTGACCTGAAGAGCTTGAGAACCTACACATTTCTTCCCTGGAAAATCACATACAGGGCTGGGGATATATCTCAGTTGGTAGAGTGCTTGCCTTGCATGCACAAGGTCCTGGGTTCATGCCCCAGCAACACACACATACACACAGTCACATATATTATCAGAAAGCTCAACCCTAAGTTTATCACTTGTCTTTTCTTCTGAGAGGCAAGTGTTGCCCATACCTTTTCTTTGAGGTTCACTCCTTTCTGTCCTGAAATAAATATTTGCTTGTGCCTCACCTTCTGTTGCATGCTGAAATTCTTTTCCAAAGTGACCATCAAAAACCTGCCTGGGCTAAGTTGAGGTCTCTTTCTCCTTTGGAGGGAACTCCTCAGACCCTGTCCAGTGATGGGAAATTATAACAACCTGATCTAGGCAGGATAACCCAGACCCTTCAGAAATAAAGTTTTGGATCATCCTCCAAGTTAAAGAACCATGACCCACTGATGAAGGCAAAGGGACTACAGAATGGGTGATAGACAAAAATACTAGTTACGATCATATGACTCATTACAGAACAAAGTACTATAATTATTAAGAACTCCTTTGTCTGTATATATACATATATTAAGCAAATATCTTTGTTTTTATTCCTCTCATCACTTTACCATGTATCATAAGTTATACTGACTTTATACTAGTATTTAAGTATTGTTAATTTATATCAGAGTATTTAAGTTATGGGATCCTCGGAGAAGATTAACATAACTCAAGGACTTTACTTCCTCTTCTGGAAAGGGGATTAATGCATTTTAAGTTGTATTAAGGATAATTATGTTAGGTAGAGCTACTATCTTGGTATTTTCCTTATTTGAGACTAAGTATGGTTTTAGGAGATGCATGTGAGTGTCAGGTCAACAAAGGGTGAACTTGTGATGTTTAGTTTTAGGTGTCAGTTTGACTGGATTAAGGACTAACTAGAGCACTGTTAAAGCATTATTTCTGGACATTTCTGTGAAGGTATTTCTGAAAGAGATTGGCATGTGAGTTGTTGGGCTGAGTGGGGAAGATCTGTTCTTAATAATGGTAGGCATCATCTAATTAGCTGGGAGCCTGAACAGAACAAAAAGGGAGAGGAAGAGATTTTCTTTTTTTCCTCCTGGGGCTGGAACACTTTTTTCTTCTTCCCATGGACATCTGAACTCCAGGATTTCCAGCAGTTGGACTTCAGGACTTACATCAGTGACTCCTTGGGTTCTCAGGCCTTCTTCCTCAGACTGAGAGTTGCACCATTAGCTTCCCTGGTTCTGAGGTCTTTGGACTTGACTGATATGTTACCAGAATCTTGCTAATTGCGTAGGGCCTATTTAAGTCTCCAACTTGCTGATGGCATAAGTCACAAGTTTCTTAGCCTCCATAATTATGTGAACCAATTCTCCTAATAAATTCCCTCTCATAAACCCATCTATATAATTTCTATATATCCTACTGGTTTTGTCCCTCTGGAGAACCCTAATAAATTATGTGCATGTGTGTGTATGTACACGCATATATGTATATGTACACACAAATATATATATATATATATTTATTTATTTATTTATTTATTTATACATAAAGAAATAAGAATCTAGGATAGTGGTGAACAAAATAGCTTTGAAACAAATATGAAGGTCAAAGTTTTTTTTTCTTTTCTTGCATATAAACTAGAGAATTAGCAAGCTATTAAGAGAGTGGGCTTTGGACTCAAAGAAGTTCCCAGATAAAGATATATGGCTGGCTTATAAACATAGGAAAACATTTTCTGCCTTATCAAAAATCAAATTGAAATAGTGCTTCACATTTCTAGGCTATGAGAAAGACAAATATGAGAAGTTTGTTAGTTCACACTACTGGGAGACTACAGAAAAACAGGCACTCTATAGGTAGGAGTTTGATTTATTATAATTTCTATGGGGCAAGCTGCATATATATCTGTGTTCTTTGGCATCACTTCCAGAATTTTTACTTATAGACATAGTTTTTTCTATATATTTATATCTAGATATCTAGATAGCTACTTTATAAGACATGATTTTACATACATTCTTTGTAAGTCTTATTTATAGACACACTTTGTTATATATGTATCTATATGTATATATCTTTCTTTGTGTATATGGACATAAGTTAAAGTATGCAAAGAAATGTTCACCCAAGGAGGTTTGAATTCACCTTCATTCCTTCATTTTACTTATATTTCTCCATAATTTTTATGTCTTTCTGATGCTTTGTCTATTTGTTTGTGAGAAGCCTTAGATATACCATGTAAATGAAAAGAAATACAATATATACATGTAATTACAAGTAATACACACACACACACACACACACACACACACACACACACACACCTGGGGTCTCATACATGCTAGGTAACACTCTACCACTGAGGCACACCCCCAGTCATTCAGTGGAATATTTAAAACACATGGTTTCTTAGTTTGAAGGTAGAAATAGGGGCCCAGGGTTAAAAATATATCTAATGTATGTATGTTTTACTTAAAATAAATAGTTGATTAAAATATTAACATTTGCTGAAATGGATATAGATACAGAAATACTATTAAACATAAGATTTTTTCTTTCTTTTTCCTTTTTTTTTTTTGTTGGTACTGGAATTTAAATCAGGTGTGCTTTTACTTTACCACTGAGCCACATCCCCAGCCCTTTTTATTTTGAGACAGGGTCTTGCTAATTACGTACGGGCTATTTAAGTTACTGAGGCTGCACTCAGACTTAGGATTCTCCTGCTTCAGCCTCCTGAGTCACTAGGATTACAAGTCTGTGCCACTGTACCAGCCTGAAATTTCATTTTCGTTGATATTTCATTTAACATAATTTCAAAGTAGGTATATGCTCTAAGATGAACAAAAGAACGTATACCCCAACTTTTATCAAGAGATTTCTTTCACACTGTTCTGAGCAGGCATGGGGTTTCAGGTTCTCAGTGTTAACACCTAACACTTTCTTCCTTGATATCTTACAGACAGAAAGAAGAGAACGTCATTATATAAGCATTGAAGTGTTGGAAGGTATCATTTAGCTCTTGTGTCACATTCTTGTTATCTGTATAGAGTTATAATGGTAATGAGTAGTTTTTTCTCTATCAAGTTCAATGTCATTTTTGTTTTGTTTTGCATTTTAGATAATGTCAGACTATATAAAAATGCTGCACTTCTTTCCCTTAATATACTGAAAATATGGAAATTTGGAAGTGTTTAATTCTTCATGAATCCAAATGACATGATTACTTACTGATAGTAATTATTGGTGACATGACTACTTAGTGATAGTAATTATTCAACATATTGCTTCCAAGTTGGTGACCATCAGCAAACTGACATTTGTAATTAAACTGATAGGCATAAATTTTCCAGAGTGGTAATTCCCATAATGCCACCCAAGGTTGTAGATCTATGGACAAAGACCAAGGTCTTCAAAGAGGAAGTTCCTTGGATCCTTAGACAGCTGATAAACACCCAGGCCTACTAAACCCTCCACCAGGACCCTAGTGGCCATGGATAGTATGCTACCTGCTTTTGTCATACTCAGGGATCCCACTAGTGGCGACCAGTGCTGTGTAGACAAAGCCAAAGTAAGACACCAGGGTCCTGGTGTCTCTCCGCATCCTTCTTTTCTCACTCTGTGCCTGTACCTTCTCCTGAGAGTTCGGTGCTTGGTAAATGAGGGTATGCAAGTTTGGAGGGTGAGCAATCAAAGTCTCACTGGAGATGTCTTGAATGCAGATTTATTCTACTTGTGTAACTGTATATCTGACATTGAGGCACAAAAATTGAAATTGGATGAAGGGCTCTTTGAGAAAAATTGTTTTCAACACTAACTTTTCACAGAAATCATGCCATATCTTGTTTTTAATTCTGACACCTCTCTTTCTTTCATTATATAACATTGCTTAATGTAATAATTGGGTAGGGTTTGCCTACCAAAATCTTAAAATAATGTACTTTAAAAATCTTTTGTTTAAGTTCAAATAAAACAGTTCTTTGGTTAAAAGATTTTTTGAATTGTTGTACCCCTGCTGCATTTTTTAGATCTAGTTAAGGTTTTTATTTCAGAGCCATGTAGAGTTTTAGGTTTATTTAGAGACATTATAAATGATCATGTGGAACGTAAGACATTTTTTGTCAGGTTTGTCCTTATATTTTAAAATTTGGTTTTCACTACTGTTTTATTACAAAATTACCTTGTAAAAGCAACATATGCTGCATTTAACCTCTCACTTTAAATTCAGTCAAGTGCATTTAGAGATCAGATACATTATGGGCCATAAACTTGAATAATTTTTTCTGGAATGGTGTGGGTGTATTTCTTGGAGAAAGGTGTCAATGCCTCCTCCCCCCCAAAAAAAACCCAAACCAAACACCAACCCAAAATTCAATAACTACCATCAAAATAACTAAAAATGTATTCAGTTTAGTAGAACTGAAAGAAGCTCCTATCTTTGAATCCTAGTTAGTTGAGTTTAAGTTGTTTTAAAATTTCACGCCAGTAGGTGTCAGTGCTGAGTCGAGGTAAAAATTCTTATTTTAAATGGAAAGTGGTAATAAAAGAAATGGAAAAGTTTCAATCAATAAAGTCAATAAAGCCACTATAACGTAACTAGTTTCTTAGGGACTGAAAATTCTACTTCATGAAAATTTAAAAGAGACGGGGTCTCACTATGTTGCCCAGGCTGGAGTGCAGTGGCTATTCACAGGCGCGATCCCACTACTGATCAGCACGGGAGTTTTGACCTGCTCCGTTTCCGACCTGGGCCGGTTCACCCCTCCTTAGGCAACCTGGTGGCCCCCCGCTCCCGGGAGGTCACCATATTGATGCCGAACTTAGTGCGGACACCCGATCGGCATAGCGCACTACAGCCCAGAACTCCTGGGCTCAAGCGATCCTCCTGCCTCAGCCTCCCGAGTAGCTGGGACTACAGGCGCGCGCCACCGCGCCCGGCGATCACAGGCAGCGCAAAAGGAGATTATAGAGTTTGAGCGGTGGTGACGTCATTAACCGCGCCCGCCTAGAATGTTTTAAGAGAGAAACTTTCGGCCAAACAGCATTGCCACACGGCGCACGCGTCACTTTCAACAATGCATTCTGGGTAAGCTGTGTCCTGCCCAAAAAAAAAAAAAAAAAAAAAAAAAACCCTGAAGAGCGCATGCGTGACTGAGCTCGCTCCTTTTGCCTCGTTGCACCCTTGAAAGCAAGATGGGTCACCAACAGCTGTACTGGAGCCACCCGCGAAAATTTGGCCAGGGTTCTCGCTCTTGGTAAGAAATAGGTTGTGGTTTGAGGGACGGGTTGCTTTGGATCAGCAGGCTGCTGATAAACCCCAGGTAGAGGAATCCGCGAGCAGCGCTTGGGGTAGACCGACTGCGAGTTTCTGCCGACGCCATTATGTGCTGGCGATGCGGCCGCGCTGGTGGCGGGGCGGGTGGTGGCCCTTAGAGTGCGGAATCGTAACTTTTTTTGACCTACAAAAATGCTCTTTTTTGTTTTATAGCCGCGTGTGTTCAAACCGGCACGGTCTGATCCGGAAATACGGCCTCAACATGTGCCGGCAGTGTTTCCGTCAGTACGCGAAGGATATAGGCTTCATTAAGGTACGCGTCCCCGGACGCCGACTCCATGTTTCTGAGCCGAGAATGTGGTGGTAGTTCCTTAGTGAGATGAGCCCTAGGCTCTGTTCCTGCTTTAGGTAGGAGGGTTCCTGGTGGAGTTTGGTGCTTATCGGCCATATAAAGTACCCAGACGTTTTTTAATCGAATATGTGTGTTAATCCCCCCCAATGTTATATATCGTTTTACGCTGGACTGACTGACCCGTAAGGTTGGAGGACAGACAGACTTTGTAAGAGTGAGCAAGCAACTACTGAAGGTCTCTCATTTAATAGTTGTATGGCCTTGATCAAGTTAAACATAGATTCTGTGTTGGTGTGTTTAGCGGATATAAATTGTTAGTGTGAGATCTGTGGTGCAGCAGAGAAAAAAAGTTATTTCTAAACTCAAGACTTACAGTGTTGACCAAATAGGTTATCACTCTATGCCTAGTGTTACAGTGTAGTTCAAATAACTCAGTAGGACCACGTATGTCACCAGTGAAAATGAAGGGGGGGGTTGGGGATGTAGCCCTGTGTTGAAACTTACCCAGCATGCTCAAGGCACTGGGTTCCATACTATAAAAAAAAAAGCGTAATGAGAGAATGAACTAGCTCACCTACTTGCTCTGTGACCAAATTTATCAACAGCCAAAATGAGTTGTATATTTACAGTAATAATCGTCCGGATCACTTTTTTTTTTTTTTTTGGTAGTGTTTTGTATTGAAAAATATTTCTTTGAGGGAAAGAATGAGAATACTAGTACTAAAAACCACAGTCTTAAAATAGAGGCAAAGTGTATGGAGTAGCTTGTAGTAAATATTTGGTAAAGTGATTGCTTAGATTAAACAAGGTAGATCTTGGTAATTCATTCAGGTAGGCTGTATTTCCAGTTAAGTAGTCTGTGATGAGCCATTTTTTTGTATCAGGTTAAGATTTAAAGCATTTAAAAATAATTTCCTGTGTGCTTTCTTTTCAGTTGGACTAAGTGATCTTCCTTGAATGGATTACCCAAGACAGCCATCCAGTGAAGGAGAACATGCTCACTCTTTGTACATAAAATAAAAGTTCTAAAAAACTTCCAAAAATGTGTTTTAATGTGATTAGTATTGTTAATTGGGTGTAGAAATCTCTTCCAAAAATTTTTAAGGTGTATTATTTTTCATGAGTTGTGTGAAAGCATACTGAACTTGGTAAAAGTTTGTTTTTATTTTTTGAAAAACATGTTTCATTGAGACAAATAGTCTCAAATAATTGACTTACTGCAGGGAGCTGGAAAGGAAAAACTGAAAAGTGATTTTTGGGAACGAAGGTCATGAAACCTGCATTTGCCACAGGTTTTAGTCCTATTTTTAAGGTCATTTCATAGATGAAAGCTTGTTAAGTTATATATTTGTATGCTGAAAGGAGCAGTGAGTAATTTGTTAATGTGTGCAGATACATGGTTGAAGAAAGGAGTAATCTTGGAGAATTTTAATGGGTGAGGGTGCCTGTTGTAATGATGTTGAAAGGCATTTACTGAGGACTCAAAGATGAAGGGTAGAGGTTGTGTAGGTGAGGATTCTGGGAATGAAAGTAGGCTCTTACTGAAAGTTGTCTTTGGACTTAGCAAAAGTAAGTGTGGGTACCTGGGATCTGATTTTTTAGAAATGGAAAGTCTTATCTACTTGAACAGGAGCCTATATATGGTCTCAGATGCTTGCCTGCATCGGGGCTAGGCTAATAGCTTGTTAGGCATAAATTCACTGCATAGATCCTGTTG
Organism: Spermophilus citellus; assembly: GCF_964194105.1. Taxonomy (NCBI): domain Eukaryota; kingdom Metazoa; phylum Chordata; class Mammalia; order Rodentia; family Sciuridae; genus Spermophilus; species Spermophilus citellus. Next base: position 167,821,269 of record NC_138185.1, read on the forward strand.
TGAAGAGAGTTCCCAGATGGGACCTTGTAAGAACAGTAAAGTGAGTTGGAGGTAAAACTTTGTCCTTGAGTATCAATGATGTCTTATATTTTAGGGCCTAAGCCTCAAAGTCTAGGGAGCAAATATACATGAAAGAAGTCTGCCTCGATCACTTGGAGGCTTCACAAGTGGGATGAAGAGGATTTAGCAAGGCTCTGAGGAAGCCAAGCAAGGAATCAACTTGGAGCAGTTATGAAAAAATGTTAGAAGGCACAATTGAGGGTGTAGGGAAGTTTTCTAATAATGCAATGAGCTGGGTGTTATAGATTGTGAGAGTAGATGAGAAGCTGTCAGCTGAGCGAATGTAGGAGAACTTGGGAGACATAACATTTAGTGGTGATTTAGGATGTGAGGTGTTTTTGTCATCTCTGATCTGATCTGTGATCCAGTGTGAAGGCCTTAAGTTGAGTAAATGTCAGGGTTATGCAGTGCCTTAGGAAACAAGTGGGAGGGAAACTAAAGTTTCCACTCTAGCCCTTTTGTGTATGTGTTTGGAGTAGGAGGGAAGGCTGGTGTGGATCGGTGGTCTGGCTTCTCTACTAGGGGTTGAATAATACCTGATAAAGATTCTCTTTTAATATTTGTCATGTGGGGAGGTTGAGGCAGGGGGATCCAGAGTTCAAAGCCAGCCTCGGCAACAGTGAGGCACTAATCAACTCTGAGACCTTTTCTCTAAATACAAAATAGGCCTAGGGATGTGGCTCTGGTCCAGTACCCCTGAGTTCAATCTCCAGTACCAAAAAATAAAATATATGTCGTGCCAGATCTTACACTATGCTTTATATGTATTTCCTAGAGTATTTTTCAGTAGATATCATCCTTGTCACATATCTGAGGAAACTAGAGCTTAGAGATTTAGTAATTTCCCCAAGGTTTTCCAAAGACAAAACTGGACTAGAACTTTGGTCTGACAATAATGCTCATGCTTTTAACACCCACAGTATTATAAGGACTGTCTACCTTTTGTAACCAAACATTAGTTATTTGAGGACTGGAGCTTTGTTTTCATATTTATCACAAAAGTTTAATAAGTGTTGGTGGCAAAATACAATAGATGCTATTAAGAGGCCCAAATAACTATCAGAGCGGGAGCATAGACTATATACTCTTAGGTTTGGGACTTGACACTAGGTGGCTTCAGCAGTAGATGTACATTAAAGCTCTAGAGGCTGGGAAATCCAAGATCAAGCTGATGATTCTGTGGAGAGGGATATTTCTGAAAATGGTGCTTTCTTGCTATATCCTCACATGATAGGTGAATGCAAATAAGTTTTGGGGGGCTTATAAAGCCATTAACTTTATAGGGGTGGGTGCTAATCACATCCCAAAGGCCTCATCTAAATCCATCCTTATGTAGGATTTCAACATGAATTGGGAAGGGCAGGGGGTCCAAGCATTTATGCTGTAGCAGCTCTTTTAATAAATTGTGAGATATAGTTCCTATTACAAATGAGGTGACTGGCAGAAAAAATAAGTAATTTTACCAGGATTGCATTGTCAGGTTCATAGAGAAGCTGGGTGCTGTGGGACATGCCTGTAATCCCAGCAACAGAAGTCCAAAGCAGGAGGATCACAAGTTCAAGGCCAATCTTTAGTGAGACGACTATCTTAAAAAAAAAAAAAAAAAAAAAAAAAAAAAAAAAAAAAAAAAGAAAAGAAAGAAAAAATGCTGGGGATGCAGCTCAGAGGTAAGGTGTCCCTGGATTAAATCCCGAGTGCCCCCTCTCCCCCCCAAAAAAAAAAAAACCCACTCACATTAGGAGGTAGTATCTTGAAAACTCGATACTAAACTACAAAATGTCTAGCAATAAGGGAAAGCATTAGTAAATATTGATAGTGTGCAAAATAACATAGAGAAATAATTTTCGATAAAAAGAAAATTGTATATGTGGTACGATTTTACTATGATAAAAGTGCACAGGGAAAAGTGAAGAAAACACGAGTATGTTAGTAGCAATTGCCTTTGGGTGATAAAATTATAGGTGATGAGCTTTGAAGCACTGTCAGCTTCCTGAGGTATCCAGTGACTGCAGTAGAGAGTACCTGGAACAAATATTGCTAGTCAGGCTTTTTTTTCTCCCAGACCAGTTTATTGTGTTTTAGATTGCTCTGATAGTTCTTACTGTCACCATGATTTCCTTCTGCTGATTTCAGTTGCTACCCAATAATATTAATTCTATGTGATCCTGTACAAAACAAATTTGACCTCTTCTCTGCAAGAAAAAAGGTTACATATTTGGGCTGAGGACTCTTATGTTTTCCTAGAATCTTCAAGTTTCAGGATAATCATTGTGATTATTTCACCTGTCTCTAAGACAGAAGAGATTAGTGTTCTCTTAATTTCATTCCATCTAGCTCCTGATAGTACCTGATAAAGCACCTTTTACAGGACAGCTAAGCAGTAAAGAATTGAATGAATGAATGAATGAATGAATGACCGACCAGATTTGGTAATTCTTGAATTTGTTTGGATATCATTGCTTCACTTTTTGTGAATCCTCTTTTACCATTATAGAAAGACCAGTGACATTGGCCTTCAGACAACAGCTGACAGGATGGCTGATATCCCAACAGTTTTAAAGCAGTCAGCTTTGTGTAACTGCTGCTAAAACATAGTTTTTGCTGAAAACTATTTTTAATAGTAATTGGTGCCTTAGGGATATGACTTTGGAGTACGCAGAACAAAGTTGTTCTAGTATGATTAAGAAGGGTATAGCAATGTTTGATTTTCTTCAATATACAAAAATTGAAAAAAAAAAGGAAGACTGAATTTTTTTCTTAGAGTTAACGTAGGGTTAATTTAGAATATAAAAGGTTTAGTTTGCTGGTAAACTGTGTGTGTGTGTGTGTGTGTTTGTGTGTGTGTGTAGGAATCAAAGCTATTTTTAGGCCAAAAGATTATTGTTTGTGCTAGTTCCAGGTGTCCTGTGTTTTAGAGTTTTAAAAGTAAATCGGAAGTGACAAACTTAATCTAGATGCATAAATTATCATTCACTGTCTTGAACTTAAAAGTCATTTGGTTAGAAAATATATTTAAAAAGCTAGAGCCTTTCCGGTGGTGACAACCTCCCCATGAGAATATGCCTCTCGCAAAGGATCTCCTTCATTCCTCTCTGGAAGAGGAGAAGCAGAAACACAAGAAAAAGCGCCTGATGCAGAGCCCCCAACTCCTATTTCATGGATGTGAAATGCCCAGGATGCTATAAAATCACCACAGTTTTTAGCAATGCACAAACAGTAGTTTTGTGTGTTGGCTGCTCCACTGTCCTCTGCCAGCATTCGGGAGGAAAAGCAAGGCTTATAGAAAGATGTTCCTTCAGGAGGAAACAGCACTAAAAGCAGCCTAAATCAAGATGAGTGGGAAAACATCCCAATAATCACATTTTGGATAAAAATAAATAAATACAAAGCTATAACTGGTTTTGTTTATTGAAAATCCTTTTGTTAAATTCAGCCTATTATGTATGTCATTATGCATGTATATTAATGGTAAAGAAGCTTTGTATTTTGTTTCCTAAATAATAACAAGATGGCAAATTAAAGGAGTAGTTGACAGACTGATAAACATTCATGGCAGCACAGACAAAAGAATAGAATAAAAGAAATGGAATCCATTTCTTGGCAATCTAGTTAGCTGAATTTCATAGACTGAGTCTGGTTCATCTTGTGTTCACGTTTCACATACCCACAAATCCCAGTGCATGGTGACACTTGTGCTTCTGTTCTTCCTTTGATGGTAATTAACTCTTATTAACATTCATGAAGATTAAGTGTGGATATCTAGTGTTGGTGATGTATTCAGTCAACCACAAAAGGATAAGGTTTGGAAAAACAGATTCATTTTTAGAACTGCAGCCAAAAGGTAGAGCTGGTGCACTCCAACAGGCTGACAGGCTTGAGATATGCATGGAGTGTTTCACCCAGGGCACGAAGGATACAGAAACCATTTTGGATTTTACCCTAATAGGACTTTGTCTTAGACCAGTTCTGTCAAATATCTTAGTTTCTGAAATTCTGAATGGTCCTTGCCTAGGGTGGTTCCGTTAGTGTTCAGTCAGGACTCCAGGAGAAAACATCTTTTATATCATGGACTGAAAGTGAAGCATCCTTCTTTTTTAGGCATTACTGTTTTTCAGCTTTCACATTCCTTTGTCTTCTTGCCTTCTGTTGTCAGGGCAGAGGCATGCAGAGGCATTCACAGCCCTTGGAAAAACCACTGCTATTGTATATCTGAATTGCTATCTTTTGGATACTGCATTTGAAAGATGTCTTCAGATCTGAAATTTTATAACCCCAGGATTTTATATTTAGTTAGTTTTTATAGAATAGTTTGATATACATCGTCTCCATTGATCTTCACAACAGCTTTGCCAGACAATCAGATCAATGATTGTTGTACATGTTTTATGGATCATAAAACTGAGAATTGTAGGGATTAAGAGTGCTTTAGTGGGATTCCACCTCTTGGGTCCCCTTCTTCCTCCGGGAGAAGTCTTTTCTGCTGTCCTTTAATAAACTTCTAATTTCTACTCTGAAAAAAAAAAAAAGAGTGATTTAGTCAAAGACACACAAACACAACTGATAAGTTGTGGAGCCATAATTTGATTGACTTCAAGGCTAAGGATTTCTCTTGCATACTGGGTTGTTGATGCTACTTACCCTATTTTGTGGGGAGGGTATTTTTTTGTGTTTTCTTTTGGTAATCTCTTTAAACACAGTTTCCTTTAAAGTTTTCTATGTGGTCAGGAGCCCTCATCATCTTATTCCTGAGTCTTACAGCTTCTTTATTACCAAGGGAGCAAAATATGGTAAAAGTGACTGCTTCTCAATTGGACCTTCATTATCAGTTTTCTAAATATACTTGGTCCTTGTTAATGATTTTAATTTATTCCTAAAAACACTACCAATAAGTTAAAAGATGTTAAATGAAAAAAGTTTCATTAATTCTATTAGAAAAAATGATGTGCTCCAACTCATCACAAAGTACTGAAGTAATTTTCAGAAACCGGAAACTATATCAATTAAACAGTGGGAAAAAAAGCTTCTAAATATAATGTGCAATAATTTGAAAGTATTCTGAAACCAACCGGGGTACTGAAATTCATATCTTGCACTTCTAGAGTTAGCACAGACCCCACAGGTTAAGTTAAAGGGCAAGGTCTACAGGGAGGCTACCATCCTTGAGTAGTTTGGGAACCTCCAGTCCACCTGCAGTGTTCAACAACTAGCTACAAAACCCTAATGGGGGGCTGGGGATGTGGCTCAAGCGGTAGAGCGCTTGCCTGGCATGCCTGCGGCCCGGGTTTGATCCTCAGCAGCACATACCAACAAAGATGTTGTGTCCGCTGAAAACTGAAAAATAAATATTAAAAAAAAAAAACCCTAATGGTTTCCACAAATCCTCTCAGGTTTCACAATTTGTCAGAACAACTCAGTTTTTCCTGGGAAAACACTCTATTTATAGTTATAGTTTTATTATAAAGGATACAAATTAGCTGGGCACAGTGGTGCATGCCTATAATCCCAGTGGTTTGGGAGGCTGAGGCAGGAGGATTGTGAGTTCAAACACAGCTTCAGCAACTTAGCAAGACCCTAAGCAACTCAAGTGAGACCCTGTCTCTAATAAAATATAAAAAGGGCTGGAGATGTGTCTCAGTGGTTAAGTGCCCTTAGGTTCAATCCCTGGTACCAAAATAAATAAATAAATAAATAAATAAATAAATAAATAAATAAATATTTTTAAAAAAGATATAAATCAGGACAGCCAAAAGAAGAGACATACAAGGTGAGGTCTGACAGGGTCCCACACACAAAGCTTCCATATCCTCTCTTCATGGGTTCAGAGTGTATCATTCTTCCAACACATTGATATGTTTGTCCACCCAGAAGCCCCAACCTTCTTCAGTGTCTATAGAGTTTTTATTGGGGCCTCACTATGCAGGTATGATTGAATCATTGATCAAGTAATGGAACTGAAACCCACCTGTGTACCAATTCCCCCACTCTGGAGGTCAGTTTGCCTCAAAGGTCCAACCCTCTAATTATATGGTTGGTATTTCTGGTTAATGACACCCATCCTGAATCATCATGTTCGCATAAACTCAGATATGATCCAAGGGCCCCTGAATAACAAAGACACTTCTATAATTCAGAAAAATCCAAGAATTTTGTCTTTCTCCTAGGAACCAATAACAAAGACCAGTCAAATTCTTTTTTTTTCCCTAATATTTTTTAGTTGTAGATGGACACAATATTTATTTAATTTATTATTTTTTTAATGTGGTGCTGAGGATTGAACCCAGTGCCTCACACGAGCTAGGCAAGAGCTCTATCACTGAGCTATAACCCCAGTCCCTCAAATTCTTTATTAGATAAAAAAGCATATGAAAATATTGTAAAATTATATTCTTATAATTTATGCATGTGTGACTATGTAACAACAAATCCCACAACTATGTACAACTATAATGCATCAATAAAAACATGGAAAAAAGCAAACATTGTATGCACTATGTAACACAATGAACACAAGTTTATTGGAGTGTCCCTTGGTAGAAGAGAGGTCTGAGGGGTTTTCTTTGGAAGGTATTTTTTTCTGCATCATTTTTTTTTCAGCTTTTTCAAGGCTTATTACTGTTTTGCACTTAGAGTTCTCTTAAAAATAAACTTGTGCCGGGCATGGTGGTGCGTGACTCTCAGTGGCTCAAGAGGTTGAGGCAGGAGGATCATTAGTTCAAAGCCAGCCTCAGCAATTTAGTGAGGCCCTAAGCAATTCAGCAAGACCCTGTCTCTAAATAAAATATAAAAGGACTGGTGATGTGGCTCAATGGTTAAGCATCCCTGGGTTCAATCCTTGGTACCTATCTACCTAACTAATTAAGTAAATAAAATAAAGTTGCAGTTCAGAAAAATATCTTTAGGGCATAATAAATGCTAAATTAGTGGAAATAGCACTCACACCCTGACTCAAGTGTCTCAAGATGTTTCTCTCTACTCACTTGGGGTATATATACTCAAACCAAGATGTTTTGGGTTCATCCAAACTTTGATCAAAATACATGTTTGTTCCATAAGAAAGTCTTGCTTTGCTATATTTGTTGGTATGTCTTTGCCTGAAGTTATATTGTTGAAAGATCAGTGCTCACAGTGTATTTATTTAGAGTGTTTAGAATAAAAGAAAAAGTTATTGTGTTTTTATGTTGGGGGTTCCTAAGACCATCACCCTCAGACTCAGTGATTCACTTACAAGGTTTCACAGGACTCAGAAAAGCTGTTATTATCATGGTTTAGTTTAGTACAGTGTAGAGGTAAACAGAAAACTTCCCAATCTCAAGTTTCACTGGAATTAACTGACAACAGATTAAATAGGAGACAAGACACACAAATTTATTAATGTGCACAGGGGAGAATCACATAAGTGTTATTGCTCAATAACCCAATGAAATCCAGATGCTAATGATAAAAGAAACATTCTGAGATGTCTTAAATTTAATTAGAAAGGCCAGAGGGTGAAGGGAAGAAGAGATAAGGGAATTTCATCAGTTAACAGTTGCAGATGGAACCAACAAAAAGACTCCTTGTTTTGATGTGAGATTTTGCTATGTTGCCCAGGCTGGCCTTGAACTCCTGAGCTGAAGTGATCCTCCTGTCTCAGGCTCCCAAGTAGCTGGGGCTATGGATGTGTGCCACCATGTTCAGCTTCAAAAAGACACTCACATTCCTGAATGTATGTTGAAACCTTGACTTCAAACTCTTATGGCTCACCACCAGGCCCACCTACCCTCTTATTCATAAACTTTCTGATTGTTAACCCCAACCAATCCCAAAGCAACAGTCACTTCTCCGTATGAACTACCCTTCTATTCCAAAGCTTTCCTTGCTTATCTATAGCAAGTGTAGGTTCAGGGTAAACAATTTATAATTTCCTTCCCTAAACTTCATAAGAAGACTCTCAGCTCTAGGTCTGGAAGTCACTTTCCAACTGTTACCTAGCCCTGCTGCTAGCATTTCTGGAATCCTGTCTTAGGACCTGGTCCCTTTTAAATTTTTTTGCTAGCATCTGCAATGGCTCAATAAACTCCTTTATTTCAGTGCTTCCTTAGTGAAAGGACACTCTCAGAGTCCATGCAAAATCCAAAGACCATGCCACACACCAGAATCTCACACAAGAGATTTATTGTTAGTAACACCAGGCAAACCAACAAGGCTGACCATCAGTGGACAGTAGCAGTGTGTGGGCACTCAGAGTAGCTTTACAGCCCACAAGAGGAATTTCATAAGCTGTTTAGGAGTTGTGTCATAAACTGGGATGGGGTTGACTGTAAACTGCTTAGGAGTTTAAGCTGGGGTGGGGTTGATTGTTTAGCAGGCACATGTTCTTACAGGAAGTTAAGCAGCATTGCTTCAGAATCAAAATTTTGGAGCCTCTAGATAAAATGGCTCCCAACCTAATATGGCGAATCTGACGTCAGTATTGATCTGATGCTAATATTCATCTGATGCCAATACTTAGTCTCAAAAATTTTGGTATAACATTTATATGCCCTTTTTCATAGGGGAGAGGGAAATGGAGAATGTGACTTTTTTTTTTCCTGGTACTGGGGATTGAACTCAGAGGCATTCTATCACTGAGCTACATTCCCAGCCCTTTTTATTTTTGATTTTGAGTCAGGATCTTACTAAGGTGCTCAGGCTGGCCTTGAACTTGTGATCCTTTTGCTCCATTCTCTGAAGTTGCTGGGATTATGACCACTGTACCTGGCTGCATGTGACCATTTTGAATGATCATAATTTCATTTTTAGGAGAATGAATGGACCTATAGACAGAAATTATCTTGTGAAATGATTCTCCTCAGATATGAATGAATCCAAGGGATACATGCTATAACAGTTATCCAAGTGTGATTACATTCTTCCGGTATTTCTTTCTTGATAGATAATGAGACTTCAGGGAGGAGACCAAAAATTTCTATTGGCAAAGATTCTTTACTTGACTAAAATTTAGTCAGTCTCCTGAACCTTCTCCTAGGCCTATCTGTGTACTTCCTTATAAAAGTGCTTTTAGCAAGCACTCTGTAAAGTCAATTTAGCAAGAGCCCACTCTCATTATCTGATCACCTTCAATGTCTAATCCTCCACTGTCCCCCTGATCACCCTGGCCTGTCTTCAGCAAGAAGTTACCCAGACTCCCTCTTGCCCTTAATATTTTCTCTTAGTGATTTTCTACCCTGACCCCCACCCTGCTCCTTGGCTATAAATTCCCATTTGCACTTGCTGTGTTTGAGGTTGAGCCCCATCTCTCTCCTTCATGCAAAATCCCATTGTAGTGGCCCTTTATGCTTATCTCAGTGGTCCTGAATGAAGTCTGCCTTACCTAGGCTTTAACAGTATCTTTGGGTGGAGGCTCTGCCAATTACTGCTGTGGGACATACATAGACGATTAGAAAAAGTTTTCTCTTTTCAACTCAATTCATAAGATTGCATCAAATGACAGAGGGTGGTTGCACAGTATTTTTTCTGTTGGCCTTTCATATTAACCTCACTCAAAATCTGCACTCCAGATTCTTGAAAGAAAGAATGCTATATAGTTGACCTTTATTTAATAAGAAGACACCTCAACTGGTGCAGAGAGGTCTCTTACAACATTATAGATTGACCTTTCAAATAAGGACTGCTTCCTGTTGTGGAGGAGTCACTGTGTTTCCTGTTGTGGAGGAGCCACTGTGTTTCCTGTTGTTCAAGTGTGTGTGTGTGTGTGTGTGTGTGTGTGTGTGTGTGTGTGTTTGTTTAGCATTACTGAACATTTGTTAAATGTACAAAAAAATCCATTTTAAATCAAAGCAGTGCTTCATCCTAATATGCCCAGGAGAATCTCCAAACAGCTATATAGGCTTACGAAGCTAGATGGCAGAGTAATCACATACTTAAAAGGCATCGTATGCAGTTGTAGAGAAGCTAAGCTTTTCTTCAGTTTTTAAAAATGAAATTCCTTATTTGTAAAAAATTAAAAAATGGATTTGATTTCTGAATTTAAAATAAATGGTAAAATATTTGTAAAAAATGAAATCCCTTGGGGCTGGGTTGTAGCTCAGTGGCAAAGCAGTTGCCTAGCATATGTGAGGCACTGGGTTTGATTCTCAGCACCACGTATAAAGAAATAAAATAAAGGTCCATCAACCACTTAAAAAAAAAGAAAGAAAAAGAAATTATTGCCTGAGTGGTAGAAATGAGGTAATTTAATGTAATGATTTAAGAGAAACAATTTTTAAGGTTAAAAAGAATCAGGAACATTTTCCTTATGTTAGAGTTTTGCTAATTATAACCAACTTCATGCATTAGGCTTCTTAGAGTGGTGAGGTATACTAGGAATGTGGACTTGGCAGCAGCCTTGGTAAAGAGTCTCTTTTAAGTCCTGTACTGACCAGCCTGGTACCTGAGTATCTATTCATAATATTTCTTTCTCTTCCTCATGCTTTCATCTGTTAAGTGTGCATCAACTCCTTTACATTACATGATAAGTGACAAATGCAGATGACTTGAAAGCAACTAAGATATTTGATTAAAAAGTTCCACAACTGTGAGAATATGAAATAGGGTAATAGGTATCTAAAAATTTGGAGTCAGACTATCAAGCTTCAAAATCTCCGTCCTGTGATCTTGGCCAGCTTTTATAACTTCTTTGAGCCTTGCTTTTCTTATGGATAAAAATGAGCGTTAGAATAGTACCATGTCATAGGGTTGCTATTGTTACTGTGAGAATGGACCACTGTGATACTGTGATATTATAAGAAATATAAATAGTTTATGCCCCCAGTTCTTAAGACTCTTGGAATCTCTTAAGTGATGTGTTTTATAAGCTAATGAGATGACTGGTGACTGAGAGCTCCTGAGTAGTCTCAGGATGGAAAGCCAGTTACTGCAATGAGAGAGTTGGGACATTCCACCCCATTTCTCATCCTCCAGGAGAGGAGGGAAACTGAAGTCCATCGATGATCAATGGCCAATGAGTTATTCAACCATACTTACGTAAAGAAGCCTCTATTTAGAACCTCAAAGGACTGGGTTCCAAGAGCTTCCAGACAGCTGAACACATGGAGGTGCCCAGATGGCGGTTGTGCTAAGAGAGGACATGAAATCTCCCCTTTTCTTACCCTATATGTTGCCCCATGAATCTCCTACATCTGGCTGTTCATCACACATCTGGTGTCAGAAGTATTGTGCTGAATAAAGTGTTTAGTCAAGTGTATAGTAAAGTGTTTCCCTGAGTTCTGTGAGCTACTCTAGCACATTTATTGAACTTGAAAAGGGGGCTGTGGAAACACCAATTTTCAGCCTGTCAGAAGTACAGAGCACAACCTGGGGCTTGCCACTAGCATCTCAAGTGAGGGGAGTCTTGTGGGGTTTGGGGTTGAGTCCTGCCCTTACCCTATGGGACCTGACACCATCTCTTAGTAGATAGAGTCAGAATTGAATTAAATTCTAGGATGCTCAGTTGGTATCTGCTTGGTGTGTGAAATCCTCACACATCTGGTGTCAGAAGTATTGTGCTGAGTGTGTGAGATTAAGAAAAACACTTTATCTCTATGAACCTGTATCTCTATGAACGAGTTTCTGTGCATAGCCGTTTGTACCTGTTAGTCACTATCACTAACATCTTTTATGTTTGTAGTTTTGCACTTAAATATACACACAAATTCTCCACACATTCTGATGGGTAGACGTTATTGTCTACTTATGATGGAGACTGGGCTAGAAGGATCATCCATTTGAAGTGGAGAGCTGGGAATAGAGTCAGACCCAACTCCATGTTTAGGGTTTTTCCCAGTTACCATGCTACTTCCCCCAAATAAAATCAACTTCAAATGAGGTGATTTAGGATCTTTTTGAAATGCCAGTAATTCTAAACACTCCTTATTATGGTTTGGTTAGTGTCCCCCAAAGGCCCAGGTGTTGAAGGCTTAGTTCCCAGTCTATAGAATTATTAAGATATAGTGAAATTTTTAAGAGTTAGACTCTGTGGGAGGTTTTAGGTCAGTAAGGATATTTCCTCGAAGAGGACTGTGGGATACTGATCTCTTTTTCTCTTTGCTCCCTGGCTGCCATGGGGTGAGCAGCTTCCTCTACCTCTTACTCCCCATCACGATAGGCTGCCTTACCATAGGTCCAAAAGCAATAGGTTCACCTGCCCATGCACTGAAACCTACAAAATTATGAGCAAAAGTAAACCTTTTCTATATTTTAGCTTGATTATCTCATTTTTTTGTTATAGTCATAGAAAGCTAACATACTCCTAGGTCAAATATCTTAAAAGCTAGGCAGGATAGGAAAAATTGTCCACTGGGAAGCCACACAGAGAGCTGGGAATCTGGAGGCATATCTAGAGTTTAGGAACACAGTCTGCATTCCCCTGAGAGGGTGCACAGAGGATGACTAGAAAGAAAGAGGCATTTGCCTGCAGTCCCAGGGCATGGTGAGCCTGCAGTGAGGTCCTTGAAGCTAGATGTCTTCTTTGTATTCCATGTCTTAGTGCTCTGCATGATGTGTTCCTAATAAGTATTTACTGACATGTATGTATTAACACCCTAGGAAGGAATTTCTTTCTTTTATAACTGTGTTGAGGTAAAAAAAAATTACTAATGTGAGAATATGTATGGACATGCCCCTCTCCATGCTGGAGCTCATCAAAAGAATTCTGCAAGGGACAGCTCAGGCCCTCCATCCCCCTCTCCAGTAGGAGGTGTCCCTGTGTGTGAGAGTATCACAGTCATAAATTAGGACCCTGCATTAGACTGCTCAGGCTGTTATTATAGAATACCCTAAAAGGTGGCCTAACCAACAGGAATTTATCTTCTTACTGTTCTGGAAGCTACAAGTCCAAGATCAATGTGCCAGCTGGGTTGGTTTCTGATGAGGCCTCTCTTCCTGACTTGTAGCTGGCTGACTTCTCTCTGTGTCCTCATGTGGCTGTTCCTCTGGGTACCTTCTTCTTCTTATAGACACCAGTCCTATTGGATCACCTATCTACCCTTGTGGCCATATTGCACCTTATTTACTTCTTTAAAGGTCTTGTCTCGGGCTGGGGATGTGGCTCAAGCGGTAGCGCGCTCGCCTGGCATGCGTGCGGCCCGGGTTCGATCCTCAGCACCACATACAAACAAAGATGTTGTGTCCGCTGAAAACTAAAAAATAAATAAATAAATAGATAAATATTCGTTCTCTCTCTCTCTCTCTCTCTCTCTCTCTCTCTTAAAACAAAATTAAAAAAAATAAAGGTCTTGTCTCTAAATACAGTCAGGCTGGCTGCTGGGGATTTAATATATAGATTTGAGGGCAAGTGGAAGGGGATAAAGGATGGTTGGTGGTGCACTATTCAGTGTAACAATCCCCTTCATTATTAGCTGAGAAGCATGGAGGAAGTCTCTTAAAATGATCTTTATGGGCTGGGATTGTGGCTTAGCGGTAGAGCGCTCGCTTAGCATGGCTCGGACCCGGGTTAGATCCTCAGCACCACATAAAAATAAAGGCATTGTGTTGTGTCCATCTACACCTAAAAAATAAATATTAAAAAAAGAAAAAAAGATCTTTACTATTAACCACTGTACTCTGTGGCACAGCTCCAGGGCTGGATCACGTGGGTATATAATCTTTGTAGAATCCCAGGGATTCATAGAGGCAGAGCTGCCTATAAACACACCAGGATAGCTGGAAGAAGCTATCCTGGAATGCAAATTCTCTTTGGCTTTGAAATGGAAAGCTGGTTGATTCACATTGTCTCATTCCTCACTGGTCTTTTTGATTTCTTCCCATCCAAATAAAACTCAAGCAGGATTACTTAGCACGGTTTGTCAGCTGTTCAATCTATGAATTCCATTCCATGTTAAGCTTCAATCTCTATTTGCAGAGGAAATGCCTTTTCAGAAATCAGCTAACTGGTGAGGGAAGATTTCTTTGGGTAGGCACCCTCAAAATCATCCTAGGCCTCCTTTTAATATTGACCTTGGCCTTGAGAATAGCCTTGATTTAGTGTCTTTGGAGGGGGCCAAGAAATGAGGCCGAGGGATGTCTCTTCTTTGGTGGGCACCCACGTTTGTGAGGTATGTTGGAAGTCCATTTCTGTATGCTAGGAATCCTGTTCATGCACAGATTACATGGTGGATTCTCTCTCCTGGCTCTCCCTCTTTGATGCTTAATGTTGGCCCTCTTTTTCAACTTGACCGTCTTAGTTTATTTTCTGTGCTATAATGGAATAATCTAGGCTGGTAATTTATAAAAAATAAAGATTTAAAAATTGTTATTATTATTATCATCATCATCATCATCATCATCATCATCATCATCATTTATGGCACTAGAGATGGGATCCAGGGATGCTCTACCACTAAACTATATTACCAGCCCTTTTATTTTTTATTTTGAGATAGGTCTCTGGCCTTGAATTGGTGATCCTCCTGTTTCAGCCTTCCAAGTAGCTGGGATTACAGGTGTGTACCACCATACCTGGCAAAAATCCAGGTTTATTCAGCTCTCAATTCTGTAGGTTGGGAAGTTCAAGGTTGAGGACCTGCATCCAGTGAGGAACTTCTTACTGGTAAGAAGTCTGTAGAGGACCAAGATGGCTTAGGGCATCACATGGAGAGAGGCCACATTCCAGAGACAGAGAAAATATGGCTTTTATAACAGATCTACTTGTGAGAGAACCCATAATCTATCTAACCATTAATACACAATTAAGTTCTCATGACCCAATTACCTCCTAAAAGTCCCACTTCCAAATACCATTAAAAATGACTTTTTGGATTAAGTTTCTAACACACGAATTGTGGGACACAAACCTTCAAACTATAGCACTAACCTTACTCTACCTTTCTGTATTTTAAAGATCAAGACTCTCAGGTGCTCATTTGGCAATTTCCAACCGGTTGATCTTACCTTAATTAGAATTTAATGATATTCATCTAGAATCATCTCCTCACAAAGCCTATATCTCTTATGTTATTTCCATTTCTGATAGTTTTATTGACAAAGCAGTGTTGGAATTATATCCTCCACATTAATGGGAACATCTGGAAAATACAAAGAGAGCTACAAGGAAAGCCTGGCTTTCTGTTGGACCCCCAAAATAGCATATTTCTCTTTTCACTGTTGTTCATACATACTAACATTGTTTTAAAATTCAATACTCAAACTTTACTGCACCTGGAGGTAGGTTTGTTTGGTAAAATACTTATACAAATAGTAATGAAAAACAAACCACCCCAGGAAAGGAAGCTAGCTTGGACTGAATCACACTACATATAGAAAGGTGATGAACAGAGGCCCAGCGGAGTAGTGCACACCTGTAATCCCAGCAGCTTGGGAGGCTGGGACAGGAGGATCATGGGTTCAAAGCCAGCCTTTGCAAAAGCGAGGCACTGAGCAACTCAGTGAGACCCTGTCTCTAAAAAAGTAAAAAAAAAAAAAAAGTAAATAAAAAATAGGACTGGCGGTGTGGCTCAGTGTTTGAGTGTCCCTGAGTTCCATTCCCAGTACCACCCCCACCTCCCAAAAAAAGAAAGGTAATGAACAGAGGAGGAAAAATGTACTATCTTCTAAATGAGTGGCAGAGGCAAAGGGTTACAATGAGGGTTTCAATGAGGCAGGAAGACCTTCCTGTAGGCTGCGGTAGCATGAATGACTTTGGGGAGGAGACAGGCCCTGATGGGGCCTATCAGCAAAAGGAGGTGAGGAAGGGGTCCAAGCAATTCTAGGAGAAGAAGGGGATGTGGGGGCAGGAGGCTAGGATAGCTTGAGAGAGGGACGGAAACCCTGTCAACAGTACTGATGGCTTACTAGTTGACAATTTTGGAGTCCTTTTCTATGCCTGGTACATTTTGACACACTTTACTTATGTTATTCTTTCTAATGCTTATCCATGACCTTGGGAAGTAGTTGACATTATATTCATGGCACAACTGAAGCTCAGAAAGTCCAGGTCACTTTCCTAGGGTATCCCAATCAGTTTTGAAACCCATGTTCTCAATCACCAACTATTTCCTGTGGACGAGGTATGTAGGCCAGGCTGGCAGGAGGTAAGATTCTCTTGGTACTTAGAACACTGGGCAACTTGGGGGCCTTAGGAGAGTGAGAAGGTGTTGGTCATCATTTAAGTTTCCCTGGCTTTCAGGCAGTCCAGGACTGCACTGACCCTGATAATTGAGGGCTGACATTTAGGCTTGTGGCACAATGAAGAATGAGTGCTCACTTGCCAAGTATCTCTTTCTCTGGAAAATAAAACCAGAGTAACTCCACTGTGGTTTCCTCAAGGAGAGGGTAGAAGGATTTTTAACCATCGGGAAATGTTTCCCAGGTAAAGGAAAGCAGGGAGGGAGTGGAAGGGTAGTCTGAGAGTAGCCTCAGAAAAGGCAGAAATAATAAAGTGCACAATAGGAGAGGAAGGGAGGAGGACGTGGTTAGAAGTGAAACCGGAGTTTCTCTGCTTCTACTGTGTGTGGGGTGTGTGTAAGCTGCAGGCCTCTGCAGCCTAGAAAGCCTGTGGTAGTGTTTGCAGCTAATGAAGGCAGGGATGCCTGCCAGCAGCATCTCTGAGGGTTGCAGCTAGCAAAGCCCAATTCTTCTATGCTACCATTGAGTGGTTTGCTGCTGCTCTTAATGACAGGCTATGCCCTCCAGTGTTGCAGCAGACCCCAGAAGCTCTCTGCCAACTTCTTTCCAGGTTCTTGTCTCATGGATTCAAAGAATGAAATCCACAGAGGATGAAGAATGAGTGCAAAGAGTAGGAAGAAAAGACAGAACCTCTCACAGGGCGAGAGGGACCTGATAGGGGTTGCTGCTTGAGTGTGCTCTATAGCACTTGGGTCATGCTATTTATGCTAATTAGGGTTTGGAAAAATACTAATGCTATTGGTTAATCCTTAAGTCTGAACTTCCGTTCAGGTCCACCCTCCTTCCATTTTCTTGCCGCTTGTCTGCAATTAAAGGTTCCCAAGAAGTTGAGGTTGAAGGATCATAGATGATTGGGGATTCAGAGCTACCGCTGTGTGTGGAGCAGGCATCTGCAGTGGGCTCAGCCAGGCTGCTGCAGTGTGACAGGTCAGTGCACCCTGGCTTGCCTCAGCCGGGGATTGCTGAGACTCAGGCAACTAGATGTAAGCCAGGTTTTAAAATGAACAGTGTATAAAAGACAGCACCTATTGTTTCTGTTGCCTATATTAGACCTATGTAAGCTCTCATTTTACAAACTTATAGTTAGACAAAGCTAAACCATTTAGTTCTCAGGCATATACACATCTCTAGCCACAAACATTTATGGTGTCTACCTAAAACAATAGTTGTATATTTAACCAGTTACAGAGTAATTGTTTAAAAGACCTTAAAACAGGTACAAACCTTAATTTTTTAAAAATATTTTTAGTTGTCAATGGACCTTTATTTTTAATTTTTTAATATTTAGTTTTTAATTATAGGTGGACATAATATCTTTATTTTATTTTATGTGATGCTTAAGATGGAACCCAGGGCCTCACACATGCTAGGCAAGCGCTCTACCACTGAGCCACCATCCCAGCCCCCAAACCTTAATTTTTGAAGACTTAGTTTTCTTAAGTAATAAAACCTAACAGACACAGGAATTATCTTGATAGGTAAGCATCGAATATCTCTTTTAACAAACATTGGTGAAGAAAAGTTTAGCTAAAAACTTCATGTTAGGGCTGGGGTTGTGGCTCAGGGGAAGAGCACTTGCCTCGCATGTGTGGGGCACTGAGTTCATTCCTCAGCACCACATAAATAAATAAAATAAAGGTATTGAAAAAAACCAACTTCACATTACCCATGAAAACCAAGATTTCAGACAAGCCTAGTTAATATTTTAAGCCAGTTATTTCTGGGCCTGCATAGATTCTGTGGTACACAAGTGAGAAAGAAATGCTTGGCTCATGTTTTGGGGGTAAATGGGTTGTCTCTTTCCCAAAGACCTTGGATCAGACTGAGACTTCATCTCAGGATCCAAGATACATCAGGTGAGGCACCCTCCACCATCGGACCCGGACAGTCTGAAAGTGACAGTCTGAAAGTGAAAGAAAGTAGACACTTCAAAAAGTTGGGTCAAACTGTTCTAATGAGAGAAGCGGAAGCAAACTGGACCTGCAACTCTCTGTCAGAGAGGAGACTGATCAAGCTTCCTTCAGCAAGACTGTGTCTTAAGACACTTCACCTGTGTCTTTAGACCGGTGGCTGTGCTAGCTGCTTTTAACTGGCCTACAGGTGCCTGGTATTTCTTTTTTGTACAGAGGTAGATTTTTCTGGAAGGAGTATAGAACTCCAGGAAAAACAATGAGAGTTCCATTGGTCTGGTTTCACTCACCCTTCCTAAGGGCCCCATGTTGGGCACCAAAAGATGAAACCAAAGTTTCTCTGCTTCTACTGACATGTGGGGTCTGTGTAAGCTGCAGGCCCCTGCAGCCAAGAAAGCCTGCTGTGGTGGTAGCAGCTAATCAAGGCAAGGGAGACCTGCCAGCCTCCTATCTGAGGGTTGCAGCTGGCAAAGCCCAATCCCTCTCCACTACCACAGGGACATTGTGATTGCTACCCCCAAAGGAGGACAGAGGCTGGAGAGAAACAGTTCCTGCTATTAAAGATCTAAAATGACAGAAGGGTTGACAGTAGCCGAGAGCAGCCTTCTTTGAAAAATGTGGCTGCCGAAAGGAATTCCTCTGTTTGTATTGCACTTTACAGTTTGCCAAGTGCTTTTCTGTCTTTTTTTTTTTTTTTTTTGACATCAACCCTTTTGACAAATCATTTTTATTTAACAGGTTAACAGGAACTCTAATAAATAGGCCTTGGGATGTGGTGGTAAGGTGTAGGAGAGTTGGGATCACTCTACAGTCCTATGGCCAGGTCTGTCTCTTGGTTGAGCCTGAGTCCTGGGCCTGTGAACTTCACCAGTGCCTTCCCTACCATGTAGGTGGGACAGGGTGGCTGGGGGTGCTGGGATTGGGCATTTCCCTTCCCTGGTTTGGCCAGGCTCTGGAACACCCTAGTAGGCTAGGCTCTGGCAAGAAGTTTCTACAAGGCTGGCTTGTTAACAAGAACAGAATGCTCTGGTAGGTTTCAGAATGGTGTCTTTCTCCTTCCCTGCCTGGAGACTGGAGGAGATTTTTCTCTAATCTTTCCCGTGAGAATCTGGAGGAAAAACTTAGGGCTACCTAAAGGGCTGCCCTATGACTGGGCATCAGAGGTCTTGACTCAGCCTGGTCCACACTGAGTCTTCAGTGATTCAGCAGTTTTCCGACCCCAGAACTGGCTCCCCCAGAGGGTTTGGCTGTGGCAAATTGTGATTCTCTTCTCTGCATGTCTGTCTCCAATTTTGGAGGCAACTGTTTGCCCTGTTGCTTTGCCTCTTTGACAGATATAAGAAGAGTTGTTGATTTTTCAATTTGTTCAGCTTTTTACTTGTGAGGATGGAGTGGCAGCTCCCAAGCGCCTTTTCACAAGCAAGGGGCTTTATAACATGGATTGCAGTGATCATATTCCGTTCTTTCTGGTCCATTTTCTGCTCAGACTAACTGAGCCACTAACATGTGTCAGAAGCTGTTCTCAGCTCTCCACCTGCATTATAACCCCACAAGGGTAATTTAGACTTAGATTTGGTTGCCTAGAAGCAGAGTATACATAAGTGTTTTGTGTACATGAAACTTCTAAAAAAGACCACTTTTAGGAAAATCTAATAAGGGGAGGAGGAAAACAGAATATAGAAGTTCTACACAAGATGGGATTTCAGCTGTAGTCTTAGCCTGACCCACGGGAGCTCTGGAGTCTGAATTGCACTGTTTCTTGTTGAGAAAGGGACTAGGGCTTTTGTACCCCAGCTACATTATTTACAAACCATAGTGAGGTCCTTACTACTTGTTCCATTTTACAGATGAAAAAATTGAGGCACAGAGAAAGCTCTATGAGGTAGTTGAGGTACCAGTGATCATTCTTATTTTTCAGATGT
This sequence comes from Spermophilus citellus, assembly GCF_964194105.1. Classification (NCBI taxonomy): domain Eukaryota; kingdom Metazoa; phylum Chordata; class Mammalia; order Rodentia; family Sciuridae; genus Spermophilus; species Spermophilus citellus. The sequence goes on from NC_138185.1 coordinate 167,841,301, forward strand.
GGAAATTGAAGGTCAGATACAGTACTCATCCCCCCGCCACCCCAAGCCGGGTCTTGCTCTTCTTTTTCCTACAATGTCTTTCTCTGTTAAATTAACCAGACGTTTTTTTCACTGACTGTATGATATATAGCAGGGGTTGGGGTCCAGGGAAGCAATCACCTGATTTAGGAACATATCACTTGAAATGCATAGGGTACTTACCTGAATTCTTTATTTTATTTTTAGTTATACATGACAGTAGAATGCATTTTGGCAAATTATACAAATATGGAGTATAATTTATTCTATTTAGGTTCCCACTTTCATAGTTGTACATGTGTAGTTACCCTGATTGTGTATACAAATACAAGGCTAGAAAAGTTATCACCACTTAATTCTACTGTCTTTCCCATTCCCCTCTATCCCTTTGTTTCCAATGGATTTCTATTACTCGCCTCCCTAACCTCCCTTGTTTTGGGTTAGTATCCACAAATCAAAGAGAACATTCAGCCTTTGGTTTTTTGGGATTGGCTTATTTCACGCATCATGATATTCTCCAATTCCACCCATTTTACTGGCAAATGCCACAACTGCATTCTTATTCATGACTGAGTAATATTCTGCTAGGTATATATATCACATTTTTTAATCCATTCATCTATTGAAGGACACCTGGGTTGCTTCCATAGCTTGGCTACTGTGAGTTGAGCTGCTATAAACATTGATGTGGCTGTGTCCCTTTAGTATGCTGTTTTTAAGTCCTTTGGGTATAGACTGAGGAGTGGGATAGCTGGGTCAAATGGTGGTTCCATTCCAAGATCTCTAAGAAATATTCATACTGCTTTTCATAATGGTTGCATCAATTTTCAGCCCCACTAACAATGTATGATAGTACCTTTCTCCCCACATCCTCGCCAACATTTATTGTTACTTGTATTCTTCATAACTGCCATTCTGACTGGAGTGGGATGGAATCTCAGTGTAGTTTTAATTTGCATTTCTCTAATTTCTAAAGATGTTGAACATTATTTTCATATAGTTTTTGACTATTCATATTTCTTCTTCTGTGAAGTGTTGGTTCAGTTCCTTTGCTCATTTATTGATTGGGTTATTTATTTTTCTGGTGTTAAGATTTTTGTGTTCTTTATATATCCTAGAAATTAATGCTTTATCTGAGGTACTGGTGATGAAGATTTTCTCCCAATCTGTAGGATCTCTGTACACATTCATGAGTGTTTCCTTTGCTGTGAAGAAGCTTTTCAGTTTGATACCGTCTCATTTATTGATTCTTGATTTTACTTCTTGGGCTTTAGGAGTCTGTTGAGGAACTCTGTTCCCAAGCTGACATGTTGGAGAGTTAGGCCTACTTTTTCTTCTAGTAAGTACAGGGTCTCTGGTCTAATACCTAGGTCTTTGATCCACTTAGAAATGAGTTTCATGCATGGTGAGATATAGGGGCTCAATTTCAATTCTGCTACATATGGATTTCCAGTTTTCCCAGCACCATTTGTTGAAGAGGCTATCTTTTCTCCAATGTACATTTATGGTGTTTTGTCTAGGATGAGATAACTGTAGTTATGTGGGTGAGTCTTGAAGTGTCTTATATTCTGTTCCATTGGTCTTCATGACTGTTTTGGTGCCAATATCATGCTGTTTTTGTTCCTGTAACTCTGTAGTATAATTTAAAGTCTGGTATTATGATGCCTCCTGCATCACTTTTCATGCTAAGAATTGCTTTGGCTATTCTGGGACTCTTATTTTTCCACAAGAATTTCATGATAGTTTTTTTTTTCTATTTCTGTGAAGAATGTTATTGGGATTTTTATAGGAATTGCATTAAATCTGTATAGCACTTTTGGTAGTATGGCCATTTTGATAATATTGATTCTGCCTATCCAGGAACATGGGAGATCTTTTCATTTAGTGTTTTGATGTTTGAGCATGAATGGATGCTGATGTTTTTTTTTTTGTACTGAGAATTGAACCCAAAGACACTTAGCCACTGAGCCACATCCCCAGCCTTTTTAATATTTTATTTAGAGACATGGACTTGCTGAATTGCTTAGGGCCTTGCTAAATTGTTGAGGCTGGCTTTGAACTCATGATCCTCCTGCCTCAGCCTCCTGGGCTGCTGGGATTATACCATTATACCATTCCCTACTTGGATGCTGAATTTTTTCAAATGCTTTTTCTGTGTCTATTAAGATAATCATGTGATTATTGTCTTTAAACCTATTGATGTGATGAATTATGATTATTAATTTCTGTATGTTAAACCAACCTTGCATTCCTGGGTTGAACCCCACTTGATCATGGTGCTCTGTCTTTTTAATATATTTTTGTATGTGATTTGCCAGTATTTTATTGAGAATTTTTGTGTCAATTTTCATCAGGAATATTGGTCTGAAGTTTTCTTTATTTGAGGAGTCTTTGTCTGGTTTTGGTGTCAGGGTAATACTAGTCTCACTTATCTGAATTCTTAAAAAAATATCACATGATCAAAATGTGAAAACTTATCTTGTTAATAGGGGAGTGGTCTTAGCTTTTACTTAGATATACTTTAAATTATTGGCTGCATTTCTCTCAAGTGAATGGATTTACTGTTTTTTTAATTGCAAAGTTGTGATAATAACATCCTGCCACTGAATTCTTACTTATAGAACAGTTAAGAATTCTATTTCTTTTTTTTTTTTTTTTTCAGAGTAGAAATTAGAAGTTTATTAAAGGACAGCAGAAAAGACTTCTCCCGGAGGAAGAAGGGGACCCAAGAGGTGGAATCCCCAGTTAAGAATTCTATAGGAAGAGCTTGTACATGGAAAGAATTCAGGTTGTTATTACGAAAAATCAGACAGGCAATTATTTATTACCTTTATTAACATTCTGGAAGAAGTTATGTAGGAGGCTGAGGCAGGAGGATCACAAGTTTGAGGCCAGGTAGGACAGCTTAGGAAGATCCTGTCTCAAAATAAAAAATGAAATAGCTGGGGGTATAGTTTGATGGTAGGACTGCAGCAGTCTGGCTGGGCACAATTCAGGAGCCACTTGTCAAAGGAAACGAACTTTATTTTTAGAACACACATACCAAACCACACAGCTCCTCAGGAAAAACCTTCAGAGCCCAACTGCAACCACCGGCTTCCCACAAGCCTCTCAATCTCCCCCACTCCTCCTGCTCTTGAGGCTGATTGGCTGGGTCTCCTGGGTAGAGCCAAAAAAAGTCCCCCAATGAGCAGCTTCGTGGTCTGAAAGGGAGGGGAAACAGCCCAGTGAGCATCACTGCAGAGGAGCCAATCAGTTGGCAGCTAGAAGTTTGCTGGGGCCGCTGTGAGCCAATCATCAGCTGGTAGCTGGAAGTTTGCTGGCAGCTGGAAGTTTGTTGGGGCCCCTTAGGCTGTGGCTCTCAACAGGGGTATAGTTTGATGGTAGGACACTGGCCTAACATGTGAAGGCAATGGGTTTAATCCTTAGTTCCATTAAAAAGAAAAAGTTCTGGAAGAAAAGGAATTACAAGTTAATGAACAGCTTATAAACTTCAGCAGGAAAAGATAGAGAATGTGGGAAAAGTTATAGTTTTTTGGGGAAAAATATCTCGAAATGGAGTTTTATTTATTTATTTATTTTTCCAGAGTGGGCTTTTTGGAATTAGTTTCTTGAAAACTTTGGGAATATACAATGAACGCAAACAAAAAAAGTTTGCATCCAAGCAGAAAATAGCACAGACTACTAAAACGTGTATCTACATTTGATACTTTTGTTTCTTATTCCCCAATTTCTACTAAATCCTCCTAAACCTCATCTCTACCTAGTCGTTTGCTGGTTGCTTTCAGATTCATTCTCTATTCTTCCCATGCTCTGTCTGCATCGAACCTGGATTTCTGTTTTGTTTTTGTTTTCCTTTTGCAGTGCAGAGGATGGAACCAGGCCCCGTGTACACAAGGCAACTGCTCTACCATGGAGCCAAACCCCAGCCCTCAAACCAGGATTTTTGAGTAGGCTTAGCCCGTGGGAAGAGTGGGTGGAAATGCCAGGTGGTTTTTCGTGGTGGCTCCATCTATAATCCTAGGTCCTATAGACGATGCTCTCTTCCTGAAGGTCCCCACCTCTGCCTTTGGGTCCTAGACTCTGCACTTGTCCAAGTTCCCACTGGCAGTCTTGGTATGGGCTTTGGCATTGCCTCACCTTTTTGTGTCTCATTATTCCTAGCAGAGGCAGAACCTCTGGTATTGCTAATCTCAAATCATTGTTCATTTGGTTTTTTAGTTCTTCCATTGCATGGGTAACCATTTCCTTGTATTAAATTCCTCCTGCTTAAATTGCCTCCCCTCAATTTTTAATTATTTGTTCTGTTTATTATTACAGCTCTGTTCTCACCCTGTTTTTTCCCCAGACTCTTTTAATTAGATGAATTAATCTACTCCCATTTCTTTAGCCTTCATCTTTGCCTCACATATCCTTGTGTTTAGTACCACCTTTCTGCTTTTCTAACGGATGTTCCCACCTGCAATGTTGCAAAACTTTTGAGATTTTGTTGCCCTAAATTATTTAGAGAACTGAGAGGACAAAGCAGATAGTGGGGATCTCCTTTGCTCAGAGAAATATGAAGATTTAAATCAGTGGCAGGAAACAGCAGTAAGTATAATAAATACTGCGGGTAAGCCACAGAAAATTTAGATGATTTTTCTGCTTTCCACCTGTGTGGTCCAGAATCTCAAGCTGAAATGCTATAGACATCCAGGCAGGTAACATAATTGAGTGAAGTGAGCTGGGTAAAAGAAAAATGGTCTCTTAATTTATGTTCTTTTGACATAGAAATGCTTTGTGTGACTATAAAAACACAGGATTTTTTTTTCTTTTTTCTTGAGGAAAAAAAATGCTCTCTTTCATTTTTTTTTTTCAGGAAAAGTTCTACCCCTTTGACCACTTTTTGTTTTCCCACTTAGTAAAGACATAAATATAGACAAGTACATTTCTCTTATGAGAAAACACTCCTGCAAGCCTAATGGTGATGGACAATTCAAAAGTGAACACATGCCCTTGACCTCAGTGTTAGACATGTGTGGGAGGTGGAAGGGCCTGGAGGGGGTGAGCCCTGTTCCAAGGGGTGCAGGTTCTCAGCTCCAGATGAGTGTTGTCCTATGGAAATGGATCTGGTGTTGCTACATTTTTCAGTTTTTAAAAGAAGCCAGAAATACACATTTTTATGTGGTGTTTTCTGATTTGAAACTACTTGGGAATATTCCAATATCTGATATGAAAACATATATTTACACCTGTGTTGTATGGGCCAAACAAAACAAGTCTACCTGCTGAATTTGTCTTGTGGGCTTACAATTTGTTTTGTGACTTCTGTTCTTGTTCTAGCCTGCGTGGTAAGCTTCAATTCTGTTTCTTTGAATCAGCGCCTCTGAAGGCTTGCTGGGGTATTACTTGCTATGGTCTAAGTGTGTCACCCTTGAAATTCAAAGGTTTAAACCTAATCGCCAATGAGATAGCCTTACGAAGTAGGATTGTTGGGACATGATTAGATTATAAGGGCTTCACCCTCTTGAAAGCCATCAGTGCCCTTTTCAAAGAGGTCCCAGAGATCACCTTGCTGCAACCGTGTGGCCAAGCTAGCAGGTTCCAGTGAGTGGTGAAGGAGATCTCCCCATCACCTTTTCTTTTTTTTTTTTTTCCCATCACCTTTTCTCTCACCACATCAGGACACAGGGAGAAGCCATCCATAAACCAGGAAGAAGTTTCTCATCTGATATCAAATCTCTGATGCCATGATCTTGGACTTCTTCCCAGTCTCCAGTAGGAAATACATTTCCGTTGTTTATAAGCTGCACAGTCTAAGGCATTTTGTTACAGAAGCCCAAATGCTCCAAGACACTGCCAGGGATTTCCCTTCATCCTCCTGAACTCTGTAGGATATTTGTTGTTTCTTCTGCCACATCCACTCTTCAGCCTTCCTCCTAATCTCTGTCCTGGGAGTCTGATCGAGATTCACTGCACCAAGAGCCTTTCTATCTGGCTTCATATAGGGTTCAGTCAGCCAGAGGCACAGGTAGGACACAGGGGGAGAGCGACATCTTGAAGTCCTCTGTTCTCATGGCTGAACAGTGAAGATCATTGCTCTTGGTCCAGGGCTGTGGCTGTCACTGACAAAATTACAAATGGACAAAATTACACACTCCTGTTTCAACCTGCCTTCTAAAAAAGCTAAATCTACATTTCTACAGCCACTTTTTTTCCCCCTTTGGTACTGGGGATTGAACCTAGGGGCACTTTTACCCAGCCCTTTTTATTTTTCATTTTGAGACAGGGTCTTGCTAAGTTGATGAGGCTTGTCTTGAGCTTGCAATACTTCTGCCTCAGCCTTCCCAGTCTCTGGGATTATTTGTGTGCACTAGTATACTTGGTAGTGAGAAACTGATGTGACTCCGTTTTTGAAAAACCAGCCTCTACCTCAGAGCAAAGCCTATCCAAGGAAGACGGCTTGACCTTTGTCCTTGGAAAAACCCACAGAGCACCCCTAAGCACATACCCACCTTGGTGAGTTGTTTGTGGGAGGCCATCTTGCACTTGATTTGAGTTACCTCCCTGGCTGGGTGAGAGGCGCTCAAACACAGTTGTGTCAGAGCCATTTCCCACCCTTTCCCAGGTCCGAGGGCTTGTCTGTGCAGAGGTGTGCCTGGCCACTGACCTGAAGACCCAATCGTTGTCCTTGACCTTGGGATGCTGTCCCCCTTAACCTTCATTGGATGGGATTTTCCCTGGATTTTTTGTTCCCAATAAAACTCACTCCCTGGCGTGCTCTCCCTCTCTCGCTAGTCTCTTCCGTAAACCTCACTACGGCATTAGGTGGCTGGAGGCGGGAGCTAGGAGAAGCCTTCTCGGAGCTGGTGTGAAAGGTAATGTGAGTCTGTTTCTTTAATTTAAAACTCACTAGCAATTTCTTATGAACCAAACCTTCTTTCATGAAGCTCACGCTGGTCGCGTGACAAATTTGTCTGCAAATAACAGGAGAGATCTGCAGTGCCAAGTGTCCCTGACTCAGTCTAGGTGAGGACCCATAGCAACCCCCTAGCAACCACTAATCAACATGAGACAGGGAAAATACCTGGGATGCTAGATGACCCCCCAGTAGTTTATGGTGGTTGATAACATGTTGGGAAACCATGTAGTTTAGCATGTACACCCCTCGTGGCCTAAACCAATCAGTTCAAAGGAATCCCCCTCTTGTACTAACCAATCACCCCTACCCAACTTGTTCCTGCCAGTGAATGTGCTAATCAATGTTAAGAGTTGTTGTTTGATTTTCCCACGGTATGAAATGATTTGCTGTGTGATATTGTGACACATAGAGTATCCCCCCAAGCCTGTAAAATCTCACTGGACAAAGGACTGAGGCTCACTCCCTGGGACCGCTGCGTTGGGAACAGTTGTGAGTCCAGGCTCAAGCTTGCAATAAAGACTCTTGTGTGCTTGCATCGGATTCGGCTCCTGAAGGTCTATTGGGGTCCCACGAATCTGGCATTACAGTAGCAGCCACATTCTCAACCAATCTTGGTATAGAGTCTTCTGGTTGCAATTATTGTCAAAAGTGCAATTTTTTCTTTTCATTGATCTCTCTTGCCTAGGATTGTCACATCAGAAGAAAGGACCTTATGTCTCATTGTCTTCACTTCCTCTAGCTTTTTAAAAATGTAACAATGCTAAAAACTGGCATATTTTTTTGCAGTTAGAAGTTCTAGATGAGTAGAAGGTTACTTTTACGTCTTTAAAGTAGTGTCTGCATTTCATAAACACACTTGGTCTTTGCCCCTATTCCTTCATTTCCCAAGGCAGGATAATCACAATCACAACATTTTGATTATGCTCTTATGAAGCATAAGATCTGCTTCTTAATTCCTGTCTGCTTTCTCTCTTTGTGGTCATCTCCACTCTCTCATCCCTTATTCTTCTACCATCCGTCAGCCTGTTCCTGGTATTTTTCTTTATCATTCCAGATGAAATGTCACTGTGTATTCATCCTTAAGTCTCTTGCTAACATCCTTACTTCCTCTGTCTCCTCGTCTTGTGTAGTAACACCTGCCCTACAACCTTAATCTCATATCTTCTTCTTCTTTCTTTCTTTCTTTTTTTTTTTGTACCAGGGATTGAACCCAGTGGTGCTTAACCAGTGAGCCACATCTCCAGCCCTTTTTAATATTTTATCTAGAGACAGGGTCTCACTGAGTTGCTTTAGGACCTCACTAAGTTGCTGAGGCTGGCTTTGAACTTGAGATCCTCCTGCCTCAGCCTCCTGTGCCACTGGGATTACAGGTGTGTGCCATCGTGCCTGGCATAGTTCATATCTTCTAAGGTACTCCACCTCCAAAATCTGAGATTTTGAGAGGCGCTGGAGGTAGTCACACATGGGGGTACTGTGTAGATGTAGGTTAATGGAGTGCACATTTTCTTCAATCCTCTCCTGTTTTTCCCAGGTTCCCATCTGCATTCCAGCCCCCTCACCGTCTACAGGCAATCTTTCCAGGGAAGAGACAGACAGCCATTGTTCCATATACACATTAGCCTGCGTTGGCACCAGGCTGCCGTTTGTTCCATTCTTATGCTTTGATGGTGAGTCTCGAGGCACAGCTCATCCTTGAGCTGAAGTGCTACCTCTCCAGTCTCCTCCTCACCTGTCTCCCTGGAATTTATACCACTCCTTATTTCAGTGAAGTGCATTGTCAAAGCCCAAGTTCTGTGGGTAAAAAATCTGGGCATCATTCTAAATTCCTCCTTTAACTTTTCTGAGACTCTTCCAATTAGTCTTTTCTATTCTATTAAAAAAAAATATCTCTGGTACTGATCACCTCCTCTCCACAACTATTGCTTCTTCTCTCTGAATTGAGATCCTCCTGCTTTTTCCATTAGAAGATTTCTAAAGCTGTGTGACTTGCCTCCCTGGGACTGCCAGGCCTGCTCAAAGCTTCAGGATTCCCTGCTGGGTGGACACACCCGCCAAAGCACAGTGTTCAAGGCTCCCAAGAAACCAGCCATGGAAAGCTTTCAAGAAAAAAAAAAATCCCTTCCTTGACTTATTCAGAGATCAAAGAGGCCAATACAACCACAGACTGGAGGAAAAAACCCTGTCTCCATTGCTATTAAAATCCATTCAAAGGCTTAGTCTCCTTAAGCTCCCTGCAGGGTGATATTAGAATTTCCCCAGAGGTAGATCCGACTAGAGTCTTTCTGATAGTCCAGACTTCTACATTTCACTATTTTCCTTTTAGAGGGGGAAACAGCTCATGAACATAACTTCTTTACTGTTTTGTCCTCCCCCCCACCAATAGGTGTGTTACATATTTTTTCTGTTTCCCATCCTCTTTCAGCTGTCAGTGAGATCATTCCTATATTTAATTGGATTCTTTCCCTCTCAACTCCCATAGGCAGCACTTGGCCAAGAACATAAAGAGGAAGTATGGGCACTGGGTCCAGGCAAAGTGTTATGTGTAGTTTCTCCAGTTCAGACTTGAGGGCTCTGTCTTACCCACCCTCGTGCCATTAGGCAAAGCTCTAAGCTTCAGGTTTTGGCTCATGTGTCTCTTCTGTGACCCCTAGGTAGGTGTGCCCTCCAGTGTCCCCAGATGTTGTACAAACCTCCTCTGCCTTCCAGCAATCACTGAATTCTCTTTTCTTCGTTGCCTGTGTTCCCCCAAGGCAGTGTAAGCTCCATGAAGGCAGGGATATGTCTCTTTGTCTCTGTTCTCAGGATCAGGCATATCCTAGGCACTTTATTAGTTGTCAAATGAACGAGTCAAACTTCACATCCCTATTCATTTGCAATGCAAAGAATAATCCAACCCCAAAACTGTTTTTCTCATTTGGATATATCAACGTCTGCCTCATCACCTGATTAGAAATGTTCAAACTTTCTTTTTCTTCATTTCCCAAGACTGAAAACTCAAAAGTCTTTATGTCCCCCACCTCTTTCTTAAATAGCCTGAGATCTACTCCCTATTGTCTATTACAACACTACTACGCTTGTCCAGGTTCCTGTTTTCTCTTTCCAGGAATGAAAGAATAAATGAATTATTGGTTATGCCCTCCTGTCTTAATCAATTCAGGTTGCCACAGATTGGATGGCTTAAATAATAGACATTTATTCTCACAGATCTAGAGTCTGGGAAGTCTAAGATCATTCTTGGATCACCTCCCCAAGTCCCTCCTTCTTAATACCATCCTATTAGGGGATGTACTAATCCTTAGGCCATTAGAACTTCAGCATATGAATATTGGGGGGACACATACATTCAGTTCCTAACAACTATTTTAGTGACCATTTTATACCACGTGCTGATTGGTTTTAAAATTCCTCTCCAGGAATTTTTAACCTGGAGTTCAGGAATGCTCAGAGAGTCTTATGGATGGCTTAAAGTCCTGAAATATTACTGAAATATTATGCAAATTACTTAATATTTTTTCTGGACAAAAGGTCTACCTTTTCTTTTGCTTTTTTTTTGCTATTTCAATGACTTTATTAAAAAATTTAAAACATATATATATATAACATATATTAATATATATATATGAAAATAATGGAAAAAAGGACCTCTAACAGGTGTATTATTTGCAATGATGTATGTTATAATTGTGTATTATAAATTAGATATAACATGAAGTTATAACAAAAACTTTGATTTGGAAAAATGTTTTATTCAAGAATCACATCAGGGGCTGGGATTGTATATCAGAGGTAGAGCGCTCGCCTAGCACATGCGGGGCGCTGGGTTCAATCCCCAGCACCACATAAAAATAAAATAAAGGTATTGTGTCCAATTACAACTAAAACAAAACATTAAAAAAAAGAATCACATCATTTCAAATACCTTCCAAAACAGTTTTCTAGATCACTTCAAAAGAAAGCAAATCAGTAAGACATTTAAATCATTATAAATGTTTCACTAGTGTATGCACATAGAATGCCAAGCAATAATATTTAGCTTTGGAATGGGCACCATGTCTTTTTTCCTCAGTACAGGCTCAGCCCAGCATTTTGTATAAGCTATGTCAATAGGCAAAGTTCTATGTACATGGGTTTGACATTAGCTGCTTAAATTTATAGATGTGGTAGTTAATCCACTGGGCTGTCTAATTGAAGTCTGGAGTTTGAGGATAGCTGTAAGATGGTCTGATTGTGACATCAGCAACACCGGCAACATCTCCAGTTTCATTTTGGGTCCTCTTCTTGGCCGACACCTGTGAGGTCACGTAAATAGCTGTTGCAGCTGCAGAGGTCAGGTTCCTCCAAGAACCAAGACCAAATTCCACAGCCTTATTATAGCTGCCATCTGTACTTGCTTTGAAAGTTCTAGGAACCCTTTTTGTCTTCTGCAGTATAAAGGCAAGCAGAAGCTATGGCGTTATTAATTCTTCAGGAGTTCTTTTGTTCATAACTTGCTTGAATAAATAATTTGTTTGATCAAATGTGTTTTGAAGGAGGTTGATTGTTTCTGCTATAGTAGTGATTTCCTTGAATGAATTCATTGCTGCTTTCTCAGAACTACTCATTGTACCTGGATTCTGGTACTTAAAATTGCCAAACTCATCCAGACATGCAGCTCTTGTACCTTTGCCAATCATGGTAGACAAATCTATCACTCAAAAGAGGATTCTGAGAATCTCCAACTTGAGATGGATCTTTTGTTACTTTGTCATTACTGAAAGGTCTCCATTCAGATTCCACAAAAGTAACATAATCACCAACAACCAGGTCACCTTCAGGACAGATCATTTTGCCAGCTCAGTCATCCTCTACTAAAAATGCAACTGAATGGCTTGGACATACAAATCTTGGAAGAAAATCAGAAAGACTGGTAGACACCATCATCACAAAACTATTGTGTTGAAAACAGGAAGAAATTATGATCTCTGTTGACTTTCAGAGGGGTCTGGGCTGCCCTTCATTGGTCTTATCACCTCTGAATTCTTCTCATCCCCAAATGAGTGTACCTGGGCTGGGGTCCCCTCCTGAAGGACACTGCCTTTATCATGCCAGTCTCTAGTCCAGACGTGCCTGTCTCCTTCAACCCTCCTTTATCAGGTCCCATCCTAATTTTCCAGCCTTATGTTACACTCCCCTCTAATTCTGAAATCTTTGGTCTAGGAAGCCCTGATCCCTTCTGTCATAATCCCAACTGTTTTGCACTCAGCCAGCACTCTGGGTACTAGGGCAGAGTGAGAGAATTCTCTTTTGAACACTAATGGAGAGCTATAGAGGGCTGGGCAGAAAGTGGAGGAAGCTAGATACATGTTAAGAAGTGTACCCAACCCAGGATCCTTGTCTGACCCTGCAGAGGCAGAGTTTTATAGCAGGGGAATTATGGAATGTGTTTTCTGGAGAAGAATTCCTAGAGATCTTGTTTAATCAGCCGAGAGGATGGAAGCAAGTAGTGTTTGGCTGATGTTTTGGACCTATCTGTTCATGGTGGATGACAGGAGCACTCAGATGTGGGCAGTGAAAAAGCTGACACTGAGTCCAGGTGAAAAGGGCACAGATGAGGATGCACAGGGAGTACCATTCCAGGGCAGCATCAAGAAGACCAGTAGAAGGTAACTGGTCAGCCAATCAAATAGCATTTTTGAATAGCTACTTCAGACCTGGCAGAACTCCATTAATTTTAGGAGCTGGACTTTAATCATAAGAAGGAGACCAAAGGGATGGAGTTGATAGTAGAATAATTGGACAATGGGTGGATTATTAAGGTAGGGTTAGTTACCAGAGTCCAGCTAGGAATCTCATTTATGCAGAATAAGGCAGGAGTACAATTGGACTTGGAATATGCAAGGTCAGTTCTCCCACCTTAATCCCAAGGAATAGTGCTAGAATTTCAGGCATCATAGAAGATGGATAATACATTCTATTTATTGAGTGCTATGTATTATTCAAAGCACTTATATGTTTTATTTCCTTTAATCCTCACAATGACCCTATGTACTATCATCCTTTAAATTTTTTTTAAAAAGATGTTTTTTTCTTTCACATTTTGTTTTTATTGTGTATTATAGTCCCAGTCCTTTTTTTTTTTGAAAGAGAGAGAGAGAGAGAGAGAGAGAGAGAGAGAGAGAGAGAGAGAATTTTAATATTTATTTTTTTTTTAGTTCTCGGTGGACACAACATCTTTGTTGGTATGTGGTGCTGAGGATCGAACCCGGGCCGCACGCATGCCAGGCGAGCGCGCTACCGCTTGAGCCACATCCCCAGCCCAGTCCCAGTCCTTTTTATATTTATTTATTTACATACATACATGACAATAGTGGAATGTATTACACTCATTATCCATTTACAGCACAAGTTTTCTTAACTCTTTTATTTTGAGACAGGGTCTCACTAAATTGCTGAAGGTCTTGCTAAGTTGCCGAGGCTGGTCCTGAACCTGCAATCCTCCTGCCTCAGTCTCCCAAATTGATAGGATTACAGGCATTAGCCACCACACCTGGCTTCATTCTCACTTTTTAGAGGAAGAGACCGAGGAATGAAATGATTAGGGAATAACATACTCAAGGTCTCACACACATATTTAGTTAGTGATGGAGCTGGCCTTTGAACCCCAGCTAGCCATTTTGAGCAGGTGACCTTACTTCAGGCCCCCAATTCAACTCACAGGCAGTTTCCACCTCTGCGCATCTGACTCCAGGGTGTGCTGCAGCCTATGGGACACAGTGAATGTTGCTGCCTTACTAAATGTTATTTGTTTCTATTGCCCTGACTCCTCCATTGCTGCAGTCCTCGGTCCCCCACCTCTTACCCTGTGGATGGCCCTGACATTAAGCATTGGTAAGGCAGAGACAAAGTGGGGAAGGTTCAGAGAAAAACAACAAAAATGATTCAGGAAAGAAAGGGGTTGATGTATGTGGAAAGATAAAAAGAGATATATATATATATTCATCTGACTGGGCTGGGTGATGGCTAAGAAAGGATGTGAACACCCGAGAGGGCAAAGAATGGGCTGAATCTGTCTTTGTTTAGGTACTTTACAGCTCCACCATCAATACTTCTCTTTCTGTGGTCTCATGCTCAAATCCAACAAAGATTTATTGGGTGTAGGGGACTTTGCTTTTAGATTCAATGTGTTTCCAGAGGCTGCGTCTTAAGTGGATCAATCTAGAGGTAAAAACCTGGGGGCATTGTTGCTAGTGTCTTCATCTGAGCTGACACATTTTAGCATCCTTGTTGAAAATCATCAAATGAGGGGCTGGGGATGTGGCTCAAGCGGTAGCGCACTCGCCTGGCATGCGTGCGGCCCAGGCACCACATACAAACAAAGATGTTGTGTCCGCCGAGAACTAAAAAATAAATATTAAAAAATTCTCTCTCTCTCTCTCTCCTCTCTCACTCTCTCTTTAAAAAAAAAAAAAGAAAATCATCAAATGAGTGGGATAAGATAGCAGGGTATGATTTTTATGCCCGAAAGAGAACTTAAAGATCATAAAAAAGGGGCTGGGGTTGTGGCTCAGCGGTAGCGTGCTCGCCTAGCACGGGCGGGACCCGGGTTCGATCCTCAGCACCACATAAAAATAAAGGCATTGTGCCAATCAAAATCCCAACGGCATTTCTTGTAGAAATAGATAAAGCAATCATGAAATTCATATGGAAAAATAAAAGACCCAGAATAGCAAAAGCAATTCTAAGCAGGAAGTGTGAATCAGGCGATATAGCGATACCAGATTTCAAACTATATTACAGAGCAATAGTGACAAAAACAGCATGGTATTGGTACCAAAACAGGCGGGTGGACCAATGGTATAGAATAGAGGACACAGAGACTAATCCACAAAGTTACAACTATCTTATATTTGATAAAGGGGCTAAAAGCATGCAATGGAGGAAGGATAGCATCTTCAACAAATGGTGTTAGGAAAACTGGAAATCCATATGCAACAAAATGAAACTGAATCCCTTTCTCTCGCCATGCACAAAAGTTAACTCAAAATGGATCAAGGAGCTTGATATCAAATCAGAGACACTGCGTCTGATAGAAGAAAAAGTTGGCTCCGATCTACATATTGTGGGGTTGGGCTCCAAATTCCTTAATAGGACACCCATAGCACAAGAGTTAATAACAAGAATCAACAAATGGGACTTACTTAAACTAAAAAGTTTTTTCTCAGCAAGAGAAACAATAAGAGAGGTAAATAGGGAGCCTACATCCTGGGAACAAATTTTTACTCCTCACACTTCAGATAGAGCCCTTATATCCAGAGTATACAAAGAACTCAAAAAATTAGACAATAAGATAACAAATAACCCAATCAACAAATGGGCCAAGGACCTGAACAGACACTTCTCAGAGGAGGATATACAATCAATCAACAAGTACATGAAAAAATGCTCACCATCTCTAGCAGTCAGAGAAATGCAAATCAAAACCACCCTAAGATACCATCTCACTCCAGTAAGATTGGCAGCCACTATGAAGTCAAACAACAACAAGTGCTGGCGAGGATGTGGAGAAAAGGGTACACTTGTACATTGCTGGTGGGACTGCAAATTGGTGCGACCAATTTGGAAAGCAGTTTGGAGATTCCTGGGAAAGCTGGGAATGGAACCACCATTTGACCCTGCTATTGCCCTTCTCGGACTATTCCCTGAAGACCTTAAAAGAGCATGCTACAGGGATACTGCCACATCGATGTTCATAGCAGCACAATTCACAATAGCTAGACTGTGGAACCAACCCAGATGCCCTTCAATAGATGAATGGATAAAAAAAAATGTGGCATCTATACACAATGGAGTACTATGCAGCCATAAAAAATGACAAAATCATAGAATTTGCAGGGAAATGGATGGCACTAGAGCAGATTATGCTTAGTGAAGCTAGCCAATCCCTAAAAAACAAATACCAAATGTCTTCTTTGATATAATGAGAGCAACTATGAACAGAGCAGGAAGAAAAGAGTAACATTAAACAGAGACATGAGATGGGAGGGAAAGGGAGAGAAAAGGGAAATTGCATGGAAATGAAGGGAGACCCTCATTGCTATACAAAATTACATATAAGAGGTTGTGAGGGGCATGGGAAAATAAACAAGGAGAGAAATGAATTACAGTAGATGGGGTAGAGAGAGAAGATGGGAGGGGAGGGGGGATAGTAGGGGATAGGAAAGGTAGCAGAATACAACAATTACTAATAGGGCATTATGTAAAATTGTGGATGTGTAACCGACGTGATTCTGCAATCTGCATTTGGGGTAAAATTGGGGGTTCATAACCCACTTCAATCTAATGTATGAAATACGATATGTCAAGAGCTTTGTAATGTTGTGAGACAATAAAAAATAAAAAAAATAATAATAAAAGTAAAAAAAAATAAAGGCATTGTGTTGTGTCCATCTACACCTAAAAAATAAATATAAAAAATCATAAAAAGCTTCATTTTATAGGTGTGAAAACTAAAGCTCTAAGTAATAAAGTGATCTGTGCAAAGTCTTACACAGAAGTTGGTGACAGGGAGGCAGGAAGGCATCCTGATCGGAAAGAACAGCTGGAACCAAAGCTGTGGAAAAGAGCCAGGTTCAGCCAGAACACAGATATATCAAGGGACCCCTTTATAGGGAACCCAGCTCTAATCTCCAAGATTTAGCCACCAATCAGACTGACAAGGGTCCTGCCCTCTTAGTGCTTACCTCCTCATAGAGGCCAGAGGAAGGGATGAATCCATGGTAAATTGGCTGTCATCCCTCCTAGATGTGGACTCAGGCAACCCCAAATCAATGGACAAAAACAGAACTCTGCCAACTGGTCTCTCTAATGCATGACCATTTATCCCCAGTGAACCCCCAATGGAGCCTTATGCTTTATTTATTTATCAATCTCTCTGTAAATTCTCTAACATTTCTCAGTTAAGTGATAGGGTCTACATTCCCTTCCCTTGAATCTGGATGGGACCTTGTAGTCTTCTATGGGTAGAACACAGATAGAATGGACACCGCATGAATTCTGAGGCCAGTTTAGATAAGGCCATGAAGATTCTACTGGTTTCTCTTGGGATGCTGGGAACCTTCAGCTGCTATGTGATTACACACACACACACACACACACACACACTGCTATACAAACAAAAGTTATTTATCTGTATGCATGTATACACACATACACACATGCATGCATATTTGTATAAGCTAAATACGAACCTTGAGGTTATGAGGTGTGTCAGAGAGTTAAGGCTATGTGACTATATATAGCTTATACAAATATGCATGCATGTGTGTATGTGTGTATACATGCATACAGATAAATTTGTGTGTGTGTGTGTATATATACACACACACACACACACACACATTTATTTATTTATTTAATTTTAATATTTATTTTTCAGTTTTCGGCGGACACAACATCTTCATTTGTATGTGGTGCTAAGGATCGAACCCTGGGCCGCACGCATGCCAGGCGAGCGTGCTACCGCTTGAGCCACGTCCCCAGCCCACACACAAAAATTTAAATAAATAACAATAAACAGAAATCAAGATATCTCTAAGGATTATCTTCTCATCCCAGGAACCAGACTTGTGTGTGAATAACCTTGCAGGATGACCCCAGCCCCATCTACCATCCGAGTGCAGTCTTATGAGGGACCCTGAGTGAAAGCTACCTAGCTGGGGCACACTTGACCCCCAGATTCATGGGCAAAGGAAGTTATTGTTACTTTTCCAAGTTACTATTTTGGGGTGATTTATTATATAGCAGTAGATAACGGAAATACCACCCTTCAGAAGTACTATTTCATACTTTGTCTTTTCTCAAATCTCTAATATTGTTTCTCACTTGTCCCTCAGCTGATAATTCTTTGTCATAATCCATTGAGAAAAGAGAAGCAAGTGATCAGAGATTCCTTTACCACCCCACCATCCAAACCCACATCCCTGCCAGCATCTGTACCCAAACTATCTACCCTTCTGTTGCAGGGAGTAAAGAGTGAGGTGTCCGTTATCCTACCCAAAGCCAAAACCGCTGCTTGGGCAGGTGTCCTCATCTGGGTTGACTGACTGCTCCTGTCCTGAACTTTTTTTTTTTTTTAATATTTTTTTTCAGTTATAGAAGGACACAATATCTTTATTTTTATGTGTCACTGAGGACCAAATCCAGCTCCTCACTTGCGAGGCAAACACTCCCCTGTCCTGAACTTTGAACCTTGAGGTTATGAGGTGTGTCAGAGAGTTAAGGCTATGTGACTAAGTAGCAATGTCTATGGCAATGTCTGGGTGGTGTGGTCACCATGCTAATTTCCTGGGGCACCATGCTGCTAGTGTTCAGGGCTGCCTTGCACCCTGCCCAGTTTTTGATGACTCCCAGCCTCCCCATCTACTTTGTAAGCTGTTTGATGCCTTCAGATGAATTCCTCTTCTGTTCAAAGAAGCTAGAATTTTTTTTTCTTTTGACCAAGAACCCTGACTTATGAGTGATTACTCATTCTACAAAAGGACTTAAAGGACTTGCCATAGGTCTTCCTGCCTACCTTTTCTTTCTTTCTTTTTTTCCCTACCTTTTCTTTCTAATGAGGATTTCTTTTAAAATGTTTATACAGAAAGTATAAAGGAAAACACAAAACTGTTTATGCTTCCTGGTAGGTAACTTTATATAGCTAGTCTCTAACTATTGAATAACTAACACTATTAATATGGTTAGAAATCCAAACTGTTCTTGTAGGTTCACATTGAAAAGGCCACCTTCTGTTCGACTCTCTTTCTCTAAAGGAAATCACATTTATGTCACCACACACAGACATATTATGTATGATTTATATGACACTATTTGCATGATTCATTTATTCAATTTGGGAGCTTAAGGTCCATTCTGGGGATACACTGGTGAGCAAGACAGACATAATTCTTATCTTCAAGGAATTTATGTTTGTGGGGCATATGGTCGCCTTCATGAGGCCCCTCAAAAGCATCCCTTTCCTTGTCCAAGTTCTGATCAAATTGAAATATAAAAGGAATGATAGGCAGATGGAGACCATTATTACCTTTATCGTTGCTAAAGGCTATGTTCAAACACACAGCCATGTTCAAACCAGATGGACTTAATGCCCATGTCCAGAGCTGGGCAGCTGTACCCACTCAGCCACAGGCAAGGTTGATCATAGTGGACTTCCCCACTGTGAAGATGGGGAACAGCCTGGTGAAGATATTGCAAGGAGGAAAGAGCTCCTGAACCCTGTAGGCTGCTTTCTCCCAAGAGGTAAAAAGAGCTTGCTGAGCTAAGTATATCCAGTTATTCTTTTTCAATTTAAGATCATATAAGTCCTATACTTCCTTGGCTTGTATGCATAAGGGGCTGAGAGGGGCCTGTGGTGTGTCACTATCCAGGCTCCCTCCATCCACAAGGGCATTTTTAGGAAGGGGACAAGTATTCTTTCCTCACAAAGAAAAACTATGATAATAATCCAGTAACCAAACAAATAAGGGTAAAATTCCTATTGTGACAAGTTCCATAAATGGAAGTGTATGGTAATTTACTTAAGCATTTATTGATGAACATTTAAGTTGTCCTTTTCTTTTCTTTTTCTTCTTCTTTTTTTCTTTCTTTTTTTTGGGGGTACTGGGGGTTGAACTCAGGGACACTTGACCACTGAGCCACATCCCCAGCCCTATTTTGTATTTTATTTAGAGACAGGGTCTCACTGAGTTGCTTAGCGCCTCACTTTTGCTGAGGCTGGCTTTGAACTCGTAATTCTTCTGTCTCAGCCTCTGAAGCCGCTGGGATTATAGGCATATGCCACCGTGCCTGGCTTGTCCTTTTATTTTCTATTACAAAGATGCAGGAGTGAACATCCTGGGACACTGATCTAGGAACATGCTTGTCAACTAGCTAGTGATAGGTAACTCCCCAGGAGCACAGTTGCTGGATCAAAGGAAATGTGTATTTCCAATTTCAATAGCTGTAGCCAAATTATTCTCAAGAATAGGAATCCAATATAAATCCCCATGACAGGGTGTGAAAGTAGTTACAGGCTAAAACAATGGATGCCCAAGTCTAATTTAAATGATTCAGATGGCATGTTCATTTTATCCGAAATCATGTAAAGTGATAATAACAGATATGTTTGTAGAAAATTTTCTGAGAACTTTATTCATGTCATCTTATTTAACCCTCATTCTTGTCGGGAGAGTATTATGGTTGCCATTTCGCAGATGATGACGTTGAGGCTAAAGAAGATTGTACTGGCCCTGGGAACAGGTTGTAAATGGTGGAGTGTCTGAGCCCTGGAAGTTCTAGATCCTTGGGCACCATAATGTCACACCGTAAAAGGCTGTAAAGAAGGAAAAATTGTAATAAAACGGTGGTGCTGTATAGAGATGAATTCTCTTAAGAAAAGGTGCTGTTTTCATGCAAATGCTGCTTATAATAAGGAGCATGAAAGAATCATCAACAATGTGTAGTGTACGTAAGAACTGCTAAATAAAATGTTTTCCAAAGATTTGCATGAAACATCAGCTGGGTTTTGATGCTTGCTGGTTGTTTAAAATGTTTATTCATGTTGAACAATGTTTATTTATTGAATGTACCATCTATTTAAATCAAATTATCTCCATAACTGAATATTTATATGAATGCTTTATTGAATATTCCTAAACATTTGCCCAAACCACAAACGATTTATTCACAGTTATAAATGTTCACTTCTTTAGAGTAAAAAATTGCTTAAAAAGAACTTAAAAGCAAATTGACACTTCTGTAGTTTGTGAACATCTGCAATGCTTTCTGCACACTAGCTGTTAGATATTTCTGCCTTAGAAAATGGCTGGATATTCTAATTATTTATGTTCAATAAAATATTTAAAATTTACATAGCATCTCTTTTATTGTGTCATATAACAGCAGCAGTTCTTGGCTCTAGGACAGGCCAGTGGATGGATTTTGAGATTTTTTTCAGATACCTCAGCTTTGCGCCAGCATTTAATTAGCTGAGACCCCATTTATTTTGCTGTACACTCCAGGGCGATGAACATTAGGTCTTAAATAATCCTGGGCTGAACAGATGCCAGTATGAGCTGTGAAAAAAAGCAATAAACAAAGTGATGTAGTGCCTCGCAGTTTTATTCACTGTACTGATGGTTCCTAGGAACCAGATTTGGAAACTCTACTGAGGTGTGTAAGGGATCATTGACCCCTAAATAATGGATATAACTGTGGACTTGCTCAGAGGAAGTCAAGCAGTTCAGAAGTCTGAAGGCCAAGGTGAGGAGCCTCGATGTTCTCATCTGTGGGATGGGTTCCAGGGAAGAGTGAGACCTGAGCGGTGGTCCTCTGGATATTGATCTCTAGGATCCCTTTGGCTGTCTAAGGTTCAGTGATTCGAATGGTTAAGTCCTAATGCTGAGAGAGACTTCTGTGCCCCTTCTCTTTTGAGTGTGCCAGTAACTTGTCTCAATGAGCACTGTTTTATGATTTTTGAACGGGTGTGGGCCCCAGTTTTCCAGGATTACCCCCTGTGTCCTTTCTCCCTGAGCACATGCATCCAGTCAGTGTCAGCCTTGACAGTGCCCTGACTTGGTTTCTACTGTTAAAGTCATAAACATATTGGGAAGGCTGGGAGTGAGTCGTTTGGGGGCAAAATGTGTACATACCTGCTCGCAAGGCGGTTGGGAAGCCTGACTAGATAACCTAACTAGCCATCCTCTCCTCCCCAGTCCATTGGAGGGGATGAAAATTCATGAGGTAAGGGGAAAGTTACCCCAAGGTGAGGTCTGTTGCAATGAGAAAATAAATGAGAAAACAGGGCTGGGGTTGTGTCTCAGTGGTAGAGCGCTTGCATAGCATGTGCAAGGCCCTGGGTTCAATCCTCAACACCACATAAAAATAAATAAATTTCTCATCTCTTAATTCTCTCCAACATCCTTCCTCAAGGCCCTCTTTCTTGTCTTAATACTTCTCCCAGTGCAAGAACAATAAATGAAAAAAAAAAAAGAATGTGGAATAGCTAATGACAGGGGAGAAGTAAATTAGACGACATGAATTATCCCCAGGCAGGAATGCAATAGGGGTAGACCGGTGAGCGTGGACCTGGGTGGGGCTGTCCCTTACTCCCAGCATTCACCCACCATCCTAATAGCGTCATAGGGAAGTAGGAAGAGAAGTACAGATTCTATCCAATGTTTCCCTTCTCCTTCAGTTTGGCTTTAAACTGCTCATATTGCTTCTCCTCTACTGTAAGGAAAAAGAAGTCATCAAATGTCCCCACATTCGTTGGTGATGGTGGAGGTGGCAGGAGTGTCCTGTGTGAATGGAAGCCAGGATCTGTAGTCTTTGCCTTTCTTGGCCAGGCTTTTATTTGTTCCTATCCATGTTCATGATTGCTCTAGACTCAAGGACCTGGGCCCTCTGCTCCTCTCTGCTCTTGCCTGTCCCTGCGTCCTGTTAAGGTGGCTGGCAACAGAGGTCAAGCTCACCCTGCTGGGATGCATGACTTGGCTTGACCCCCACTTCTCTTTCTGGGATTGAGAAGGTCAAGTTCAGAAGGCTGATTGACTGGCTTTCCTAAGAGGGAACTTTAGCCAAATTGTGCCTTAGTCATTTGTTTTTCTTAGCTATAAGGGGGTTGTTAACTGTGTGCCCAGAGAGATATTTCTAGTCTGGGTTGAGGTTTGGGGATTTAGATTAGTTAGGAAAAGTCACCTAATTGGATATATCCTCTTGATTTTAGCTCATGTTTTCCTTTGTTGTTGTCTTATTTAATTAAATGTTCACAAAAATTATAATATACAAAAGTATGTCTAGGGGGCTGGGATTGTAGCTCAGTGGTAGAGCACTTGCCTCACACTTATGAGCTACCAGTTTTGATCTTCAGCACCACATAAAAATAAATAAAATAGCAGTTATTGTACCCATCTGTAACTAAAAAATAAAATATTTTTTAAAAAAGTATGTGTATTAACAATTAAGATTCCCCCTCCTCAATTGCCTCTCCACAGTTTGTCTTGTATCATGCCTTGCTTTTTCAGCATATCAATAATTAAAAGTGATTTTAAGAAAATGATGGTGTTTAATTTACTACTACCTGCCCAGTGAGCTTGAAACTGATGGTGGATCAAAAATAATGAATGACACTTGGGACAGAGTTAATAAATCAAAACAAAGCTGTTTTTTTTTTTTGACTGAGGAGTGAACAAGTATTTTAATTTTATTTTGCAGCTTTATACAAGACATGATTATTAACTATAATTACCATGCTGTACATTAGGTCTCCAGAGCTTATTCATTGAGTAACTACAAGACTGTACCTTCTGTTGGGGCAGAGCATCTGGGGGTTCACGACCTCTATAGTCCTTCAGAGTCACTATTAGGAGGGCCTCAGGAAGAATTGCCATTTTTAGTGTAAAACAAGTGGTGCTTACTGATTGTGATAACCTTACACATTGGATCAGGATTTGCTGCACCTATCTTTATAGTCAGATACCAACTGCTTAAGAAATAACTATGTTTTAATTGATCCATTTAACAGATATAAAGACTGCTTTATCAGGTACAATCTCTTTGAAAATTGCATCAAACTCTTGGATTCATAGCAAAACTGGATATGTTTGTAAATAAACTAATGACATGAAAAAAATAAAAAGATTGTACATCCTGATCAACATCTCCCCATTTCCTGCCAACCTCCACCAGCCCTGCCTACTCTTTTATTCTCTGTTTATTACTGAAGATTTTTAAAAAATTTTCTTAGTTATACATGGACACAATATCTTTATTTTGCTTATTTATTTTTATGTGGTGCTGAGGACGAAACTGGTGCCTCACAGGTGCAAGGTAAGCGCTCTGCTACTAAGCCACAATCCCAGCCCCTACTGAAGAAATTTTGAAACATTTTTCATGTCAGACATTCTTATTCTTAAACACTTGCTTAGACTTCCCAGCTTATGGGTGTGTCTATATATGTGTGTGTGTCTGATACATAAATAAATAGATATGGTCATTTTCAACTTTTAACTTTTCCAAACAGTGCTGCATTGACGATCCTTGTATATATACCCTCATGTACAATTCTAAATGTTTCTTTCTGTAGGATGGGATTCTTATCTAAGGAATATTTATTTCGATCAAGTTTGTTAATGTTCTTTGCTAAGAAGGTCTTATTTCCAGTCTAAGCAATATGGAGATTCCTTGGAAACCTGGGAATGGAAGCACCATTTGACCTGCTATCCTCAGTCTATACCCAAAGGACTTAAAAACAGCACACTACAGGGACAGAGCCACATCAATGTTTATAGCAGCATAATTCACAATAGCTAAACTGTGGAAGCAAACAAGATGCCCTTTAGTAGATGAATGGATAAAGAAAATGTGGTATATATACATAATGGAATATTATTCAGCATTAAAAAAGAATAAAATCATGGCATTTGCAGGAAAATGGATGGAGTTAGAGAGTATAATGCCAAGTGAAGTTAGCCAATCCCAAAAAACCAGATGCCAAATGTTTTCTCTGATATAAGGATGCTGATTCATAATAGGGTTGGGAGGGAAGCACGGGAGGATTAGATGAACTCTAGATAGAGCAAAGGGTGGGAGGGGAAGGGAGGGATATGGGGGTAGAAAAGACAGTGGAATGAGATAGACATCATTACCCTAAGTACACTAAATACCCTAAGACACAAATGATGTGACTATACTTTGTGCACAACCAGAGATATGAAAAATTGTGTTCTATATGTGTAATATGAATTGTAATGCATTCTGCTGTCATATATAAAAAATTCGAATAAAAAATTAAATTAATTAAAAAACAACAAGAAGAAAACACACACACACACACACACACACACACACACAAAAGAAGTTCTTATTTCCAGTCTAGAACTCTTTTAATAATTTAAACACATTTTCTTTCCCCCAGCAGGTTGGGTGGTTTTACCTCCCATCATAAAATTAAATGATGGTATGTACAACTTCAATTATATCCTAAGACTAGGAGAGTTTTCATAATTTAAGAAAGACTTTTTGTTGTTGTTGTACTCTTTTTTTTTTTTTTGTACCAGGGAATGAACCCAGGTGCCTTTAACCACTGAGCCATACCCCAGTCCCCCTGCCACCATTTTTTATCTTTACTTTTTATTTTGAGACAGGGTCTTGCTATGTCCCTGAGGCTGGCTTTGAACTCACAATCCTCTTGCCTTAGCCTCCTTTGCCACTGGGATTATAGGCGTGTGCTATGGCGCCCAGCAAGAAAGAATATTTCTGGTTTTCCTATTTTATCCCTTTTGGCAGATATTACTAAGAACCTCCTCCTCCCTGGCCGCCTGCTATTACCCTTTTCCATATTTCTTACTAACAACCCAGAACTTGCCAGGACAAGTATAGAACAGGGTAAATCTGGGTCTCCCAGTTTCATATGTACAGCATGTTCGACTTAAGTCCAGGAAAGCTATTTCTTCCCTGACAGAAGGGGCAGATTCAGTAGCACACATCTTACTGCTAGCTTTTTGCCTTTCCTCTTTCTTGGTAGAAAGACTCAATAATTCAGAATAAACAGCTGTCTTGTGACTGTGAGGACAAAAGGATGGAGGAGCAGGAAGTTAGGGAGAGGAAGCCTGGATCCTTGGAGATTTCCTTGAAAAAGCTGCTTGGGCCACAGTCTTTCTGCTTCTGGATTTTTGGTTTTTGGTTCTTATGCAGCCAAATGGTCTTAACAGAGTCCTATCTTAGTTCCTGAATGGACATAACTCTGCTAAAAGCTGGGGATGTAACTCAGTGGTAGAGTGCATGCTTAGCACTTAGATTGATTGGGTTCAATCACCAGCACCACAAACAAAACAACCCAACTCAAATTACTCTTACAACTTTTTTTTTTTTTGGTTTTAATTCTAATTTGTTATATGTAACAGCAGAATGCATATCAATTCATAGTACACATATAGAACACATTTTTTTCATATCTCTGGTTGTATACAAAGTATAGTCACATCATTTGTGTCTTCATACATGTACTGAGGGTAATGATGTCCATCTCATTCCGTTATCTTTCCTACTCCCATGTCCCCTACTTTCCTCTTCCTCCCCTTTTCCCAATCCAAATTTCCTTCATTTCTCCCATGCTCTCCCCCCATCCCTTTTATGGATCAGCATCCTCATATCAGAGAAAAAATTTGGTATTTGTTTTTTTGGGATTGGCTTACTTCACTTAGCATAATATTCTTCAACTCCATCCATTTACCTGCAAATGCCATGATTTTATTATCTTTTAATATTGAGTAATATTCCATTGTGTATATATACCACAGTTTCTTTATCCATTCATCTATTGGAGGGTTGGCTCCACAGTTTAGCTATTGTGAATTGTGCTGCTATAAACATTGATGTGGCTGTGTCCCTGTAGTATGCTATTTTTAAGTCCTTTGGGTATGAATCAAGGAGTGGGAATAGCTGGGTCAAATGGTGGTTCCATTCCAAGATTTCCAAGGAATCTCCATACTGCTTTCCATATTGGCTGTACCAATTTGTAGTCCCACCAGCAATGTATGAGTGTGCCTTTTTCCCCACATCCTTACTGACACTTATTGTTGTTTGTATTCTTGATAATTGACATTCTGGCTAGAGTGAGATGAAATCATAGAGTAGTTTGATTTGCAATTCTTTAATTGCATTTCTTTAATTTGCATTTTTTTAAAAGATGTTGAATTTTTTCATATATTTGTTGATTGATTATATGTCCTCTTCTGCAAAGTGTCTGTTCAGTTCCTTGGCCCATTTATAGATTGGGTTTTTTTTTTTCTGTTAAGATTTTTGAGTTCTTTATACATCCTGGAGATTAGTGCTGTATCTGATGTGCGTGTGGTAAAAATTTGCTCCCATCCTGTAGGCTCTCTGTTTACCTCACTGATTGTTTCTTTTTTCTTTTTTTTTTTTTTTTTAATATTTATTATTATTTTTTTTAGTTCTCGGCGGACACAACATCTTTGTTGGTATGTGGTGCTGAGGTTCGAACCCGGGCCACACGCATGCCAGGCGAGCGCACTACCGCTTGAGCCACATCCCCAGCCCCCTCACTGATTGTTTCTTTTGCTGAGAAAAAACTTTTTAGTTTGAATCCATACCATTTATTGATTATTGATTTTACTTCTTGTGCTATAGGAGTCTTATTAAGAAAGTCGGGGCCTAATCCAACATGATGGAGATTTGGGCCTACTTTTTTTTCCTGTTAGGTGCAGGGTCTCTGGTTTAATTCCTAGGTCCTTGATCCACCTTGAGTTGAGTTTTGTGCATGGTGAGAGATAGGGGCTTAATTTCAATTTGTTGCACATCTGACAACTTCCTATTCCCAACTTTCAAAATAGTATGTCCTATGTCGAAGACTAACATTTTTTTCCTAATAAAGTACTCTTATTGCTCATTTTATTTGTCTTTTAAAAATACCTTTATTTTATTGTTTATTTTTATGTGATGCCAGGGATCGAACCCAGTGCCTCACACATGCTAGGCAAGCACTCTACCACTGAGACACAACCCTGGCCCCTTATTTGTCTTTTTTTTTAAACTAGTGTTTTTTAAAACATTTTTTTTAGTTGTCAATGGAACTTTATTTTACTTATTTATTTTTGTGTGGTGTTGAGAATTTGAACCCAGTGCCTCACACAAGCGAGGCCAGTGCTCTACTACTGAGCTACAAACCCAGCCCTATTTATTAGTTTTTGATGTAATTAGTTTTTGAATCATTTTGCAAAAATAAAAATATCCCAAGGATTGAAACAAGAATTTGTGCTTGTTTAATTTTTTTTTTTTTTGCCTTTCTTTGTCTTTGACATTGGTCTTCTGTCTCATGAGAAACTGCATATAAAACTTCTAACATGTGGGACATCTTTTTATGAGGAGCCCAGGAGGAAGACTGTGTCAAATCAAGATTTGTTGTCAGTTTATTGTCTTTAGAGAATATAGAGTTGATTCTTTCCTCTTGGTGCCAGGTTTGAAAGGGGGCTGTTAAACAGCAATAATGTAACGGTGTAAATATTTTGTCAAGGCCCTATTTGGTCATTCGGGGTACAGGCGGCGGCCGTGGAGTTGTGCGCCGCGGAAGGGGACGCGGGGCGGGCTCGGGTGCGCAGAAGAAACGCTTTCTCCGCTACCTCGGCTCCCGGCACGTTTGGGACCCACGAGGCCGCCGCATCCTGCTTTGGAACAATGGGACTCGGCGCGCGAGGTGTTCGGGCCGCGCTGCTCCTGGGGGTGCTGCAGGTGCTGGCGCTGCCGGGGGCCGCAGCGGACAGCTCTGCTCCGGCGGAGTCTCCCAATGTGCTTCTGCAGAACTCCATTGCTAACTCCCCAGCAGATAGTATGCATAACAACTATACATCCGAATCTAACAGCAGCACCACTGTGAAACCATCACCAACTTCAGTTTCCTTGGTCTCAAAAAATGTGACAGATGTCACCATCAAACCAGTAATGACTTCTAAAATGGCAACACCAGGGTTCTCAACAAATACGACTTCCACTACTTTAAAGTTTACATCCAAAGCAACAAGTGTTTCACAGAACGTATCCCAGATGTCAACATCTACGACAACCACAACTCAAAATAGTTTAGCGACATCATTAACAATCACAGCAACCATTCATTTTAATGAAAAATCAAAATTTGACACTGGCAGCTTTGTTGGTGGTATTGTGTTAACACTGGGCGTTTTATCTATTCTTTACATTGGTTGCAAAATCTATTATTCAAGAAGAGGCATCCGATATAGAACAATTGATGAACATGACGCCATCATTTAAGGAAATACAAGGACCAAGGAAAGAAGAAACATTGATGCAGCCCTGTTCACTTTGGTTTTACTACTTTAAAACAATGCTCTCTTGAAAATAAGAAAAAAGCATAATTGGACCACCATGTGTATAATATAAAACCTGTTACATAAATGTGCATAGATTTTTTTCATCATTACTATAGGTAAAAAGGGCTTGGTTAGGTATTTAAATATTTGGAGCTTATAGATAATTTATACAGTGATCATACTCAATTTTAGCAAATACATAGTAAGACAAGTCCTATCTCATTTTTTGTGGCATTGGTTCCATGGGACCAGTAATTGAAAGACAATATCACCAAAGGGCAGGCTGCCATCTGGGTGCACAAATAAGGAGATTGTCACAACACTCAGGATCCTGAGTGTCTTTGTTGTTCACACAAAGAACTTCAGTGCTTTTCTGGAGCTGGATATATCCTAATTATTGATGCCACACAGCAGAAATTACACAATTGAGTAAACCAGGTCTGAAACATAATTTAAGAAAGCATCAACATTTGTTTTATAGTAGTTAATCTAGAAACAATACATACTCCCCAAAAATAAAATCTTCAACTAAAACCCTAAACACCCTATTGATGATTCATTAGAGAGCATGTATTTTTATTAATTTCTTTTTGAACTTTCAGTGTTAGTTTGATATAATCTTTTTTTCTCTGTAATTTAGGCAAATGCAGTGTTTTAACACAATGTTTTTAAAACTCAGTTGTAATTGGGCTGGGGATGTGGCTCAAGCGGTAGCGTGCCCGCCTGGAATGCGTGCGGCCCGGGTTCGATCCTCCAGCACCACATACAAACAAAGATGTTGTGTCCGCCAATAACTAATAAATAAATAAATATTAAAAAAAAAAAAAACTCAGTTGTAAGAATAGCATTATAGGAAAAAACTAGATTATTTGCTACTGTGATAATTTTGTCACCACTGGAAATTGCTTTTATTTCATATTCACTTGATTTTATATTTAGTGACTATTTTGAAGAAATGTAGAGCTGCTTTCAAAACCTAGAAATTTTTAATAGAATGTAAAAACATCTAACTTTAAAAAGCTCCATTTTTTCCCAAAATAATATTTAGAACCTTGTATTATCAAAACTGTAGATTAATGCTGTTTTAAACCAGGGATTATGGGCTCTCCCCAGGCTACTAAACCTGCAGGATGAAAGTGCTGCGTTTTCATACACTGTTAACTTGACTCAGATTTGGGGAAATGACATTTTTATACTTAAGTACATTGTTGGAGTAAATTCTTATTTTATTCAGGAAATTTCTTGCTTCCTTTTGGGTATTCACCTAGACTACTCCACTGTTTAAGAGGAGTTACTCTCAGATGCACTATGTTAATGAAGAGGAAAAAAGCACAGTATTTTTTTTTAATTACACATTGTATTTTGGAGTGTTTTTAGTTTTACAGTTTATATTCCAGCACTCAAACTCAGGGTGAACTTTTAACAAGAGTTATTTAGTCACTAAATACTAAGATAATATTTCTATCTTAGAGGACCCAAAGTAAATCACACCAATTTCTGACAGGTTAAAAATATGCTAAGATTTCCTAATGAACATGATAGGAACAAAAGATAAGGTAACTTTTGTGATCAGCTTGTAGTTTGCAGAGAATGACAATGTCAAGAATTTGGTATAAAAGGATCATGTCTACTTGCTGTGCATTTTGGTCAACTAATGTGATGATATGGATAAAAACTATTCAAAATATGGATATCATTGGATCTGTGACACATGCAATATGGAGGAAATTTTATGAAACTTGTATGGTTAGATTAGTTTGAAATGTGGGCTGACGGGTAAGTTTATGTTATTACTAGGCCTTAACTGGTTGTGCAAACACTGCATTCATTTCTTTGCAAAATATAGTTATGATATACTTTATAGTGGTGAGGGCCTTTTCAGTTGAACTTGTTTTATCTCTTGCATTCTTGATATTTCAGTTACCAGCCTGAAGTTTTTCTTGAATATTTACTTCTTTAGCACTTTGAAAACAGAAAACCACTTTCTAAGTACTAAGTGTTTAAATTTTGCCTTGCAAGTTTGCTTTTTAGGTTGGGAATATTGTAGTTATGTTCTTTCTGTCTATAAGCAGTATAATTTGTTACCTTCAAATATCAGTACTTTCAGTAAAGTTTTTTTTTAATATCTGCAGAAATTGGAAAAAAATCAGTAATATAAAACAATATATTACTTTGGAACACATTTCAGTAAGCATAAATTTATCTTCTGTTTACTTACACAAATGCTTGATTTTCTTTGCATTCCTTTAAAATGTACTTATTAAATGTTTAAATATCAGGCAGAAACCATGCTTGGATTTTAAAACTTCTCTGGATAATCCATAATAGAAATAATTCAAATAGAAAGTTGGCAGTATACAGTGATAAAATTTGTATTCTCAGAACATTTTTAAAAAATTCCTGTGGGGCTGGGGATGTGGCTCAAGCAGTAGCGCGCTCGCCTGGCATGCGTGCGGCCCGGGTTCGATCCTCAGCACCACATACCAACAAAGATGTTGTGTCCGCCGAGAACTAAAAAATAAATATTAAAAATTCTCTCTCTCTCTCCTCTCTCACTCTCTCTTTAAAAAAAAAAATTCCTGTGAACTTTTTTTTTTTCTTTTATAATGACCAGCTTTTGGTATATCATTGTTACTGAGATCTATTTTTATAATAAAATTTGTTCTCGATTAAAAAAAAATATTTTGTCAAAGTAAAAGCTTATGGGAAAAACATCTTTCATTTTGTTGATGAGTCAAGTTTACTTTTTTTTAAGTTTGATTTTTTTTTGTTTAAGTACTTATTTTTTAGTTGTAGTTGGACACAATATATTTATTTTATTTATTTATATGTGGTGCTGAGGATCAAACCCAGGGCCTCACACGTGCTAGGTGAGTGCTTTATGGCTGAGCCACAACCCCAGCCCTAAGTTTGAAAGTTATTGATGCTATACTTCGAAAGAATGAATCCACAGGAGCCATTTCATTCCAAGTCATGGAGAGAGGGGAGAGAGTGTGTTTGGTGGGGTAGGCATTGCTGGACGATGTGGTGGGAGCTAAAATGAGTATGTCTGGAAAAGTTGGCATTTTCATACATTTGGAAAACAGGGTGTATTGAGTTCCTAGGGCTGCCGTAACAACAGACAATTTTTGTCTTTTAGATTTGGAAGCAAGAAGTCCAAAATCAGAGTGTCAAGATGTCCCTGTTCCCTCTGAAACCTGCAGGGGAGAATCTTCCATTGCCTCTTTCTAGCTGGTGGTGGTTGTTGGTTAATCTTGGGCATTCCTGGCTTACAGATGTATCATTGCAGTGCTCAGTCTTCACACAGCATTCTCCCTGTCAGCACGTCATCCTCTCTGTGTATATCTCTTTATGTTTTCAGATTTCTCCTTTTTTACTTCTACAAAGACCCTATTTTCAAAATGGGACACAATGTACTGGACAATTAGGGCTGCCGTGTATCTTTTTTGGGGTGGGGGCACAATTAAACTCATAACACAAATGTGTTAGTTAATTTTATGGGTTAACTCGACTGTGCTATGGATGCCTCAATAGTTGGTAAAACAATATTTCTGGGTGTGTCTGTGAGGGTATTTCTGGAAGAGATAGCATTTGAATAGTCAGACTGGGTAAAGAAGACACCCTCACTGATGTGCATGGGCATCACACAATTGATTGAGTGCCATACAGAAGAAGAAGGTGGAGAAAGGGTGAATTCGTTCTCTTTGTGCAGGGACCTCTATCGCCTCCTGCCTTGGGTGTTACTGCCCCAGGTTCTCAGGCCTTTGGGTTTAAACTGGAGCTACACCACCAGCTTTCCCGGGCCTGCTTGCAGACACTAGGTTGTAGGACTCCTCAGCTTCCACAATTGCATGAATCAGTACCTTATAATAAATCTGTTTCTACATGTCTATATTCTATTGGTTCTGTTTTTCTGGATAACTCTGATTAATACACAGATTTTCCAAATATAACATAAAATAATCAGGAAAGAGTTCCTCTTATGTATATTCCCTTACAAGAATTTTGGAGTAGAGGGGCAAAATGGTGTGTAAGAGTTTGTTTTGAGAATGGTTAAGACTCTTTGAGCATCTTTTAGGATTCCTTTCTTTGCCGTCATGTTCCATTAGGACCATTGTCTGGTCCCAGTTAAGTTCCATTCAGGCTTCTGTGTCTATTGATGCCTCTGTGTTCTTAGCCTCTCTGACTCCCTCCTTCCCATCAAGAGTGCTAGATATAAAAAGGCTCCACCTCTCTCCCCTTGGGTTGGAGTTCCAAGGGACTAAAGACCCTTCCAGTCACCATCGTCCATTCTCATACGGGGTCTTGACATCAATGGAGAGTTACCTCAAACCGCCATCTGCAACTTCTGTTTTTTTCTCTTAAGGCAACAACTCTTTTTATTTGGGTCTTTTTTTTTTTTTTTCACATACAGTTACTGTAATGAACTATTACAAACTTGGTGGCTTAAAACAATACCAGTTTATTCTCTTTCAGTTCCAGAGGTCAGGAGTCCAAAATTAGTGTCCAAAATTTGGGGGCCCAAGTCAAGGTGTTAGCAGGGCTGTATTCCCTTTGGAAGCTGTTTCTCCCAGCTTCTGGCACTCCCTGGCTTGTGGCCTTATTGCTTCAGCCTGTTTCTTTGGTTACATTACATTCTCCTCTAAGCATCAAACCTTCTATCTGCCTCTCCTTCTTTGTGGGTTGCTGGGAATCGAACCCAGGGCCTCATACATGCTAGACAAGCAATTTATTGCTGAGATATTCCCCAAATCTCCCTTTGCCTCTTTACAATGGTACTTATGATTGTATTTAAGTCCACCCATAATTGAGGATAATTTTCCCATCTCAGGATTCTTAATCACACCTGCCGAGTCTTTGTAATGTAAGATTATAGATTCCAAGGATTCTGGCCTTATATCTTTGAGCATCATCCTTCAGCCCACCATAGGTAGTACATGTGACAGCTATGAAGCTCCTTCAGACATCAGGGATCCTCTCGACACTTGGCTGCAGGTCTTGGATAGGACTTTGTCCCAGTGGGCGAATCCTCTCCTTGTTACCAAGGACCCTAGCACTCTCCCTGGCCATGGGTGAGTCAGCAGACTATGGAGACTGATCTTTATGCTGCCAGAAGCCTCTGATCTTTAAGAGAACCACAGTTAACAATAAATGGAGGACCAGAAGATCTTAATTAATTGTTTTGGCCACAGAGGTGTGTGTGTGTGTGTGTGTGTGTGTGTGTGTGTGTGTGAGAGACATGGGTGTCACTGTGCCTCTGTTAAAGAGCAACATACTGTATTCTGCACTCTTGGCTGTTGCTCTGGACTCAGGTATAGTAGAGTACTGACTGTTTGCAGAGGTGCATATAGAAACCTCATCCTGACTGTGAATTCCTTCTTACTTCTCAACAATGGAGGGAAGCATCCTTTTCTTAAGTTTCTGGTATCCTTGGGAACCCACTGCTTGCAAGCCACGAAAAGGAGACTGGAGCCACAGACTGGGCTCAAGGTTCTTGCTCTTCTCAGTGAGGGACCATTAGTTCAGTGCTATTCTGTGTAGGGCTTTGAGGGAGGTGTGGCTTGGCTCTGAAGTTTTCCTTCAGGCCTGTGATGTCTTGTAGAAAGCCCCAGTGAACATGTTTTCCCCCATCTTTATCCCTGGGATTTGGCAATGCTGTTTGCTATTGATAAGGTTTTGGGAGAATGGTATAATTTAATAAAGGTTATTGGTTTTACTCCCCTGGTGCTTCTTTAATTAGGCTGCTGACACCTAGCAAGGCAGAGTTTTGACATTGAGAACAAGGGTTAAAGCTGTAGTTAGATCCAAACTTCAAGTCGCTAAGGACCTAGGAGGTAACTTTGCTGTATCCAATTAGCATTTAAATTTGAATTAATCAATTTGGCTCTTGGTATGCAAAACTTTCCCTTCATTTTACTGTTTCCAATCAGTAACCACAGTGGCACTGAGAGTTATCTATATAGGAACAAACATAGGTAGTAAAATGTATCTTCCTCCTTGTCTTGTGTTAGTTTTTTTAAAAAAATATTTATTTTTAGTTGTAGGTGGACACAATACCTTTATTTTATTTTTATGTGGTGCTGATGATGGAACCCAGTGCCTAATGCATGCTAGGTGAACACTCTACCCCAGCCTCTTGTGCTAGTTCTTAATATCCACATATATTCTTCTGTCCCAATTGGTTTTTCTGTCTCTCCTCTATCCCAGGAGGCTATTCCTAGTCTATGCTTAGGGTGTAGCTAATACCTCTTGATTCACTATGGAGAGAACAGATGTAGCTAGCATCTTCATCTCCTTAGGTATATCCCATTTAGGTTAATTATGGTGGGTCATCGTCTTACTGCATTCTGGACATGGTCCCTACATGGGAAATGGAACAAATAACACTGGGGATGGTATATAATATCAGCTACTCTCAGGCTGTGACCCTGTGAGACCCTGGCACTTTACCTCTGACAAAAGGCAATGAGCACAATAAATAACTGAACAAATAGAGCTATCTGTGTTTTATCTCTGTTTAAAGTTCTCACCCAATAGCTTTTAAATCATTGGCACCTATTATTACAAGAAAACTCTAGTACACAGCAAATGACAGACCAAGGAGCAGGTGAATGTTGGTGGGAAACTCTGACCCTGTGGATCTGACTTGAGGTTGAGAGTTGATTTTCCTGTGGACCACGGTAACTCAACAGCAGTAATGTTGCTGGATCACAAACACCTGGTATTTCAGGTGATCTTTTTTTACCCCCTGTTGATAATGATATTCCAAGTTGTATGATGGAGTAAATACATCATGGTGTCAAAAGGATTTGAGTGACTGGAATAGAGATAGTAATGAAAGACTTTACTCAGCTGATGTGCATCAGAGAGCACTTAAGGAACAGGTGACCACCCCACCCCACCTCCCAATCCAGCCCTAGTTGGAGCAGAGTCAGAATTCTGACTGGGTAGGGGACAGTTTATCAGAAAAATAGAGTTGTTAAAACTGCAGGTTGTCTGGCAGTAGTTTTAACAGAAACTTGCAGTTGGGGGCCATTCTTATTTTCATGTCCCTTGTTTCAGCACATAACTATTTCAATAGTATTTAAGTATTCTCTGAGGCCCCTTTTGGGTGAGCTTATAGTTTATTGGCTAGTTGAAGTTCATGGGGGGTGAAAGAGGTAGTTGGAAAGGAGAAAAGAGAGCCGAGGTGGAGGATCCCATACTGTATTTGGCATTGGTTTGCCTTGGTCCCTTCCCTTCGTGGTCTTTGAAGGGCATGGAAGCTTCTAGCACCCTGCCACTTTAGTGTTTTTGAGAATAAGGAGGATGCATGATTGGCTTCAAGTGAATCTGTTTGTAGAAAGCTATAAAGAAACTTGTTAGATCCAACTGTTAGAATTTAATCACTGGTTTTTGTTTTGCAGAACTGAGAGCCTCACATATGCTATGCATAGAGCTCTATCATTGAACTTTATCCCTAGCCCAATAATTTCATAATCTTAGACATACTCAGTCTTCTTGTAGTACTAGGGATTGAACACAGGGATGCTCTATCATTAAGCTCCGCCCCAAACCATTTTGAGATGGAGATCTTGTCATGTTGTCTAGGCTGGCTGTGAACTTGAGATCCTTCTGCCTCAGCCTCCTGAATTGCTGGAATTACAGGTGTGCACCACCGTGCCGGGCCGACTACTCAGGCTTTCTTATAGAGAAAGACTATTCTTAAGAAGAGTCAAGTGTGAGTGATAAGAACTTTAACAATATTTATTGAACACCTTTTTTATTCCTGGTACTTTACATATGTCTTAAAGATGACTTACATCTCCAAAGTGAAAAGCCTGATTTTAAAAATTTTAGGCAAATAGTCTACTCAGGTGTAAATGGAACAGATTGTTTTGAGTGATTGTAAATGGTAGTTTTGCCTCAAGATGGCGCTCATGGTTCTCATGACCCTTGTTTAAATTTTCTGTATTGTACAATAATTTCTATTACTCTATAAATTATTTCACAATTTATAGACTTATTTAAATGTATTTTTGACAATTCTATTGTATGTCTTATGGTTTTAAAAGTTATATTTCTCTTCTGTGTTTGGCAGGACACTATTTGTTGGTGGTCTGGGGATATAAATTTGGGGCCCTGATTCCCTCTTTTTATAACCTATACTCCTGATGTTATGCATTTTCTGGAAATTATCTATCTATCAAAGTGATTGTTGTCTTCTAAAGAGAGCCCCATGGGAGAGAGAGTGCACATTTATTCTACCGCTGTTGTTGCCAAAGGCATAATAGGAATTCTTTTCAAAACTAGTATTATGGGCTACACATATTTAAAAATTCAGTCTCATTGCTTTATGGTCATTTTGGATGAAAAAGTGGTTTTAATAAGTGCTATTGTTCACATTATTTACCTACTTTAACTGTGAATCCTACTTAGCTGTTCTCAGTTATAGAATTCTTAAAGAAAAAAAAAAAGATTCCACTACTTAGGATAGACAAAAGGACATGCTACAAACCTTGAAGGTAATTGTAAGAAAGAATTTCCCATACGTTTTGTGCATCAGCATGTACTATTGTTTCAATAAGCAGACAGACACATAAGGAGGCTACTTGGAAGGTCATGTGTTTGTTAAAAATTCATAACTGGGGCTGGGGATGTGGCTCAAGTGGTAGCGCGCTGGCCTAGCATGCGTGAGGCACTGGGTTCGAGTCTCAGCATCACATACAAATAAAATAAAGATATTGTGTCCACCTAAAACTAAAAAATAAATATTTTTTAAAAAAATGCATAACTCTGCTAATCAGAGCTGTTGGGTCCTAGAACAGAATCTTAAGTCCAGGAAGAAAGTCAATGGGTGGAATTACTGTCTGGTTATAGTAAAACTCTTGCTTTAGAAGAGGAGACATAGTGGAGAGGGGACATAGAGAAAATGGGACAAAGAAGCACAGTCACCTTTTAGGATTAAGACCATCTGGGCCTAACTATCATGGTTCAACACTGTATCTGCAAATTTGTGCATATATGCAGTGCCCCTATTTGCAGTTAAGAATGAAAGGGGCTATTCTGCCTGTTACAGTTTAGAGATTAGGTGTTTCCCAAAAGCTCATGTGTGAGACAATACAAGAAAATTGAGAGGTGAAATGATTAGGTTATGAAAGCCTTAACCTAATCAGTGCATTAACCCACAGATTGGGATTACCTGAGTGGTAACTGTAATTAGATAGGGTGTGGCTGGAGGAGGTGGGTCCTTGGGGGGGTGTGTCTTTGGGGTATATATTTTGTCTGTGGGGAAGAGGAAGTTCTCTTTTTGCTACTTGGATGTCACGTTCTCAGCTGCTCTCCTCAGCCACACTCTTCTGCCATGATGTTCTGCCTCATCGTGGGCCCCAAAGAATGAAGTTGGCCATCTGTGGACTAAGACCTCTGAAACTGTGAGCCATTGAGCTTTTCCTCCTGTAATTGTTCTTATCAGGTGTATTGGGCACAGCAGTGAAAAAGCTGACTAAAATCCTGCTTCACAGCAAAATTGATAGAACTACTTTTATAAAGCCTTTGTTTTTATTTCTAGACCTCCAAAAGAAGTGAATCTCGGGCATAAAATCTGAATTGAGAAAAGAAATGTAGTTCAACCTTCTCAGGATAGGTCGCTTCTCAGAAACTTCTAGTTACATAGATCATAAAGAATGCTGACCTCCTGGGATAACATGAAGTATCTGAACCTGAGGAAAAACTTCACATTTAGGAACTATTTCTGACTAATTAAAAGCATTTCTTTTCCCTACTGTCCTCAGACACTATTAGAAAATTGTACAAAAACCCAGTCTTCTTGAAAATCTACAGCTGTTTAAAAAAATTGAACTGTGTACTGAAATAATTAAATTCATTCGGGAAATAATAAAGAGAGAAAGAGCACATGCACACCTAGAGTGCAGTTTGTCTAGCTTCTATCAATCAAAGGTAACATTTTGCAAAACAATGGCACGCTATCACAATCCAGTTATTGATACTGCTTCAATCTACCTGTTCTTATTCTGATTTCTCCAGCTCTGCTTTTGCTGCACTAATT
Source organism: Spermophilus citellus (assembly GCF_964194105.1). Lineage (NCBI taxonomy): Eukaryota > Metazoa > Chordata > Mammalia > Rodentia > Sciuridae > Spermophilus > Spermophilus citellus. The sequence goes on from NC_138185.1 coordinate 167,880,131, forward strand.
TGTGTCTATGTGTATGTCTAGAACTAAGCATTTCCCCCCCCACAACTTTCACCATTTTAAAGCTTACAATTTAGTGATTTTTTTTCACATATTTATATTATTTTGCAACCATCCCACTCTAGTTCTATGACATTTTAGCAAATATGTACGTTAGTGTGTCAACAACTGTGGTCAAGATGCTGAACCTGTGCCTGTTAACCACATGTATCTTCCTTTCCTTCCTAACTCCTGGCCCCACCAAGGATCATTAGAACATTTTCATTGTTAAGAAGTGAAATCTGAACGACTAATACTATTTAAGAAAAAAAAATTGTTTAAACACTGGCTTTGTGGTTCTTGGGCACACACCTATCTGGGAACTGAAAGCATTGGGTCTGGGGAAGGCAATTTTAAAAGGAGCATTTGTTTTTTCCTTGGGGTCTAATTATTCACACCTCTTGGCTTTCATTGTTTTCTAACCACCTGCTGAGTACCAATGAAGCTGAAAACCACATCTCGGTTTGTGCGGGCTGGAGGTTGGGGGAGTAAATTGCAAATCAACCTAAAGTCCACTACCTGGGAAAGCAGCTTGTTGGAGTCAGGTTTGGTATCCCTCCCAGGTAATTGAGTAACACCATAAACAATTACTACAATGTGGTTGGCCCCTTTTTATAAAAAAAATGATATAATGCCTCATTAAATTCACTTAGAACATAAAGTTAATAATAATTAGAGCAACACTATGCAACCTTTATTGAGTTCCTATCATATATCAGACAGTGGGCTAACTATCATTTACTCATTCCATCATTGAGGCCTCCCCCATATTCTGTAAGCTCTGTCTCGCATTTGCTGATTTTATATATTAGTAAGAAAACTAGGGCTCGGAGACTGTCACTTGACCAAATTTACTTGGCAAATCATTAAATGAACTAGAGTTCTGATTTTATTATTATTCACATGAATTCTATATGAAATACTTTTCCTTGGGCGGGGAGAGGAATTCACAAATATTTCTCTGGGGAACTAAAATTGTTCTTTAGCAATTACTACTGTTTTGGACAGTTAAAGCATAGCATGATTAAGCAACAGTTAAAAAATTCTGTCAGTATTTTATTAGAAATCATTTTCCTGTTTAATATGCAATTTGCTGATTTTTTTTTGGTGGGGTGGGAGCGTGGGGATTGAACCCACGGCCTCACACAGGCAACTGCTCTACCACTGCACTATCCTCTTTGGTAGTGATCCTCCTACCCAAGTGGCTGGGATCACAGGTGTGTGCCACTGTGCCATGTAGGATTGCTGACTTTTAAAGTGAGAGTTTTATTTCTCAGAACATTTCAGTGTAAAAATACGTTTAAAATACTATTGTAAATCGATGGGAATATGATTTTACTTGAAAAAAAAACATATCCACATTCATACAATAACCTTTCATAGAATAAGGCTCTTCTGTGCCTCAATGTGTCCTTATTTTCATGGAAGAAAAATTACATGCAGTTCCACAAATAGACACTAGGCGATGCTCTTGTAAGGCAAACTCGGGCTTTCCTACTAAAAATAAATTTTGGGTTTTGCTGGCAAAGTGTAGGCACTAAGTTGATTCTCTCATTTAGTAGTGAGATGTTCAACCTGCTAGGCTTGAGAAATAGAGAAGAAATGATTTATTCAGATACTCTAAAAGAGACATTACAAGGAGCAATCTTGAGACCGTTAGGAATGTAGGACTTAATGGGGCACCATATTATGTAGAGTGGGCCCAGAACCCACGAAATCATCAAGTGCTTTGGAAGTGGGTAGTATTCAATCCTATTTTGAACATTTTAAGCTTAATGCATATATCTTTATCTTTAAAATAATATTTTCTTGTTTCCAGAATATTCTACGGATGCTATTTGGAGCAAATAAAGGGTGCAAGAAGCAGTGGGAAAGGGAACATTTAGCAGTACAGTCTGAGAAGCTTTATTTTCACCTACACACAATGCATGCCACAATCCCTGTTTTTTTTTTAATATTTATTTTTTGGTTAGACACAATACCTTTATTTTGTTTGTTTATTTTTATGTGGTGTTGAGGATCGAACCCAGGGCCTCCGGCATGCTAGGTGAGTGCTCTACCTCTGAGCCACAACCCCAGCACCCCCTGTTTTTTTTTTTTTAAGATTTGTTATTTTTTTTTAGTTATAGGTAGACACAATATTTTATTTTTATGTGGTGCTGAGGATCGAACCCAGTGCCTCACTCATGCTAGGCTAGTGTTCTAGCTCTGAGACACTACCCCAGCCCCACAATCCCTGTTTTTGCAAAACTTTAGTGCTGTGTGTTGCAGAGTGCTGCATAGATTCAGGGGATCTGGATCCTTGCCCAGGTGTCCTCTGAGTTGTGGGTTATCTCAGGGCAGATGAAGGAGGTGGTCATTTCTCCTTCCCTTCTCCTTCCCACTGGTCATGGCTATTCTTCCCTCTCATTCTCTGCTACCTCTCACATGTGCCTTAGGAGCTGTCTTCTATAGTTAAAGGGATTTGACTTTGATTTTTGTTAATGGTCATGGAAAAATTGTCAAATATTCTAATGATGTGAAAGGAGAAGAGGGAACTCATCCTACAGTAATTAAACTAATTCTCAAGTTTCTTTAACAATGTTGCTCTTAGGATTTAATTTAGTATGAGAGAGACTTTGGGGAGTCATTTCTGATAGGTGAATTTGATATTCAAAAAGAATTTCTCTTGATGGTAGGGGGACATATTCTTTCTCTCCTCACCCTTCCTTCACATTTTATGTAGTCTGCTGAGGATGCTAGATCTGTTTTTACTTTCATTGCTATTTATCATCTATCCATTCATCCTACCATCCCCCTCATTCTATCTGCTTTATTTCAATGGACAGACATGCCTCAGCATACCTTATGCCCCACTGTTTCAGTGACAGTTTATTGAATCAATAAACTTGTCCTCTGATTCTTGTTAACTTTGTACTCTAGTTTCTGCCTGAGTACAAGAAGAATGTGTCCCTTCCTCACCAAGTTAGACACTAAGAGACAGGATACTCATCTTTCCAGAATCCAAAAAAAAAAAAAAAAAAAAAAAAGAAAGAAAATATAGATGTGTATGTATTATAAAGAATAATTTCAGGGCTGGGGTTGTGGCTCAGTGGTACAGTGCTTGCCTAGCATCTGTGAGGCACTGGGTTTGATCCCTGGCACCACATACAAATAAAAATAAAATGTATCCATCTACAACTAAAAAAATAATTTCAGCCTGGGAATGGTGGTGCACCTGGTAATCTGGGTGACTTGGGAGGCTGAGGCAGGAGGATCACAATTGAGGCCAGCTACAGCAATTGAGTTAGGCCCTAAGCAACTTAGTGAGACCCTGTCTCAAAAAATAAAAAAGGGTTGGGGTAAAGGTCAGTGGTAAAGTGCTCCTGGGTTCAATCCCCATACAAAAATTAAGAGAAACAAAAAGAATAATTTTAGAATGTGGAATATTAGCTTTGGAACCCACTGGCCAAATTCCTGCTCTTTTTTGGCTTGGGACGATTGAAGTGGCCATGTGGACCTTGCTGTGTTTGCCTTCTCCCCACTTCTGAGCTAGATTTGAGTCTGTGGGGAGTTCCCATGCTTCCCAAATAGACACGCCACTTGGAAGACAGGACTTGGATTGGAGTGACCAGGTAGCTTTACCACTTTGCTGGTCATGGCTTCTGAACTGTTCCTACCTACGTCGAACTCATGAATCTTTCATTTTTACATTCCACAAGGTTTTGATATTATTTAGCTGCCACAAGGAAATGGGACTCAATGATGTTCAGGGGACAGAAAGAACTGTGATCCAGGTTTACATTGAATCTACGATTTTGGTGACTGTGGGCACTGGTGCCAGTTTTCTCACTGCTTAGTCCTAATAGGTAATTGCAATGCCAAGCATTTGAGCCACAGGTTTTGGTTGAGGCATTAAATCTGGAAGTCTCTGTTAATATGAAAATCTCTGAATTGAGGAAGTTATCTTCAGTACCCACAATATCACTGTTAATAGAGGTTAGTTGATCAGAAAAGTTCATTGTCTGCGAGAAATACTGCTCTAGGTGTAAATTTGAACAGAAAAGGGGAAAATCTCTGGACTTGGGGTTTTAGAAGAAGATGGGCTCAGAAGTGAACCTACATAAAGATACTGAGGGTCTGGGATATGGAGAAGGCCAAGAGAATCTGACAGGGAGAATAGATTGGGATCAAGGCAAATCATATCTCCCCCACAGGGTGCTATGGCTCAGTCCCAGGTATGCCTAAGTTCTGGGCCAGGACTGGGCAAGTGCTTAGTTTGTCCACAACATAGGCTTCTGGATTCTTTTCCAGGTCCACAAGCCCTGTAAAATTCATACTTATTTCTCTGGGTGTGGTGGTGCGCATTTGTAATCCAGGATACTTGGGAGGCTGAGGCAGGAGGATCACAAGTTTGAGGCCAGCCCCAGCAACTCGGTGAGACACTGTCACAAAATAAAAAGGGCTTGGAATATAGCTCTGTGGTAAAGCATGCTGGGTTCAATCCCCAGTTCCGAAAACAAAAATCAAACAAAACTTGGCACTTCCCAACACTTTTGTGTACATCATCTCATGATTGAGACACTGTGGCAAAACTGAGGCAGGGATGTCCTGGCTGAGCCTGGCCATCGTGGATCCTCCAGAAATGCCTTTGGGTGCACGTACCTGTCTCCATCTCGGGCCTTCCAACTGGAGTCGTTTCACATATGATTTCTTCCAAGGAGGAATAACCTCCCATTCTTGAGGTTATTTTTCTTTTGCAATTCTCTCTCAAAGCTCTGTGACTGATTTGGTCCTGGGGTTCTTGGCTGGGCGAGACTTCTCCTGGGAGGTAAGGGAGAGTTTGATTAGAAAAAGATCTCTTGCCCAGGGTGGCGATTATCATGCTTTATCAGGGGACACAGTCTTCACCTTAGACGGCTCCCCAGTTTTAGTGCTTTGCCGGAGAAGCCAGTCGTCAAATCCCCATTGTTGGCAAAGCTTCCTTACCGCTGCTCTGCGGTTTGAAATGGAAAATCACCTCTCTCTCCACCTCTAACCCTTCAGCTAAACTAAATGGTTCTGAGGGAGGCTTTGCACAGGGCTTTGAAACGACTCTAGAGTGCTTCAGGTCAGGTCAGGGAGAGAGTTTTTAGTGAGGATTTTATTAGCACAAATTTGGAGGCTTTGGTTGCATTTACTGGGAAATAGGGCCCTTAGGAGCACATCCTCTGTGGGTACCTCTTAAGATTGTGGATGCTGAAGTGCATGGAGCCAGGGGCCCGGAATTCTTTCTTCTGATTAAATGGAGTTAGCTGAGGGCTAAACAATTTCAAGAGATGCAGCTTTAAGAGTGAGGTTGGGCTGAACAGGATAGAGGTAAGGTCTGGGGGCCTGGGGAACAGGAAGTTATAGGTTCCCACCTCAGTATTACTTCAGTGACTTCGATGTCAAGCACTTTGGCTTTTTAAAAAAAATCTGAGGCCATGTACAGGATTGTTGCCAAGGAAACTCCCTGGCTGCTCATTGGCTCAAGTGAACTCCTCATAGGCGGCTTAACTTCTGCATATGCGTTCTCCCTGCTCCAGAGACTGGATTACTGGGCCAGGGCTCCCTGGGGGAAGGCTCCCCTGCTGGGCCAGAGGCTGCTGAGGAAAGATCTCTCCCTGTCCCTCTGTATCTCTTCCTAACCTGTATAATCCACTTCTGTAGCAAATCTCTCCATAGCGTTGTCCTGTGTTGCCTACATAGTTCTCTTCAAAACGAAAGAAGTGAAGGTGGGATGTATGTGCAGGATTCAGTTTGTTCAAAAGTTCCTGATGTTCTAGATATCAGGACCAGAACTTCAATTAAAGAAAAAAGTTAAATCTCTGTCATCCCATGCTAGGGTCTACCTTTTCAAGGAAAGCACGGGCAGCTGTCATTATTTTTAGAAGGGAGTTCCTTGACTAAAAGCATCTGTTTATCCTCCTCCCCATAGAGGATCTTTTATTTGGGCAAAGTGATGGTTCACCCCAGAGACCCTTTTTAAAAAATTCTTAAACCTCTAAGAGGTAAAAGACATATAGCTATTGTATTCCTTAACACTTTAGTCTGAAATAGTTTGGCTAATAACTTCCTAATGTAGCTAGCTGAGGGATAACAGGATGAGGGGGATATAGGTGTTGGGGGCATGGCAGTAGATGAAGAGCATCCTGGCATCTGAGCTTGTGAATGGGATGTTCCAAAAATAATTTCTTCCTTTGCTGCAGTTTTCCTCAAAGCACCGTTTCAATGACCACCTCCCTTCTCATCTTTCTCTCTCTGCTGGTAATGCCAATCCAATTATTGAGCAATGTAGGCAAGTGGGCAAGTAATTAGAGGTCCAATGGGAAGCATTTCACTGTGCCTACTCTTTGTACTTTAAAGTGACCTTTATCATTACTAATTATATTGTCTTCTCATAGCTTTTAATCTTTTTTCCCCCCTTGCTTGTAAATGAATCAGCTATTTTTTGGTTTGGAGTTTTTTTTTTTTTGGGGGTGGTGGTGGTGGGGGGAAGAAGATAGGAAATAAAACCTCTCATATCTAGGAAAGACTTGAATATTTCTCTTCCTTGGGATGGTGCCTTAATTCTGGAATTCAGGTTGTAGATAGGCTGCTAACTGGTAACCACCAGCCTGGCTTTACCAGTTGTTAAAATATTGATGAACTCTTCATCCTGGTTGGAGCTAGCTGCTGCCTTGGAGCTCCTGGCTGACCACCAGCACCTTTTCTGAAGGCCCCACCTCTCTACAATATAGAAATCAAAAAGACAGTCATCACTGGAAGCCTCCCCACTTGCTTTAGTTCTTTGGTCAGTAGAAGGCTTCTGGGGGCAGTGTGTGTGACCCTGCTTTTCTTTGCCAAGCTCTATTTAAAGCCACCCATATCATAATCCAGGGGACTGTGGGACCCATCTGGCACCTTTCCCATTTTTATAAAAAAGTTTTATTTGAACATAGCCACACTGGCCCAGTGTGACGTGGTGTTATGGCTGTGTTCATATGAAGAAAGGTGGAGGTGAATATTTGCAACCGGGACCTGGTTGTTCCAAAGGCTTGAAATATGTATTACCTGGCCCTTTGCAGAAGAGTTGACTGACCTCTGTTAATCCACTGTCCACACTGACACTGAGGAGATGTCTTGCTAAATATTCTGTAAACATGGCACCTTGACCCTCCTAGCATCTTGCATCCTCCCTACTTCTGATAATAAATGAAAAAGGCAACAAAGAAAGGGGGCTTGTAGTTTTTTTTGGCATTTGTTTAAAAAAAAAAACCCTATGAGTATTTCTGACATTTAAAAAAAAATGTTGTTCGTTCCTTATTTGCATGGAGCTTTATGTGGTTCAGAAAGCCCATCTGTAATCCATTTGAGTTAAAGTCCCATTTGTCACTGCTGTCATGATGGTAAAATATATTTGAAACCTTTTTGCTTCAAGGAAAATAGAAGGCTTCACTGCACTTGACATTGAGCTGAGACTTTGCCACTCTCAGAGAAATGTCAATTCTGAGAAAGACTTATGCAAAATGAGAATCGGACAAAATAATTATCCTTGAGAAAGGGTTTTGCTTTTTGCTTAAACAGGATTCATTTTCATGAAAGCCTATAGGTTCCTAAAACAACAAGAAGCTGTGAGAGGGTTAGTGTTGGGGTCACCTCTACAGGCGGCCTGGACTTCACTTACGCGCTTAATGGCAGGATCAGTAGCACGGGCAATGAGAGATGGCAGAGAAGTTCAGCTGCAGGTCCATATTTGTAGTCACTTTTAGAATAAAGACTTTATTTAGGTAAAAGATGGTGAGTGTTTTCTGGGGGCAGGGGACATCAGTAAAGCAAAATACAATGAAGAAACTTTTTTTAAAAGAGCATTTAAAATCCCTGTTTCACTTTTGAGAAAGTGTTTGGTGTTTTTGTGTTCTCCTAAATTGAAACACTTTTGAAAGTCTATGTTAGGAGGGTCAGGAAACCTGGCCACTTTACCCAAGATCTCCTTGGCTACCTTCTGTGACTGTCACAGAAGTGGATTGAGCAGAAAAGGTGTCTCTCTTTACACTCTGGCTTTCCCTGAGCCAGAGGAATGGTGTTTTCAACCTTTCTGTTTTAACAATTAAGAAAAGTTCCCATTTAGGTCTGTTCAGAGGTTTAATTACCCCAATCAGAAGACAATTCAAAGTAACCAGGTGACTTAGCAGTCATTTCCCACAGGGTTTACACTAGTGGCCAGTTTAGGCTGGCCGGGTGAAAGTGCAAAATTGACAAGGCCTTATGTGAGCTTGCTTTCAATTTAAAGATAATCTGCATGTGCCTAAAACCCCCAGAGACTCTTCTCGGGCAGTTATCACATTATCATGTTATTGCTTCTCTAATGTTCCATGTCAGTCTCTTTCCTTCTTGCTCCCATCCACCCACTCTTCTCCACTCACATTTTTCTACACATATGTTAGAAAGAGAAGAAAATCAAGAAAAGGTGGGTAGGAAAAAGTAGGATACAAAAGAGAAGAAAGGAACAGTGACCGTAGAAACCTGAGTAGAAAAAGAACAAAGACTACACAACCACTGTCATTTCAAGAGGCAAAGGGAACATTAGAAATGCGTGTAATAGGACGTAATAGGCTTATGTCCTATTCTGAGAGAGTTCCACAGGGGCTGTCTCAAAGGGGATTGTTGAAGGCCTGAAGAGTCTTCAGGGAAATGTCAGACATAGGCAATTTTTACAGGTCATTTTGCTTCCCTGAATGGGTTTTTACATAGAGAAGAGTTGGCTTTTTTTTTCTTTTTTAGGTAGAGAGTATGAAAAGAGAATAAGGAATAGGTGTGTATGTACCTGGTGTGCATGTGGGGTGTGTGTGTGTGTGTGTGTTTGTGTGTGTGAGGTGTGTTGGGGAGCAGAGGGTGGAGGCAGAGGAAAGGAAATAGAAATCACACTGCTATGTAAGAGCAAGGCCTCAGGAAGAACAGGTCTGGATTCACTTCCTGGCTTTTCTTTTTTTTAAAACTGTATCATCATTGAGTCTTAATCCTTTCACCTATGATATGGGACTAATAATAAACATCCCCTTAGCACAGGACATTGTAAAGCTGTAATGAAATAAGACACTTAAAGTGCTTTAAAGTATCAGATCTGACAAATAATGTGTGTTCCCTCCCTTTTCTGTTTCCACCTAGGAATTCGACTTGTTTTCCTTTCTTGTTCTCTCTCTCGGCACAGAGCAGACTGGCTCAGACCTCATTCATATCGCAGATCAAGTAAAACTTTCTCCAACACAGAGAGAGCAAATATTCTGTCTTTAGAAGAGGTACCCAAAAAAGGAACTGGTGCTCTCCTTTTGATGAGAAGCCAGGAATACGCCTGGGGCACACAATCAGAACTGTGGAAGAGATGATCAGTTATCAACTGAGTGTCGGACGAAAGCAGAAGTCGGGCTACCAGCTTTGAGCTGAATTTAGTTGTGTGTTTAGTACTCCTGTGAGCTGGTTAGTTTTGCTTATAAACTCCCCTGAGGCTCTACTCTCTGGAAGTACAAACTAGTGAATAGGCCAGGCCAGTCTCTGCCCAGGTAGGCCTTGGAGAGTGGGAGGCAATGGGGGACGAGGCCACTAGGACCACTCCCATTTGCTGTCCTTGACCCAGGGACCTCCTCTGGGCTTTGAAATTATGGGAAAGAGCACACATGGAAAAGGCAGTCTCCTTAGCTGATAATTCACCAGCTCTGGTGTTTGGAGGGAAAGGTGAATGCTTGTGGCAGCATAGTACTTGTTTCCCCCCCCCCCCCCCCCACACATGGAGGCAACACCAGTTTGTTAGAGACCGTTAAAAAGCATCGTTGAGCCTGCTCCATGATCTTTTGAAAAGTGTGCTCTTTGCAGTGTTGATTTTAGGCTGAGTGGAAACAACTTGCCTTTTTGATTGAAGATTTGGAAATTTATGAAATTGGGAGCGTAGAGGAAGCTAAAGAAATTATATCAGTTGAAAATGTGTTTGGTTGAAGGCAAGAAAACCCCAGCTCACAAGTGGCTTGAACAAATGGATGTTTGTTTATTTACCAGGGATTGAATTTAGAGTCACTCAACCACTGAACCACATCCCCAGACCTATTTTGTATTTTATTTAGTGACAGGGTCTCACTGAGTTGCTTAGCATCTCACCCTTGCTGGGGTTGGCTTTGAACTCACGATCCTCCTGCCTCAGCCTCTCAAACTGTTGGGATTAGAGGCGTGCACCACTGAGCCCAGCTGGGTGTTTATTTTTTTCACATAGGAGGTTTAAAAGTTGATGACTGCGATTCTTTTTTTTTTTTTCCAAACATTTTTTAAACTTTATTTTATTTATTTACTTTTATGTGGTGCTGAGGATCGAACCCAGGCCCTTGCACATGTAAGGTGAGTGCTCTACCGCTGAGCCATAACCCCAGCCCCATGACTGCCACTCTTATTTCATGGACTCAGCAATGTCAGGCATCTCTGAGGGTCTCATAACCCTTTCTTTTGTTCTTTATTGTTTTTTGGGAGCAAGATTGGCCACCCCAACTCCAGAAACAATCAAGCAGAGAATAGATTAAAGGGATAACGCCAGCTGCTAAGAGCCACAGCCAAGTAATATGGTGCTTGGCATTTTTGGTTGAAAGGTGACGCCAGCAAGCCATTGAGATGATGTGATTATGTTAAGATCTGCATTCATATGGATATTGGACTCCTGCTGTCCACCTGTTCGCCTGCTACGGGACTCCTGGAGAGTTCCCATTGGTTGGGGAAGTGCAGTAGGAGGGAATTCCGGAGGAGGAACCTCCTCTGCGGATCCGGGAGAACGCCGCTGGGTGGGTCGATCAGCGAGCTTCCTGGGAACGTAAGGGGCATTGGCGGCAGTTTCAAAAAATAAAGTTTGTTCCTACTTGAGTGGCTCACGATTTTGTGCCCAGCCAGACTGCGGCAGCCAGCTAGGCTTGTTGTATTTATCAGGGGAGCAGAACCCTTCCCTGCAGATGTCTTCTTGTATTTGATTGACTGGGCTGTGTTACACAGTTATCTCTAACACCCGAAGAGGCTAGGAAGGAAAGTAGAGGCAGGTGTCAAAACATAATTTTTGAAGAATTTAAAACATGACTCTCATAAAGAGTGAATATGTGCCAACATTTATATACATCTATTAATGGGGCACTAGCAGGCTAAGTTGAGGTAGTTCAAAGGAGAGTTTGAGGAATAATTTGATGAAATAACTTTGCTAGATGGAGACAAAGGTGTTTGTGTCCAAGAGGAGAGTAAAATCATAACCGTTAGGGTCAACTTCTCAAATAGACAAAATCATTGGCATCCGGACTGGATGCAAATACCTAAGTTAATGTGTAACATCACAGAACAGGGTCCTAATCAGCAATATAGCAAATCAGACAAAGATGCATTCTCCTAGAGAATTAAATAATTTAAGTGGTGCCCATTAGGCAATGCTTCACTGTGACATTACAAGAATAGGCAACCATCTTCCTACTTCAAGGTTTGGAAAAGTTTTCTCGAGACTAGTAAGGGTGTTGGTAATGGGTCTGTTGACTCCCTGTAGGAGTAGCTATGCAGGGGGCATGGCAAAGACTAAAATTTGCCATTTGGATTTTTATGGTTAATTTTGGGTCATGAAACACTTTTGATAAGGTAGGACAGATACTTTAAATTCTATATATCCTTAAGTTCCACAGATACTTTAAATTCCTGAGTACTTTAAATTCCACATATGCATGTTGCACTTTCGGAAAAATGAGCACTCAAATCCAAACTTAAAACCATTAAATTGAAAGGTATATATTTTCATTAGAAATGGATCCTGTGCTTCACAGGAGGATTTGCCACCAGTATTACATCTATTAGTAACCACTTCTCTGAATTTATTTAAAATGTTTGATTTAAAAAATTTTTGATTTACAGCAGCTTTGCAGAAATACATTGCTCGCATGAAGTATGCTTGAGATCCGAATTTTATTGTTGTCCAAAAATGCTTTTCTTTCTGTTGTAATTATAGAAAGCTTTCTTTAAATTGCATTTGGAAAGCTTGTTTTGAAACCTCTGCAAATCTCTCAACCACAAAGGTCTTATGGAAAGAATTTCCCAGTGAAAGAAAGTGTCTTCATATGATGTCTGCTGGTCTTTTTACATTGTTAAAATTTCAGTGAGAAATGGAAAGGCCTCCTTCCATCTAGGGGGAATAAAATAAATTGATTTATGATTTTAACAAGCATGACTGAGTAAGGAATCATGCCTATATAATTTCAAAGTCATGAAAAGATATTAATCATAATTAAATTTCCTCTAAGCAGACATTTGAAACAGAGATCAGATGCCCGGCTAATTGATTACACAACTATAGGATAGTCAGCCAACAGAGGCAGGGTAGGACAGTTTAGACTCAGTGTCTAAAGATTTAATACCTGGTGGGAAGCAGGGAATTGGAACAAAGGTGGTAATGAGGGATAATAGAAATCAGCTAGAAAGGGCAATGGACATGTCCCTATTGATTATGTAGTATGTAAAGAGAAAAAGTGATTAATAGAAATGAGAGAATGAGAAAAAGGAATGGCATCTTCCCCCACCCCTTTTAGCTGTACGTAGAAGCCACACTCTTGTAAAGTCCATCCAGTTAGAAATAATACATAATCTTAAAAAAAAGGCACAGTTGCTTTACAATGGAAATGCAAAAGTCTTAACATTTGTTCTGCCAGATTTCTAAATTCTTGTGTTCATTTTAGTTATAAGTAAAATAACTTAAAATTCAGGCAGCTGAACTTTTCAGGATTAATACCAGGCTAGTTTTTTTTTTTAGTATATCTAGCTTGGAATTGCTTAAAAGAAATAGTGGTTTTGACTTTCTAGGTTATGTTTTAAGGCTCTTTCTTATGTGGAAATTCAGTGCCCACAGACTGGAGAGGAAATAGACAAAAGAAAGTGTTTTTTTCAGTTGGTGAGATGTCTGGATGGTCTGTAATGGGTGTCGAGGCAACTGAGAATTAACTCTAATTTACTTGAAGCTGGCTGAAGGACTGTTTTTTTTTTTTTTTTTGAGTCGTCTTCGTGTGCTGCCCATGTGGTTGGCATTTCCTTCTTTGATCTTTGTCCCATGATATTACATGCAGCATTATAAACGTGGGCGGGAAGGACAGGGGAGAGACTGCCCCGGCAGGGCCATCTGTTCCTGTTACACAAACCATCCATTTCTGCTGGTCGATGAATACCGCATTCATCTTTGGCAGTGACCTCTCTTGCACTCCATTACTGGATGGTGTGTTTAAAAGCTCTGGTACGGATGTTTCTGGAGAGATACACTTCTTAAACTAGCTCTCAGGGAGAGACTTTTGTTCCTGCCCAGTGTCCTTTTTTTAAACTTTCTCATTTCCTTTTTCTCTTTCCCATTCCTTTCTGGAGAGCTCGGAGCACATTTTTTTTTTCCTCCTAAGGGTTTAATTATTCTGTCTTGTACTCCATGGCTGCTCTGTAGGTGGCTGTTGATTGTAGGATACCCCATTTGTCTTTTTTTAAATATTTTTTTTATTGGTTGTTCAAAACATTACAAAGCTCATGAAATATCATCTTTCATACATTTAACTCAATTGGGTTATGAACTCCCATTTTTACCCCAAATACAAATTGCAGAATCACATCGGTTACACACTCACATTTTTACATAATGGCATATTAGTGACTGTTGTATTCTGCTACCTTTCCTATCCCGTACTATACCCCTCCCCTCCCCACCCATCATCCCTCTCTACCTCATCTGCTGTTGTTCAATTCTCTCCCTTGTCCCCCCCCTTCCCCTCACATCCTCCTCTATGTAATTTTGTGTAACATTGAGGGTCTCCTACCATTTCCATATGCTTTCCCTTCTCTCTCCCTTTCTCTCCCCCCACTCATCTTTGTTTAATGTTAATCTTTTCCTCATGCTCTTCCTCCCTGTTCTGTTCTTAGTTGCTCTCTTTATATCAAAGAAGACATTTGGCATTTGTTTTTTAAGGATTGGCTAGCTTCGCTTAGCATAATCTGCTCTAGTGCCATCCATTTCCCTGAAAATTCTATGATTTTGTCATTTTTTATTGCTGCATAGTACTCCATTGTGTATAGATGCCACATTTTTTTATCTATTCATCTATTGAAGGGCATCTGGGTTGGTTCCACAGTCTAGCTATTGTGAATTGTGCTGCTATGAACATCGATGTGGCAGTATCCCTGTAGCATGCTCTTTTAAGGTCTTCAGGGAATAGTCCGAGAAGGGAAATAGCTGGGTCGAATGGTGGTTCCATTCCCAGCTTTCCCAGGAATCTCCAAACTGCTTTCCAAATTGGCCGCACCAATTTGCAGTCCCACCAGCAATGTATAAGTGTACCCTTTTCTCCACATCCTCGCCAGCACTTGTTGTTGTTTGACTTCATAGTGGCTGCCAATGTTACTGGAGTGAGATGGTATCTTAGGGTGGTTTTGATTTGCATTTCTCTGACTGCTAGAGATGGTGAGCATTTTTTCATGTACTTGTTAATTGATTGTATGTCCTCCTCTGAGAAGTGTCTGTTCAGGTCCTTGGCCCATTTGTTGATTGGGTTATTGTTATCTTATTATCTAATTTTTTGAGTTCTTTGTATATTCTGGGTATTAGGGCTCTATCTGAAGTGTGAGGAATAAAGATTTGTTCCCAGGATGTAGGCTCTCTATTCACCTCTCTTATTGTTTCTCTTGCTGAGAAAAATCTTTTTAGTTTAAGTAAGTCCCATTTATTTATTCTTGTTATTAACTCTTGGGCTATGGGCGTCCTATTAAGGAATTTAGAGCCCGACCCCACAATATGTAGATTGTAGCCAACTTTTTCTTCTATCAGGCGCAGAGTCTCTGATTTGATATCAAGCTCCTTGATCCATTTTGAGTTAACTTTTGTGCATGGCGAGAGAAAGGGATTCAGTTTCATTTTGTTGCATATGGATTTCCAATTTTCCCAGCACCATTTGTTGAAGATGCTATCTTTCCTCCATTGCATGCTTTTAGCCCCTTTATCAAATATAAGAAAGTTGTAATTTTGTGGATTGGTTTCTGTGTCCTCTGTTCTGTACCATTGGTCCACCTGCCTGTTTTGGTACCAGTACCACGCTGTTTTTGTTACTATTGCTTTGTAGTACAGTTTGAACTCTGGTATCGCTATACCTCCAGATTCACACTTCCTTCTTAGAATTGCTTTTGCTATTCTGGGTCTTTTGTTTTTCCATATGAATTTCATGATTGCTTTGTCTATTTCTACAAGAAATGCCGTTGGTATTTTAATTGGCATCGCATTAAACCTGTAGAGAACTTTGGGTAGTATCGCCATTTTGATGATGTTAGTTCTGCCTATCCATGAACAGGGTACATTTGTCCATCTTCTAAGATCTTCTAGCTCTCTCATTAGGGTTCTGTAGTTTTCATTGTATAAATCTTTCACCTCTTTTGTTAGGTTGATTCCCAAGTATTTTATTTTCTTTGAGGATATTGTGAATGGAGTGGTTTTCCTCATTTCCATTTCAGAAGTTTTGTTGCTGATATACAGGAATGTCTTTGATTTATGCATGTTGATTTTATATCCTGCCACTTTGCTGAATTCATTTATTAACTCTAGCAGTTTCTTTGTAGACCCTTTTGGGTCTGTTAAATATATTATCATGTCATCCGCAAATAGCGATAATTTAAGTTCTTCTTTTCCTATTTTTTGCCTTTAATTTCTTTTGTCTAATTGCTCTGGCTAGTGTTTCAAGAACTATATTGAATAGAAGTGGTGATAGAGGGCATCCCTGTCTTGTTCCAGATTTTAGAGGGAATGCCTTCAGTTTTTCTCCATTTAGAATGATGCTAGCCTGAGGTTTAGCATATATAGCTTTTACAATGTTGAGGTAAGTTCCTGTTATCCCTAGTTTTTCTAGTGTTTTGAACATAAAGGGATGCTATACTTTGTCAACTGCTTTTTCTGCATCTATTGAGATGGTTCTTGTCTTCAAGTCTATTGATGTGGTGAACAGTATTTATTGATTTCCGTATATTGAACCAGCCTTGCATCCCAGGGATGAATCCTACTTGATCATGGTGTACAAATTTTTTTGATATGCTTTTGTATTCGATTCGCCAGGATTTTATTGAGAATTTTTGCATCCAAGTTCATTAGAGATATTGGTCTGTAGTTTTCTTTCTTTGAAGTGTCTTTGTCTGGTTTCGGGATCAGGGTGATGTTGGCCTCATAGAATGAATTTGGAAGAGCTCCTTCTTTTTCTATTTCTTGAAATAGCTTGAAAAGTATTGGTATTAATTCTTCTTTGAAGGTTTTGTAGAACTCCGCTGTATACCCATCCGGTCCAGGGCTTTTCTTAGTTGGTAGTCTTTTGATGGCTTCTTCATTTCTTCCTTTGTTATTGGTCTGTTTAAATTTGTGTGTCTTCCTGACTCAATCTGTGCAGATCGTATGACTTAAGAAATTTATCGATATCTTCACTATCTTCTATTTTATTGGAATATAGGGTTTCAAAATACTTTCTAATTATCTTCTGTATTGCTCTAGTGTCTGTTGTGATATTGCCTTTTTCATCCCGTATGTTAGTAATTTGAGTTCTCTCTCTTCTTCTCTTCGTTAGCATGGCTAAGGGCCTGTCGATCTTGTTTATTTTTTCAAAGAACCAACTTTTAGTTTTTTCAGTTTTTTTTTGTTTCAATTTCGTTGATTTCTGCTCTAATTTTAATTATTTCTTGTCTTCTACTACATTTGCTGTTGTTTTGCTCTTCCTTTTCTAGGTTTTTGAGGTGAAGTGAGAGTTCATTTATTTGTTGGTTTTTCCTTTTTTTGAGGAATGACCTCCAGGCGATGGATTTCCCTCTTAAAACTGCTTTCATTGTGTCCCATAGATTCCTATATGTTGTGTCTGTATTTTCATTTATCTCTAAGAATTTTTTGATTTCCTCCTTTATGTCTTCTGTAACCCATTGATCATTCAGTAACATATTGTTCATTTTCCATGTGATGTAGGATTTTTCCTTCCTTCTTTTATCATTGATTTCCAGTTTCATTCCATTATGATCAGATATGGTGCATGGTATTTTCTCCATGCCTTTATATTTACTAAGAGTTGCCCTATGGCATAATATATGGTCTATCTTTGAGTAGGATCCATGTGCTGCTGAGAAGAACGTGTATCCACTTGATGATGGTTGATATATTCTATATATGTTGGTTAAGTCTAGGTTATTGATTGTGCTGTTGAGTTTTATAGTTTCTTTATTCAGTTTTTGTCTAGAGGATCTGTCTAATGGCGAGAGCGGTGTGTTGAAGTCACCCATAATTATTGTGTTGTGGTCTATTTGACTCTTGAACTTGAGGAGAGTTTGTTTTATGAACGTTGCAGCTCCATTGTTTGGTGCATACAAATTGATAATTGTTATGTCTTGTTGGTGGATGATTCCTT
The DNA here is from genome assembly GCF_964194105.1 of Spermophilus citellus. Classification (NCBI taxonomy): domain Eukaryota; kingdom Metazoa; phylum Chordata; class Mammalia; order Rodentia; family Sciuridae; genus Spermophilus; species Spermophilus citellus. The sequence goes on from NC_138185.1 coordinate 167,897,590, forward strand.
TTAACAGTATATAGTGTCCTTCTTCATCACTTTTGATTAACTTAGGTTTGAAGTTGATTTTATTTGATAAGAGTATGACCACTCTGCTTGCTTCCGAGGGCCATGTGAGTGATATGATTTTTCCCAACCTTTTACCTTCAGCCTGTGTATGTCGTTTCCTATCATATGAGTCTCCTGAAGGCAGCATATTGTTGCATTTGTTTTTTTGATCCAGGTTACTAGCCTATGTCTCTTGATTGGTGAGTTTAGGCCATTAACACTTAAGGTTACTATTGAAATATGATTTGTACTTCCAGTCATGTTTATTTATTTATTTATTTTAGTTTGGCTAGTTTTTACTTTTTGGTTATTTTCCTCCCCCTTTACTGAGATACCTCCTGCTGTTAGTTTTGGGCACTATTTTTCCATTCCTCTTCTTGTAGAATTTTGCCCAAAATGCTTTGCAGTGCTGGTTTTCTGGCTGCGAATTCTTTTTAGCTTTTGTTTATCGTGAAAGATTTTAATTTCATTGTCAAATCTGAAGCTTAATTTTGCTGGATACAGTATTCTTGGTTGGAAACCATTATTTTTCAGTGTTTGAAATATATTGTTCCAGGATCTTCTCACTTTTAAAGTCTTTGATGAAAAATCAGTCGTTAACCTAATTCGTTTACCCCTGAATGTAATCTGCCTCCTTTCTCTTGTAGCTTTTAATATTCTCTCCTTGTTCTGTATGTTGGCTGTCTTCATAATTATATGTCTTGGAGTTGGTCTATTACGGTTTTGAATGTTTGGGGTCCTGTAGGCTTCCAGGATCTGGCAATCCATTCCATCTTTCATCTCTGAGAAGTTTTCTAGAATTATTTCATTTAATAGGTTGTCCATTCCTTTGGTTTGATTCTCTATGCCTTCTTCTATCCCGATGACTCTCAAATTTGGTTTTTTTATGACATCCCATATCTCTTGAATAGATTGCTCATGGGATTTAAGCATCTTTTCTGTGTTGACTATATTCTTTTCAAATTGATAAACTTTGTCTTCATTATCTGATGTTCTGACTTCTACTTGATCTAGTCTATTTGTAATATTCTCATTTGAGTTCTTAATTTGGTTTATAGTTTCCTGCATTTCTAGGATTACTGTTTGATTCTTTTTTAAGATCTCTATCTCCTGGTAAAGCTCGTTCTTTGCCATTTGAATTTGTTTGTTTAATTCATTTTCAAAATATACTTTTATTGCTTGGACTTGCTGTCTCATGTCTTCTCTAATATTCATTTCCATCTGAGTTAGGTATGTCTTGAGTTCTTTCCCTATCCCTGTTTCTGATGCTTCTAGTTCCTCCTGTAGAATTAAGTTGTCCTGCATTGTTTGTACTCCTTTTTTCCATTGTTTTTTCATGATGTTCACGCTACTTTCCAGCTCTATTTGATTGCTGTGTTTCTGCTCTCTTTTATAAATTTGTTTTGGTTTTTTATATCTCTGTTGTCTCTCCTTTGTGTTGGTAGACTATGCTTGCTAAAGTGGATTCCGCTGGGAAGGAATTCAGACGGCCGAGCTCCAGTGACGTCACCTCTCTGCTATGGTGGGCCCCAGGCTCCTTACTGGGGTGTCCGAATGGAGGGGTGGGACTGGACTGTCTCTGGTTGGTTTCAGCTCCCGGACACTGGCAGCCAGGCGGTCTCCAGCCGCCCAGTAGTGCTGGCAGCCGGCGGGTGATTGGTCGCTGGCGGGCATGTGGTTTCCAGCTGCTCAGTCACAGGGACAATGGGCCGGCTGTCACCGATGGGTGTGCAGTCTCCAGCTGCCCAGTCGCAGTGGCAATGGGCCGGCTGTCACTGGTGGGCGGGCGATCTGTAGCCGCCTAGTCCAGCGGTCGGTCACTTGCGGGCAGGCGGTCTCCAGCTGCCCAGTCGCAGGGGCAATGGGCTGGCTGTTGCTGGTGGGCGGGCGATCTCTAGCCGCCCAGTCGCAGGGGCAATGGGCCGGCTGTTGCAGGCGGGCGGGCAGTCCCCAGCTGCCCAGTTGCGCGGGCAGCCGGCGGGTGATTGGTCACCGTCGGGCATGCGGTTTCCAGCTGCTCAGTCGCAGGGGCAATGGGCCGGCTGTCACTGGTGTGCGGGCGATCTCTAGCCACCCAGTCGCAGGGGTAATGGGCCGGCTGTTGCAGGCGGGAGGCGGACCCCAGCCGCCCAGTCGTGTGGGCGGTGGGTGGAGTTTCGCCGGCGGGCTTGCGTTCTCCAGCCGCCCAGTCAGGAGGGCCTGGCCTCTAGTCCCCTGGTTTCTCCTGCTAGTCCTGGTTTCTCCTGCTAGACCAGATTTCCCCTGAGTGATCCCCATTTGTCTTTTGTAGGCACGAGGCTGCTATTATTTGCTCTATTACAGCTTAGGACTCTGAAATGCCCAAAGTCATGAGGCCAGACCAGAGCCTGAGGCCCCACAGAACTCATGTCTTTAGACTTAATTGACTGCATTTATGTTTATATTGATTCTGCAGAGAACACATACACACGTTGGATAATGCCACTTTGCTACCAACTCCCATGCCTGTCCTAAAAGAGAAGTTCTGAAAATAAATGAGGTGCTTACTGTGGATGCACGAAGGGCTCACTGTTTGGTGGGAAGATACCACAGAGAAAGCCAAGTATATAGAGGCTGCTAGTCAGTTCCTTAGCACACAGTAGACAGAACTGTGGTTTATAATCTGCTTTAAAATGTGGACTTTTTCTGCATTCTCTTCCAAATAAAAGGGTGCACTACACACATATCACACATTGAGACCACTTAAACACATATTGCTCCTTCAGGTGATGGCTTTAGATATTTAGGAATCTTAGCAGAGCAAGGGATCTGACCAAACTATGTGAACTGAGGAGTGTGATATGTAGTGAAAGTATCTCTCAATTCAGGTATTCTGCTTCAGTTACTATATTTTAAATTGTGGCTCCTTTGATTATCATGAGAATCACCATGAATGTAAGGTCCATCAAGACCCATAGCTTATTTTCTCATAGATGACTGCAAGTCCAATTTCCCTTTGTCTTACTTTTTGAATTTTTTTTAAATTTTTTAAATTTACAGTTGAAATGTTAAGCCCAAGGGCTGTATTTGCATATCCTAATTGCCTTTCATTTTTCTGAATATTACAGATAATTTTGAATTCCTATTCTGTCATCTACCAAAATCTTGGAGTCATTCTTACAGATGGCTAACGTCTCACATTTATGCTCATTCTTAGTTACCTCAGCCTTAAAAATATATTGAATGTGGAAATTGCTTCTCATGTGTTTGCTACTATCACTCTAGTCTAAGCCACTGTCATCTCTTGCTAGTGCTAATGTATAAACTGTACCTGGCCTTTTGGCTTCTACTCTTATTCCCTTCCTCTCCTGTTCTAGGTTAAGTACTTTCCTTCTGTGAGGAAGAGAAAGGACATAGACAGACAAAGAACTAGCAATTTCAGTCATGGGTCAAAAATAAATACAAAGTCCAATTTGCCAGGTCTCAGCAACAACTCCCGGTCAGCTGCACATGCCCCTGGTGGAAGGAAGGGGCTCAGTGCATGTCAAGGTGTCCCCCTGGGGCTGCTCCTTGCTCCAGACCTGGCTCTCTGTTTAGGAGGCACAGGAGTTCTTTTTTTTTTTTTTTTTTTTTTTTTTTTTTAAATATTTTGAGTGATTTGAGCTCAAATAGCATGGGGATTTTACTGATAGAAATAATGATGGGTAAGCAGTGGTCAACCTTGTGACTTGGGTGAGTTTTCAACACTGCCATTGAGACTGAACAATGATCTTACCAAATGATAGTTTGGTGACTTGGAGGTAATGAGGCCTTATTCAAATGCCAGGATGTGTCAGAAGGAGAAATGATCAATAACAAGGAGAAATATAAGGAAGCAGTTGGATTTCCTGGTGTCTAATGACCAATGAAAATCCGGTGGTCAGAGCATATAACTGAGGGGATTTAGCTCAGTTGGTAGAGTGAAACCTGTCTCGACTGAAACCTGTCTCCTGATTGTCACTGCTTCCTACAGAGGGGGTGAAATAGCAGTTATGTGTAAAACAGAATCAGACCTGGCCAAGAACCAGCCTTAATCTGGAAACCCAAAGACAAACAGAAATACAAATTGAGTTACCCATGGTAAAAGCTACAGATTTTATTCCAGGAGCTGAGAAAGGCAAGTGAGGTTGGAAGAGATCTGAGTGGGTAGTTCTCAGATAACTAACTTATTTAGCTGTGGGAGGCCAACCTTACAGGTGACTGAGTTACACTCCCCAGCTGGGTGCTGAGGCCCTCAGTCACAGAAATGGGTGTGTCTTCCTACAGCCCCATGGGTGAAGCTATGTTCACCTGTTCCTTTGTAATATAACCCCTTGCCCTGTTTAGGATAGAATCTTCCATGGAAGTGCCTTGTGTGTGTCCCCTCCTCTTACTGTGCCCTTGGGTGTGGCCTACCCTGGTGTCAGTCAACCTGCTGATAGTGGACATCATGAAGATAGACTCAGCCCCCTGAAACCTGACTCCTTGCCTCATTTGAATAGCTTCTCCTCAATAAAAGGGGTCAGCGCATGCGCTCTCTCTCTCTCTCTCTCTCTCTCTCTCTCTCTCTCTCTCTCTCTCTCTTCTCTCTTTCTGCAGACCCTTAAGGTCAGAGGAGCCGTCACAGCGACCCCAAAGAAAAAGGTATTTGTGTCTCTTGTGTGGTTATTTCGTGCAGCCCAGTTAGCCCAGTTTAACTAGAGTGACCCCTGAGCCTTTTAGTCGAGAGAACAGAAACCTGGCATTTAGCTCCAGTGGGTGAAAGGAAAACAGATAAAAGTAGTAAGAAACAAAATAATTTTATTTTGCAATGGGAGAACAGTGTGCAGAATTGGCTCTCCCGGTTAAAAAGCATGTGTTTAAGAAAAAACAAAATCCCAATTCCTCCAGGGTTACCACTAATTAGCTCTTCGTGATGGAGAACAACAGCAGTTTTCTCGTGTAATTATTCCATTTGTAGGGTCATCACATATCTGTAGATGTTGGTGTTGCAAAAGTCAAGGGTAAACACATCCTCAAGTTAGCCCTTTCTGGCAAAGGGCTGGAGGTCTTGTTTATTTTTGAGGATTAATGCTGAATAGGACATTTCTGTTTTTAAAGTTTATCTCAAGTTATAAAGTGTTTTCTTTTTTCTCCTGACTTGTGTTATGTGGTGTATTGATAACAATGGTGGCAAGGCAAAGTGTTGGTTTTGCTTATTATATTTATTAGTTTTTTGTTTAATGTTTATCTTCTGCTTTTAGAATGGAAACTCTGACATAAAAACATTTTCTTTGGTATGTTTTTGTTCTCTGTTGTGTCTTAGTACTTAGAACAATGTCCTGGCACACAGTAGGTAACTATGTAATAAATATTGTTTGAGGTAGATGATCTTCATTTCACCTTTGGGTCATCCATAAATTTGAGAAACCTACTTTCTGAGTCTTTATTCCAGTTGTCGATAATGCCATTGAACCTCAAGGGCAAAGTCTTTGAACAGATCATCATTAATCCAATAATTGACAGCTCTTGGGGACAGTTAATGGAGCGATTTCTCTTACACCAATGTCCCCACATTCTTTGAATATTGAAAGCTTCAAGGTAGATGAATTGGTCGAAGAGACATCACTTAGGGCTGTGAGACAATACGGAATGGTAATATCTGTTCAAGAAAAATCCCTACAAGGCAAGAGTTGATTCCCTCTCCTCCCACACATGGCAGTCTAGACAGCACTGTTCATTGTAGTGACAGTTACCAATATCTTATTAGAAAGTCAGATTAATGGAATTAATTTTTTTAAGAAAAACTTTCTAGAACATTTCTTTAACCACTGAAATTGGTGCATTCAATAATGAATCACCTATTATTCATAAACTATTAGGCTGGACATTAGGGATTATGGTTCTTGCCATGAAAGAACTACAGAGCACTATGGGAATAGTCAAGATGATATGTTGATGTTGATGATGATATGTGCTATGAGAGTATGTGACAAGACTGGTTGAGAAACAAGGAAGGCCTCTGCTTAAATTACCCACATCCCTTGCAATAGGGGCTCTTATGAAGTCAGAGGTGATAGATAATGGAAGAGACAGAGATGCAAAATATTCAATATTTCCTGTCATTATTGAGCAGGTAAATAATCTTCTATATACTTGATTATAGAGATATAATCTTAAACTTTGAGGGACTTCAGTCTTTGTGGTAGATGGACATAAAATAAGTGCTAAAATGGAGGTATATATACATATATATATGCTATGAGATCAAAGGGGACAGTGAGGCAGAAGGTGATTAAATCTTGAGTTAAATCTTTTTTTTTTTTTTTTGGTACCAGGGATCAAACCCAAGTACACTTAACCACTGATCCACATCCACAGCACTTTTTTTCTTTCGTATTTTATTTAGAGACAGAGTTGCTTAGGGTCTCCCTAAATTGCTGATGATGGCTTTGAACTCTCCATCCTCCTGTCTCAGCATCCTTGAGTCTCTGGGATTACAGGCATGGGCCACCACACACAGCCTGAGCTAAATCTTAATGTGTTTCCTAGGTAGACCAGGTGGGGAAGGCATTTCAGCAAGAGAATGTGCTTAAAGAAGGGAGTCTTTGTAAAAGCTAAAACGTGACTATGTGAGATGAGAATGAAGGCAATAAGCACAGGGAAAGATTTAGATGGGTCGATCATTTACTATTTCCTCTGTAACATCCCAACACAGAACTTAGTGACTTTAAAACAACTATTTCTCTCGTGATTCTGTAGACCAGCATTTTAGGTTGGGCTCAGATGGATGGTTCTTTGGGTCTTAGCTGGGCTCCTTTATATATATGCCATTGCTCATGGAGGGATGGGGTGCTGGCTAAGGGCTGAGCTAAGGTAGTCTTAGCTGGGATGACTTCTGCTCTATGTGGTATCCCATCATCCAGGGGGCTAGAGCTGGCTTGTTCATATAGCAACCAAGCAGGATGCTGGAAAAGTGGACAGTATGTGCTTAATTAACCTTCTGAGCTTAGGATCTGAACTGGGACAGTATCATTTCTGCTGTATTTTGATAGATAAAGCAAGTCACAAGATTAGCCCAGGTTTATGGAGTGGGGAAATAGACTTTTTAATGGGAGAACCTCAAAAATTCACAAATTGCAAAGAATGTGGATTCAGGGAGCTTTGAACTGCTGTGAATTTTTTTTCCTATTTATTACATTTGATAATGGAGGAAAATCTGACAACTTCACTTCTTTGCAAATGAGGAATGGGGTAGAAAACTTAACGAAAGCAATATGTTTGAAATATCAAGTATTAAATATTAGAATAGGGGCATGATCAGGCAAAAATGAATGAGGGTCCAGGTGAGAATAAAAAACATTCATTGAGTTATAACTACACATTCTAAACCAATCTTGTTTAGGCTGATTCCCGCCCCCCCCCCACCACTCTGTTGACTGTGAATAATAGAAAAGATTTGCCTACAATGCCATGACTAATAGTTTTTCTCATGACACACACAATACTGGCAAAGACTAGAGTTGTCTCTTGTAGCATTATTTATTGATTCATAAAAGACTTGACAGGAGATTTTGAATTTAAGTAATTTTATATCCAAGTATTATAGGAATGATTTTAACTTTTATTCATTCACTCATTCAATAAATATTTATAGCATACCTACTCTATACCAGGTACTATTTAAATTATAGGAAATACTAATAATCTGTTATGTGGATGTGAGGTGTTCCCCAAAAGCTCACGAGTGAGACAATGCAAAAAAGTTCAGAGAAGAAATGATTGGGTTAAGGCTCTCGCAACCCACTCAGTGATTTAATGTTTTTATTTTTTAATTGGTTGTTCAAAACATTACAAAGCTCTTGACATATCATATTTCATACATTAGATTCAAGTGGGTTATGAACTCCGATTTTTACCCCAATTACAGATTGCAGAATCACATTGGTTACACCTCCACATTTTTACATGATGCCATATTAGTGACTGTTGTATTCTGCTACCTTTCCTATCCTCTACCATCCCCCCTCCCCTCCCCTCCCATCTTCTCTCTCTACCCCATCTACTGTAATTCATTTCTCTCCTTGTTTTTTTCCCCATTCCCCTCACAACCACTTATATGTAATTTTGTGTAACAATGAGGGTCTCCTTCCATTTCCATGCAATTTCCCTTTTCTCTCCCTTTCCCTCCCACCTCATGTCTCTGTTTAATGTTAGTCTTTTCCTCCTGCTCTTCCTCCCTGCTCTGTTCCTAGTTGCTCTCTTTATATCAAAGAAGACATTTGGCATTTGTTTTTTAGGGATTGGCTAGCTTCACTTAGCATAATCTGCTCTAATGCCATCCATTTCCCTGAAAATTCTATGATTTTGTCATTTTTTTATTGCTGCATAGTACTACATTGTGTATAGATGCCACATTTTTTTTATCCATTCATCTATTGAAGGGCATCTGGGTTGGTTCCACAGTCTAGCTATTGTGAATTGTGCTGCTATGAACATCGATGTGGCAGTATCCCTGTAGCATGCTCTTTTAAGGTCTTCAGGGAATAGTCCGAGAAGGGCAATTGCTGGGTCAAATGGTGGTTCCATTCCCAGCTTTCCCAGGAATCTCCAAGCTGCTTTCCAAATTGGCCACACCAATTTTCAGTCCCACCAGCAATGTATAAGAGTACCCTTATCCCCACATCCTCGCTAGCACTTGTTTGATTTCAAAATGGCTGCCAATCTTACTGGAGTGAGATGGTATCTTAGGGTGGTTTTGATTTGCATTTCTCTGACTGTTAGAGATGGTGAACTTTTTTTCATGTACTTGTTGATTGACTGTATGTCCTCCTCTGAGAAGTGTCTGTACAGGTCTTTGGCCCATTTGTTGATTGGGTTGTTTGTTTTCTTATTGTTTAATTTTTTGAGTTCTTTGTATACTCTGGATATTAGGGCTCTATCTGAAGTGTGAGGAGTAAAAATTTGTTCCCAGGATGTAGGCTCCCTATTTACCTCTCTTATTGTTTCTCTTGCTGAGAAAAAACTTTTTAGTTTAAGTAAGTCCCATTTGTTGATTCTTGTTATTAACTCTTGTGCTATGGGTGTCCTATTAAGGAATTTGGAGCCCGACCCCACAATAGGTAGATCGTAGCCAACTTTTTCTTCTATCAGGCGCAGAGTCTCTGATTTGATATCAAGCTCTTTGATCCATTTTGAGTTAACTTTTGTGCATGGCGAGAGAAAGGGATTCAGTTTCATTTTGTTGCATATGGATTTCCAGTTTTCCCAGCACCATTTGTTGAAGATGCTATCTTTCCTCCATTGCATGCTTTTAGCCCCTTTATCAAATATAAGAAAGTTGTAATTTTGTGGATTGGTCTGTGTCCTCTATTCTGTACCATTGGTCTACCCGCCTGTTTTGGTACCAGTACCATGCTGTTTTTGTTACTATTGCTCTGTAGTATAGTTCGAAATCTGGTATCACTATACCACCTGACTCACACTTCCTGCTTAGAATTGCTTTTGCTATTCTGGGTCTTTTGTTTTTCCATATGAATTTCATGATTGCTTTATCTATTTCTACAAGAAATGCCCTTGGGATTTTGATTGGCATTGCATTGAACCTATAGAGAACTTTGGGTAGTATCGCCATTTTGATGATGTTAGTTCTGCCTATCCATGAACAGGGTATGTTTTTCCATCTTCTAAGATCTTCTATTTCTCTCTTTAGGGTTCTGTAGTTTTCATTGTATAAATCTTTCACCTCTTTTGTTAGGTTGATTCCCAAGTATTTTATTTTTTTTGAGGATATTGTGAATGGGGTGGTTGTCCTCATTTCCATTTCAGAAGATTTGTCACTGATATGCAGGAATGCCTTTGATTTATGTGTGTTGATTTTGTATCCTGCCACTTTGCTGAATTCATTTATTAACTCTAGTAGTTTCTTTGTAGACCCTTTTGGGTCTGTTAGATATAATATCATATCATCTGCAAATAGTAATAATTTAAGTTCTTCTTTTCCTATTTTTATGCCTTTAATTTCTTTTGTCTGTCCAATTGCTCTGGCCAGTGTTTCGAGAACTATATTGAATAGAAGTGGTGATAGAGGGCATCCCTGTCTTGTTCCAGATTTTAGAGGGAATGCCTTCAGTTTTTCTCCATTTAGAATAATGCTAGCCTGAGGCTTAGCATATATAGCTTTTTTTTTTTTATTTTTTATTTTTTTAAAGAGAGAGTGAAAGAGGAGAGGGAGAGGGAGAGAGAGAGAGAGAGAGAATTTTTTAATATTTATTGTTTTTTAGTTCTCGGCGGACACAACATCTTTGTTGGTATGTGGTGCTGAGGATCGAACCCGGGCCGCACGCATGCCAGACGGGCGCGCTACCGCTTGAGCCCCAGCCCCAGCATATATAGCTTTTATGATGTTGAGGTAAGATCCTGTTATCCCTAGTTTTTCTAGTATTTTGAACATAAAGGGATGTTGTACTTTGTCGAATGCTTTTTCTGCATCTATCAAGATGATCATGTGGTTCTTATCTTTAAGTCTATTGATGTGGTGAATAACATTTATTGATTTCCATATATTGAACCAGCCTTGCATCCCAGGGATGAATCCTACTTGATCATGGTGCACTATTTTTTTGATATGCTTTTGTATTCAATTCGCCAGGATTTTATTGAGGATTTTTGCATCTATGTTCATTAGAGATATTGGTCTGTAGTTTTTTTTTTTCCTTTGAAATGTCTTTGTCTGGTTTCGGGATCAGGGTGATGTTGGCCTCATAGAATGAATTTGGAAGATCTCCTTCTTTTTCTATTTCTTGAAATAACTTGAAAAGTATTGGTATTAATTCTTCTTTGAAGGTTTTGTAAAACTCCGCTGTAAATCCATCCGACCCAGAGCTTTTCTTGGTTGGTAGTCTTTTGATGGCTTCTTCTATTTCCTCCTTTGTTATTGGTCTGTTTAAATTGTGTGTATCTTCCTGACTCAATCTGGGCAGATCATGTGACCTAAGAGATTTATCAATATTTTCACTATCTTCTATTTTATTGGAATATAGGGTTTCAAAATAATTTCTAATTTTCTTCTGTATTTCTGTAGTGTCTGTTGTAATATTGCCTTTTTCATCCCGTATGTTAGAAATTTGAGTTCTCTCTCTTCTTCTCTTTGTTAGCATGGCTAAGGGTCTGTTGATGTTATTTATTTTTTCGAAGAACCAACTTTTAGTTTTATCAATTTTTTCAATGTTTTTTTTTTGTTTCAATTTCGTTGATTTCCACTCTGATTTTAATTATTTCTTGCCTTCTACTACATTTGCTGTCGTTTTGCTCTTCCTTTTCTAGGGTTTTGAGATGAAGTGTGAGTTCATTTATTTGCTGGTTTTTTCTTTTTTTGAGGAATGACCACCAGGCAATGAATTTCCCTCTTAAAACTGCTTTCATTGTGTCCCATAGATTCCGATATGTTGTGTCTGTATTTTCATTTATCTCTAAGAATTTTTTGATTTCCTCCTTTATGTCTTCTGTAACCCATTGATCATTCAGTAACATATTGTTCATTTTCCATGTGATGTAGGATTTTTCCTTCCTTCTTTTATCATTGATTTCCAGTTTCATTCCATTATGATCAGATAAGATGCATGTTATTATCTCCACCCCTTTATATTTACTAAGAGTTGCCCTATGGCATAATATATGATCTATCTTTGAGAAGGATCCATGTGGTGCTGAGAAGAACGTGTATCCATTTGATGATGGTTGATATATTCTATATATATTGGTTAAGTCTAGGTTATTAATTGTGTTGTTGAGCTCTATTGTTTCTTTATTCAGCTTTTGTCTGGTGGATCTGTCCAATGGAGAGAGCGGTGTGTTGAAGTCACCAATAATTATTGTGTTGTGGTCTATTTGACTCTTGAACTTGAGGAGAGTTTGTTTTATGAATGTTGCAGCACCATTGTTTGGTGCATACATATTGATAATTGTTATGTCTTGTTGGTGAATGGTTCCTTTTAACAGTGGCCTTCTTTATCCCTTTTGATTAACTTAGGTTTGAAGTTGATTTTATTTGATATGAGTTTGGCCACTCCTGCTTGCTTTTGAGGACCATGTGAGTGGTATGATTTTTCCCAGCCTTTCACTTTCAGCCTGTGCATGTCTTTTCCTATCATATGAGTCTCCTGAAGGCAGCATATTGTTGGATGTGTTTTTTCAATCCAGGTTACTAGCCTATGTCTCTTGATTGGTGAATTTAAGCCATTAACATTTAAGGTTACTATTGAAATATGGTCTGTGCTTCCAGTCATGTTTGTTTATTTATTTATTTTAGTTTGGCTCGTTTTTCCCTTTTTGTTTATATTTTTTGTTCTTCCCTTTACTGTGTTACCTCCCAATATTAATTTTGGGTGCTGTTTTTCAATTCCTCCTCTTGTAGTGTTTTGCTCAGAATGCCTTGAAGAGCTGGTTTTCTGGCTGCGAATTCTTTTAACTTTTGTTTATCATGAAATATTTTAATTTCATTGTCAAATCTGAAGCTTAATTTTGCTGGATACAGTATTCTTGGTTGGAAACCATTATTTTTCAGTGTTTGAAATACATTGTTCCAGGATCTTCTTGCTTTCAATGTCTGTGATGAAAAATCAGCCGTTAACCTAATTGGTTTACCCCTGAATGTAATCTGCCTTCTTTCTCTCGTAGCTTTTAATATTCTTTCCTTGTTCTGTATGTTGGATATCTTGATAATTATGTGTCTTGTAGTCGGTCTATTTTGGTTTTGTATGTTTGGGGTCCTGTAGGCTTCCAGGATTTGGCATTCCATTCCATCTTTCATATCTGGGAAGTGTTTTAGGATTATTTCTTTCAATAGGTTGTTCATTCCATTGGTTTGAACCTCTATACCTTCTTGTATCCCAGTGACTCTCAAGTTTGTTTTTTTTATGACATCCCATATCTCTTGCATAGATTTCTCATGAGTTTTAAGCATCCTTTCTGTGTTGACTATATTCTTTTCAAGTTGATACACTTTGTCTTCATTATCTGATGTTCTGACTTCTATTTGATCTAGTCTATTTGTATTATTCTCATTTGAGTTTTTAATTTGGTTTATGGTTTCCTGCATTTCTAGGATCACTGTTTGATTTTTTAAAAAAATCTCTATCTCCTGGTATAGCTCATTCTTTGCCATTTGAATTTGCCTATTTAATTCGTTTTCAAAATATACTTTCATTGTTTGGACTTGCTGTCTAAGATTCCATTCCATCTGAGTTAGGTATGCCTTGAGTTCTTTCTCTGACCATTTTTCTGAAGCCTCTAGTTTCTCCTGTGAATTTAAGTTGTCCTGCATTGTTTGTAATCCTTTTTTCCCTTGTTTTTTCATGGTGCTCATGTTGCTTTCTGTCTCTGTTTGACTGTTGTGTTTCTGTTTTCTTCTTTAAATTTGTTTTGGTTTTTATAGTTCCAATATCTCTCCTTTGTGTTGGGAGACAATGTTTAGAGATGTTGGATTTAACTGTGATTTAAGGTAAATTCATTAGTTTCATTAGAGGCCTACAGAATTTGATAGCATGTATAGAATTGAGGTTTGAACTTAGGATTTTATGTTGAGGACGGGTGCTTTGATGGTATGGAGGTTAGTATATGTTAGCTTCTTTGGGGGGTTGCTCAAATGGAGGCGGATATTAACATGAGATTAGACAGGAGTACTTGGGAGTAGTTAAGGGCTTAGGTGCACTATGGACCAATTTGTAGAATTCATCTATTTGCATTTAGTAAGTTGTATATAATCTGGGTGGTCATGCTTAAGAGGAAAGATGGGGAAAAGGTAAGAAAGCAAACCAAGAAAGAGGGAGAGAGGAAAGAAAGGGAAAATAATAGAAAAGGAATGGAAATGATAACAAAAAAATAATAAAATGCAGTAAAATAGAAATTACATTTAAAAAATAATAGTATACTGTAGAAAAGAAAAAAAATTAAAATAAAAAATAATAATAAAAAAAATAAGGGACACTGCTAGTCTTCTATTTTCTTCGCTTCCAGTAGGCCATGATTTTGCCCTCCAGCTGTAGGAAACAGTCCTTGTGAGGCCGCTCCCTCCTCCTTCCACTGGTGTCTCTCAAAACCTGTTAGCTTAGGTTAATTCCTGGTTTCTAGTCCCCTGGATTCTCCTGTCAGCCAGGTCTATCCCCGTGTGATACCTCTTGGCAGTTCAAACTGCACTCTGTGCCTGCAGTTTCCAGGACGTGGGGCCGCAGCTTTTGGGAACCGGCACCTTATTGTTTTGACTCCTTCCGTTAGCCCCTTCTACTAGAGCTGGCAAATGGGTTTCGTTTCCGCAGCTGATGGGAGGGAGGAGTTGGGGGTCGGGTGCCCTTGCCTTTCCCCCACGCCTCTACTTACTTTCACTCCGTTAATCCCGCCCCCCGGGAAGCCGGGGAGAGATTTTATGTGATTTCCCGGCTGTATGGGAGATAGACTAAATGTCACAGACCTGTTCTATGGCTGAATGAGCTGCGATCAGTCGAAAACTGTTGATGGTGATGTCAGCTCTCCAAGATGGTGGCCGCTGGCTTCCTCAGTGGTCTGACCGGTGTGGAGAACCGAACTGGACCGCTTCCTTCCCCGTCTCAAACCCAAAATTCAGCACTGAGCACAGTGAGGGCACAGCTGGCAGGAGCCGGCAGAATCCGCAGTGCCGTATCTTTGTGTTGCTAGCTTGTTATTTTCCGGCGCGCTCCGCAGACTCTAGCAGCGGGGTGATTTGCTGAATAAGCACCTTGACCCTCCGTGTGGACAAATCGCTCACGTTTGAGCCCCAGTAACTGATCCTCGGGCGATGGAAATCCTTCCTCTAGGTTTTGGAGCACCCCAATTTTGCTGGAAATTCCTAACAAGATAGCATTTAGCCGTTCTAACTCATCATTCTCCCGCACAGTGACGCAGTACGGGGGTGATGCACTCCATTTGCTGCCATCTTTTAATGATCGTGATTTAATGTTTTGATGGAATTAACTGAGTGGTGATTGGAGGAGGTGGGGCATAGGGGGCGTGGCTTCGGGGTATATATTTATATCTGGTGAGTGGAGTCTGTCTCTCTCTGCTTCCTGATCACCATGTGATCTGCTTCCATCTGCCACACTTTTCTGCCATGTTGTTTAGCCTCACCTCAGCCCCAGGAATGGAGCCTGCTGTCCATGGGCTGAGACCTCTGAAACCGTAAGCCCCTCAAATTTTCCTCATTTACAATTGTTCTGGTTGGGTTCTTTAGTCACAGCAGTGAAAAAAGCTGCCTAAAACATGATCCAAATGGAAGATGGCTTTTGTGGAGATTACATTTTAGTGAGAGGGGACATAGACTAATCAAGATGAATGAGAAAAACATGGTATGCTCATGAGAAGCATGAAAGAGACAAAACAAGAAGTGGGAATATAAAAAAAATTGTTACAGTTTTAGAGGGAATGTCAAGGATGCCTTATTGTGAATGTGCCATTTGAGTGACGATCAGAAGGGAGTTGTGGAGTGGTGGGGGCAGATCATAGGTGCCAGTGGTGGAGTAAGGGTTTGGTCTTTACTGCGAGTTGAAGTAAAAGAGTGAAGTGAGCTGACAGAATATTTGAAGTCTTATGTGGTCGCTGTCTTGAGAATAACTTAACCCTTAAGATGTGGGTTAAGGGTTAAGAACATGGAGGACTGTTAGGAGCTGTGGCAGGAGTGCAGGAGAGAGATGTTGGAGGTGGCAATTGAAAGTGAGAAATAGATTCTGGGTACACATTGATCACAAAGTCTGCGGTTTCTTTTTTCTCTGAGGGGTTTTTATTTTTTATTTTTGGTGGTGATGGGGATCAAACCCTGGGCCTCAAGCACAATAGGCATGTGTGCTACATCCTTACCTTCCTGTCTCTGTGACAAAATACCTCAGATAAACAAAAAGGAGGAAACGTTTATTTTGGCTCATAGTTTCAGAGGTTTCAGTTCATGGTCACTTGGCTCCATGGCTTGGCCTGTAGTGAGGCAGAACTTCATGTAAGAAAGCATGTGGTGGAGCAAAGCTGCCGACCTCAGGGCAGCCAGGAGGCAGAGGGAGAGGAAGAGGAGCCTAACTTCCTTCTGCTAGACTCTACCTCCTAAAGGCTGCTCCACTTTCACTAGAGCCATAAGCTGGCTGGTGATGCCTTTGGCATGGGGCCTTTGGAGGGACACTTTAGATCCAAACCATAGCACCAGCCCTTCCGATGAGCTATAAATACTTTGAACAAATTATTTTCAGGACTTATCCACAAATCGTACCACCTTTTCCTTGATTTTTCTCAACAAACCTTTTTTGGCAAGTACTTTAGGAGAGTATATGGAACAGGTAAATGAATGATCCCTGAAGTTTTCATGGGATAAACAAGTGCATGAGGAAGGGAGTGAGGTGAGGATGAAGTGAAAAGGCAAGAGGCACATTCTTGAGCTGCTGACTTTGGGCCAGACCTTTGCCGTTAGTCAAGGAAAATGGAAACTTCTTGCCAAAAATATTGCTTTAGCAGTATGGAGATTCCTTAGATAAACTTGGAATGGAACCACCATTTGACCCAGCTATCCCACTCCTCAGTCTATACCCAAAGGTCAGCATGGTATACTAATGCAGCCACATCAATGTTTACAGCAGCTCAATTCACAAAAGCTAAACTGTGGAAGCAACCTAGATGCCCTTCAACAGATGAACGGATAAAGAAACTGTGGTATATATACACAATGGAATATTACTAAGCATTAAATGAGAATAAAATTATGGCATTTGCAGGTAAATAAATGGATGGATTTGGAGAATATTATGCTAAGTGAAGTAAGCAATCCCATAAAACCAAAGGCCGAATGTTCTGATAAGTGAATGATGATCCATAATGGCGGAGCATGGGAAAAATGGAGGAATTTTGATTGTGTAAAAGGGAGGGGCTTAGAGAGGGGAGGGGAGATGGGGGCAGGAAAGATGGTGGAATGAGATGGACATCATTACCCTAGGTACATGTATGACTGCACATATGGTGCGATGCTTCATTGTGTACAAGCAGAGAAATGAAATTTGTGCAGCAATTGTGTACATTGAATCAAAATGCATTCTGCTGTCATATATACCTAATTAAAATAAATAAATTAGCCTAAAAAGCAAAGCAATATTTTTTTTTATTATTTGGTTTTATCTTGGAGAAAGAAATAGGCAGTTTAGGAGACCACATCCTAAGATTTTCATGATTAGATTTTCACGAGAGTGGGCTGGTACTATTCACTGGCTAAGAGTAACTGAGTGTCATGTGGCCTGGTACATTGTAGGTGCTGGGAATATAAAACACAGTAACAACCCTCAATGCCTTCATGCAGGTCATGCAGATGAGCATAGAGACGATTTTAATTACAGGGCTATGGGTGCATGTGGAATGAGCATTTAACTTGGCACCGAAATGCCAGAGAGGGCTCCCTGGAAAAAGAAAGTCAGAAAGATGAGTAGGAATTAAACATCCATCTCAGAAAATAGTATTTTAGGCTGAGAACAGAACATGCAAAGGTTGGGAGAAGAGAAGGAAATGAATTCAGAGTGCCTCAGTGAAGGATGCTGGGAAGTGGTGCAAAATGAGGCCAGATTAGATAAATAGATCTTCATCAGGCACAGGACACACAATATAGCACTTCCATCAAGTTCCTATCCATTGGCCTGTTTTATTTAGTTTGAGCTGCTTGGTTTTTCCTGTTTTCTATTAATAAGGGTTTTAGAGATAAATTGAGAGTGAACCCGAGTGAATCCAGGTTTGCTAACAGTCACTGCAGATTTATTATTATTATTATTATTATTTTATTATTTTTTTTATTGGTTCACAACATTACAAAGCTCTTGACATATCATATTTCATACATTAGATTGAAGTGGGTTATGAACTCCCAATTTTACCCCAAATGCAGATTGCAGAATCACGTCGGTTACATCCACAATTTTACATAATGCCCTATTAGTAATTGTTGTATTTTGCTACCTTTCCTATCCCCTACTATCCCCCCTCCCCTCCAATCTTCTCTCTCTACCCCATCTACTGTAATTCATTTCTCTCCTTGTTTATTTTCCCATGCCCCTCACAACCTCTTATATGTAATTTTGTATAGCAATGAGGGTCTCCCTTCATTTCCATGCAATTTCCCTTTTCTCTCCCTTTCCCTCCCATCTCATGTCTCTGTTTAATGTTAATCTTTTCTTCCTGCTCTTCCTCCCTGCTCTGTTCATAGTTGCTCTCATTATATCAAAGAAGAAACTTGGTATTTGTTTTATAGGGATTGGATAGCTTCACTAAGCATAATCTGCTCTAGTGCCATCCATTTCCCTGCAAATTCTATGATTTTGTCATTTTTTATTGCTGCATAGTACTCCATTGTGTATAGATGCCACATTTTTTTTTATCCATTCATCTATTGAAGGGCATCTGGGTTGGTTCCACAGTCTAGCTATTGTGAATTGTGCTGCTATGAACATCGATGTGGCAGTATCCCTGTAGCATGCTCTTTTAAGGTCTTCAGGGAATAGTCCGAGAAGGGCAATAGCAGGGTCAAATGGTGGTTCCATTCCCAGCTTTCCCAGGAATCTCCAAGCTGCTTTCCAAATTGGCCACACCAATTTTCAGTCCCACCAGCAATGTACAAGAGTACACTTTACTCCACATCCTCGCCAGCACTTGTTGTTGTTTGACTTCCTAATGGCTGCCAATCTTACTGGAGTGAGATGGTATCTTAGGGTGGTTTTGATTTGCATTTCTGTGACTGCTAGAGATGGTGAGCATTTTTTCATGTACTTGTTGATTGATTGTATATCCTCCTCTGAGAAGTGTCTGTACAGGTCCTTGCCCATTTGTTGATTGGGTTATTTGTTATCTTATTGTCTAATTTTTTGAGTTCTTTGTATACTCTGGATATTAGGGCTCTATCTGAAGTGTGAGGAGTAAAAATTTGTTCCCAGGATATAGGCTCCCTATTTACCTCTCTTATTGTTTCTCTTGCTGAGAAAAAACTTTTTAGTTTAAGTAAGTCCTATTTGTTGATTCTTGTTATTAACTCTTGTGCTATGGGTGTCCTATTAAGGAATTTGGAGCCCGTCCCCACAATATGTAGATCGAAGCCAATTTTTTCTTCTATCAGGCGCAGAGTCTCTGATTTGATATCAAGCTCCTTGATCCATTTTGAGTTAACTTTTGTGCATGGCAAGAGAAAGGGATTCAGTTTCATTTTGTTGCATATGGATTTCCAGTTTTCCCAGCACCATTTGTTGAAGATGCTATCCTTCCTCCATTGCATGCTTTTAGCCCCTTTATCAAATATAAGATAGTTGTAACTTTGTGGATTAGTCTCTGTGTCCTATATTCTATACCATTGGTCCACCCGCCTGTTTTGGTACCAGTACCATGCTGTTTTTGTCACAATTGCTCTGTAATATAGTTTGAAATCTGGTATCGCTAAACCGCCTGATTCACACTTCCTGCTTAGAATTGCTTTTGCTATTCTGGGTCTTCTATTTTTCCATATGAATTTCATGATTGCTTTATCTATTTCTACAAGAAATGCCATTGGGATTTTGATTGGCATTGCATTAAACCTATAGAGAACTTTTGGTAATATCACCATTTTGATGATGTTAGTTCTGCCTATCCATGAACAGGGTATATTTTTCCATCTTCTAAGATCTTCTTCTACTTCTCTCTTTAGGGTTCTTTAGTTTTCATTGTATAAATCTTTCACCTCTTTTGTTAGGTTGATTCCCAAGTATTTTATTTTTTTTGAGGATATTGTGAATGGAGTGTTTTTCCTCATTTCCGTTTCAGAAGTTTTGTTGCTGATATACAGAAATGTCTTTGATTTATGCGTGTTGATTTTATATCCTGCCACTTTGCTGAATTCATTTATTAGTTCTAGTAGTTTCTTTGTAGACCCTTTTGGGTCTTCTAGGTATAGAATCATGTCATCTGCAAATAGTGATAATTAAATTCTTCTTTTCCTATTTTTATGCCTTTAATTTCTTTCGTCTGTTTAATTGCTCTGGCCAGTGTTTCAAGAACTATATTGAATAGAAGTGGTGATAGAGGGAATCCCTGTCTTGTTCCAGATTTTAGAGGGAATGCCTTCAGTTTTTCTCCATTTAGAATAAGGCTAGCCTGAGGCTTAGCATAGATAGCTTTTACAATGTTGAGGTAAGTTCCTGTTATTCCTAGTTTTTCTAATGTTTTGAACATAAAGGGATGCTGTACTTTGTCGAATGCTTTCTCTGCGTCTATCGAGATGATCATATGGTTCTTATCTTTAAGTCTATTGATGTGGTGAATAACATTTATTGATTTCCGTATATTGAACCATCCTTGCATCCCAGGGATGAATCCTACTTGATCATGGTGCACTATTTTTTAGATGTGTTTTTGTATTCGGTTCGCCAGAATTTTATTGAGGATTTTTGCATCTATAGAGATATTTGTCTGTAGTTTTCTTTCTTTGAGGTGTCTTTGTCTGGTTTCAGAATCAGGGTGATGTTGGCCTCATAGAATGAATTTGGAAGAGCTCCCTCTTTTTCTATTCCCTGAAATAACTTGAAAAGTATTGGTCTTAATTCTTCTTTAAAGGTTTTGTAAAACTCCGCTGTATACCCATCTGGTCCTGGGCTTTTCTTGGTTGGTAGTCTTTTGATGGCTTCTTCAATTTCATCCGTTGATATTGGTCTGTTAAAATTGTGTGTATCCTCCTGACTCAGTCTGGGCAAATCATATGACTTAAGAAATTTATCGATGTCTTCACTATCTTCTATTTTATTGGAATATAGGTTTTCAAAATAATTTCTAATTGTCTTCTGTATTTCTGTAGCATCTGTTGTGATATTGCCTTTTTCATCCCGTATGTTAGTAATGTGAGTTCTCTCTCTTCTTCTCTTCGTTAGCATGGCTAAATGTCTGTCGATCTTATTTATTTTTTCGAAGAACCAACTTTTAGTTTTGTTAATTTTTTCAATAGTTTCTTTTGTTTCAATTTCATTGTTTTCCGCTCTGAGTTTAATTATTTCTTGCCTTCTGCTACATTTGCTGTTGTTTTGCTCTTCCTTTTCTAGGGCTTTGAGATGAAGTGTGAGCTCATTTATTTGTTGGTTTTTTCTTTTTTTGAGGAATGACCACCAGGCGATGAATTTTCCTCTTAAAACTGCTTTCATTGTGTCCCATAGATGCCGATATGTTGTGTCTGTATTTTCATTTACCTCTAAGAATTTTTTGATTTCCTCCTTTATGTCTTCTGTAACTCATTGATCATTCAGTAACATATTGTTCATTTTCCATGTGATGTAGGATTTTTCCTTCCTTCTTTTATCATTGATTTCCAGTTTCATTCCATTATGATCAGATAAAATGCAAGGTATTATCTCCACCCCTTTATATTTACTGAGGGTTGCCCTATGGCATAATATATGGTCTATTTTTAAGAAGGATCCATGTTCTGCTGAGAAAAAAGTATATCCATTTGATGATGGTTGATATATTCTATATATGTCAGTTAAGTCTAGGTTATTGATTGTGGTATTGAGTTCTATAGTTTCTTTATTCAACTTTTGTTTGGAGGATCTCTCCAATGGTGAGAGCAGTGTGTTGAAGTCACCCATAATTATTGTGTTGTGGTCTATTTGATTCTTGAACTTGACGAGATTTTTTTTATGAATGTCGCAGCACCATTATTTGGTGCATAAATATTGATAATTGTTATGTCTTGTTGGTGAATGGTTCCTTTTAATAGTATATAATGTCCTTCTTTATCCCTTTTGATTAACTTAGTCTTGAAGTCGATTTTATTCGATATGAGGATGGCCCCCCCTGCTTGCTTACGAGGACCGTGTGCATGGTATATTTTTTCCCATCCTTTCACCTTCAGCCTGTGTATGTCTTTTCCAATCAGATGTGTCTCCTGGAGGCAGCATATTGTTGGATTTGTTTTTTTAATCCATGATACCAACCTATGTCGCTTTATTGGAGAGTTTAAGCCATTAACATTCAGAGTTACTATTGATATATGGTTTGTACTTCCATCCATGTTTGATTATTTATCCTTTTTTTAAAAAAATTTAGTTTGTTTCTCCATGATTATCTTTCCCCTCGCCCTCTGTCTTTACCGAGGCAGTTCCCACTGATGGTTTTGGTTATTGTTTTTCATTTCTTCCTCGTGTAGTGTTTTGCTCAAAATGCTTTGCAATGCTGGTTTTTTGGCTGCAAATTCTTTTAACTTTTGTTTATCATGAAAGATTTTTATTTCGTTGTCATACCTGAAGCTTAATTTTGCTGGATACAGAATTCTTGGTTGACATCCATTGTCTTTCAGTGTTTGAAATACATTGTTCCATGACCTTCTTGCTTTCAGTGTCTGTGATGAAAAATCCGTTGTTAACCTTATTGGTTTACCCCTGAATGTAATCTGTCTCCTTTCTCTTGTAGCTTTTAATATTTTCTCTTTGTTCTGTATATTGGATATCTTCATAACAATGTGTCTTGGCGTTGGTCTACTGTGATTTTGTGTGCTCGGTGTCCTGTATGCATCTTCAATTTGTATATCTGTTTCCTTTTTTATTTCTGGAAAGTTTTCTGTAATTATTTCATTCAGCAGGTTAGTCATTCCCTTGGTTTGAATCTCTGTACCTTCTTCTATCCCGATGACTTGTAAGTTTGGTTTTTTTATGTTATCCCATAACTCTTGGATGTTTTTCTCGTGATTTTTTACCAGCCTTTCTGAGTTGGCTAGACTCTTTTCAGGATGATATATTTTGTCTTCATTATCTGACGTTCTGGCTTCTACTTGCTCCACTCTGTTAGTGATACTCTCAATTGAGTTTTTAATTTGGTTTATCGTTTCCTTCATTTCTAGAATTATTGTTTAATTATTTTTTATAATCTCTATCTCCTGATAAAGATGCTTAACTTCTTCTTTTATCTGTTTATGTAATTCATTCTCAATGTGTTCTTTCGCTGCTTGAATTTGCTGTCTTGTATCCTCTTTAAGGTTCCATTCCATCTGTCTAAGGTGTTCCTTGAGTTCTTTATATGACCATTTTTCTGATGACTCTAGGTCCTCCTGAATATTTAGGCTGTCCTGCATTGTTTGTACTCCTTTTCTTCCTTGCTTTTTGAAGCTGCTCATGTTACTTCTTGTTCTGTTTGACTGCTGAGTTACTGTTTACTCCTATAAATTTATTTGATGCTTGGGAGGAAAGGTATTAGAAGGGAAGAAGTCACTAAAGAGAATGAGAGTAAGCAGGTAGAATTCAAGGAAGGAGGGATAAGATAATTGAAAAGAAATGAAAAGACAAAAGAAGAAAAAAAATAGGAAATAAAAAAAGGAAAAATAAATTTTTTTAAAAAAGTAATAAAAAAATTAAAATTTAGAAGAAAAAAATTTAAAAAAATTGTAAAAAAAATTTAAAAAAAACAAGAAAGAAAAATGAAAATGAAAGAAAAACCGAAATCAAAAAAAAAGAGAAAAGAAAAAAAAAACTAATAAATGCAGTCTTAGAGTTTGATTAACTTCTCTTCCAGTAGGTGGCGCTGAGCCCACCAGGCCAAGTTTCTCCTGTCAATACGCGGGAACCAATCAGTGTGCAGCAGCTCCTCCCAGACTGGGCTAGTCTCCAATCCTGAGTGCCTAGGGCCTCCTCTTGTGTCTCGTCACTTCCCACTTTTCCTCTAGCCAGGCCCCTCTCACGGGTGCCGCTCACCACAATACTGGCTACACGCCAGGTCTGCTGCTCCCGGGAGCCCTGTTTTCATGAACAACTGGGCACACTCTTCCAGTTTGCCATTCCCTCAGACCCTAAGTTTGTAGAGCTTGGGGCTGAGAATCCTCAGCGAATTTTACTTGCCCTCCGGTAGCCACGCCCCGGTAGCTGGTGCAAGAGACCTCAGCTGTCAGCACTGGTGGGAGCGGTAATTCCGCGCCGCAGGTCCCGTGCCACCTCTGATTCCCTCGGTCTGGCTATCGCGCTCACGGGAGAACTGGGAGGGGCCCTTAAGGTGGAGAGGGAAGGCTAGGGAATTACACACCTGTAGCCGCAGGTTTCAATGAAGTTATCTCCTCCGCTGCAGTCTGATGACGTCAGTTCTCTGCCATGGTGGTGTCTCTTGCAAATGGCGACAGTTTGTTTCCCTTTGCCGGGTGACCAATGCAACGGTTGGGTCCTTACTGTCTCTCCCAAGCCCCATTTCAAACCTGTGGTCACTACCTATGAAGGCTCGGTTGGCATTTACCTCCGTAGGATGAGAAGGGCTGACCAGTTGTTTCAGCTGGATGGATTAGTGCTGAGTCACAGCTGTTTGTCTGCGGGAAGCAGGTGAACGGGTGCTTGAATTCAGCTGATCTGGGCTCAGTGTGTGTTCTGAGAGGCCCAGTCTGTTCGCTCCAGATCCACGTCAGCTCAGCATTGCCTAGTGATCCATTTCCTGGCTTTCAGGGTTCTCAGCGTTCTCCCTGTGATTTGTTTTCAGCTTCTGCATAACACAGAAAACGGGGCTCCGGATCCAGGACAGAAAGCCTACAAAAAGCTGCAGATTTATTATTGATCTTAACAACCTCTCCTCTTTTTTTATTTATTAATTTTTAATTTATATATAACAATGGAATGCATTGCAATTCATATTACACATATAGAGCACAATTTTTCATATCTCTGATTGTAAACAAAGTATAATCACACCAATTCCTGTCTTTGTACTTGGATAATAAGGTCCATCACATTCCACCATCCTTTCTAACCCCATGCCCCCTACCTTCCCCTCCCACCCCTCTGTCATATGTAGAATTCATCTATTCCTCCCATGTTCCCTCTCTCTACCTCACTATGAATCAGCCTCCTTATATCAGAGAAAACATTTGGCATTTGTTTTTTTGGGATTGGCTAACTTTACTTAGCATTATTTTCTCTAATTCCACCCATTTACCTGCAAATTCCATGATTTTATTCTCTTTTATTGCTGAGTAGTATTCCATTGTGTATATATGCCAATTTTTTTTTATCCATCTATTGAAGGGCATCTAGTTTGGTTTCACAGTTTAGCTCTTGTGAATTGTGCTGCTATAAACATTGACAATCTCCCCTCTTGTCTACTTTCGTGTTTGCTTCTGTTGTCTATTCTCTGAGCATGTAAAAATCTCCCAGAAACAAGGTCCTGCCACGGAGCTTCCACCTCGTAGTAGATAACAGGAAAACAAGACACATTAACACGTTATTGGGGAGTCTATTTTCTTTCTGGCTTTTTTTTTCTCTATTGTCTTATTCTTATTTTATCGGCCTCCCTCTCTGATCTGGGAAGAAATTATGCCTCCTGTCAGCCCCAGAAGCAAGAAAAGCCTGCTTCTAAAGACTCGTTCAGACTTGGAGAAGGAGGAAATGCAAGTATCAGAGAAACTTCTGCTGGAAGAGGTTTACTTTAATAACAGCACACTGTCTCCTCTCTGCAGAAAGCCTGTCCATCCTCTTGCTACCCTGTAGTGAGAATAGAGGCTTTAAATTACTTGTTTATTCCTAGAATTTTTGCATCTGAAAGCCATTTTAAAGATCATCTAAATCATTATTCCTCATTTCCAATTGTTCCTCATTCCCCAACTTCTATAAGGTAACAGCCCCAGGGAGTTTAAAGAAATTGCCTGAGAATAGAAGCCTGGTCCAGCATGGAGTCCAGGTGAACCCCAGGCTGACTTGGAGTTGAGAGTCCTTTTCTTTCATGTATTGACACTCATCAGAGGCAGAAATCAAATGATAAAAAAACAGCAGCCTCAAGATCCTGTGGGTTCTCACTTGACACAACCACTGGATTATTGTTCGTAGCACTAAGGCAGTTATGTGCCTTTGTTAAGGCAATTGTCTCTAGACGCTTATGCAAGTTTACCAAATGGGGCAGTGGTATAAATCCTGACATTTACACAGGGATATTGGAAAATGATTAGTTACTGGGTGAAGTATTTTGCTATAAAAACTTGCTACTAAAAACAACAACAAATTCTCTATATAAGAAATATATTAGAAAACATGATCTATAATATTTAAAATATCATTACATTATGAGTATAAATATTAGAAAGTATATAAATAAATTTATCTATGGATATCTATCATCTAACCATCCATCAATCATCTGTCTAGATTTACCAGCAATTTTTCTAGGAGCCTATTGCATCAAGCGAAGCCTGTTCATAGACTGGGATTTTATAACTCACTCTAGCTGTGTTAAAAGGCTCAATGAAAGTTTTTGATTTTCATGCTGAACTCCACAGCAATTTATGGCAGGTCAATTAAGGCTTATCCCATAGAGTTCCAGCTGAGCGTTATGACTGAGCCAGCAAACATGGGACTTAGGTAGGAAATAGGAGATGCTCTGTTTTGTGGGGGTGAGAGTAGATATGACTTATTCCGTCATTATTGCACTCTGGCGAGCCTTTCTTATGAAAGGTTGCTTTGAATCTTTAGGCCAGGACCTATTCTGTGATCATTATAGCTTTTCAAGTCCTGATATCTACTTATCTCTTCAGTAGGCTCCTATGTGTTTTAGAATTTTTAACTCTTTATGATGCTGTGCTAAGTAGATCAGCAGAGGGAGCTGCCATAACTATTTTTTTCTTGGAGAGTCAAAAAGATAACGGCTTTTAGTTTATCCAGATAACCTAGACCCATTGCTAACAGGTAGGGATGATCTTAATGGTCAGATAACATCAAGTGTTCATACTGAAAGGTTATTAAACATGTCCAGCAGATTTTCAAGCCTGTAAAAATAAAGTGATGTTTCCAAAATAGGTTTTAATATTATTTACTATCAAAGAAATAGGAAGCCCCTAAAATTTGAATAAATAGATTCAGAGGCAGCTACTTACTGAAGAGTAGACTAGTGTTAAAAGTCAGTCATATTTGTTATTTCTGACATTTAGCAGTTAAGTTGTTGAATTTCCATTCTGTGG
Organism: Spermophilus citellus; assembly: GCF_964194105.1. NCBI lineage: Eukaryota > Metazoa > Chordata > Mammalia > Rodentia > Sciuridae > Spermophilus > Spermophilus citellus. The sequence goes on from NC_138185.1 coordinate 167,924,537, forward strand.
GATTGGTGAGTTGAGTCAGTCTATAGCATTAACTCATTTTCTCTATAACTTATCCGATTATTCTGTTAGGATAGGCCAAGTGAAGTAATAGTAACAAATAACCCTTACATTTTAGTCTAGAATAACTAGTTTTTGCTCATGCCACAAGACCAGTGAGAATCTGCAGGAAGGCTCTGCTTTTTGTCCTTCAGAAATTTGGACTCATGGGGATTCCAACTCAATGTGAGCTTCCATGATCCCCAGGAAGGGGGACTGGAGTTGGGCAAGAGTCTCCCACTGGAAACTAAATGCTTCTGCGTGGAAGAGACACACAACACTTCTGCTTGTTCTTTTGGCCAAAGCAAGCCGCAGGTCCATACTAGCCAAGGGATCAGAGAAACACAATCCGTCAGGGCCTGAGAGAAGAAAGCTACCAATGATACAAGTACACTACAGAACATATCAAGTTGGTAGGATGTAGTCTGTAACACTTTGTGTACTCTTCTGCATTTTCAATAAATAAGAGAATAATGTTTTTCTAGTGATGAAAGATTTTTATAAAAAAGGCCAAGTAGTTATTTAAAAGCATGCTCAGTTAATGCTTCTATTAAGTTAAAATGCATGCTCCTTGGAACCCATGACCACTTAATTTATATGTCATTTAACTGACTTAAATATTGAATTGTTTTAAAATTTCTGCAGTTTGAATTACTCTTTGTGCATTAGGTTTCTCTAGAATTTTTGTAGATTTATTACTTGAGTCTCCCACAGGAAAAAAAAATACCCCCCCCCCCCACTTTTTAATGGGGATTGAACAAAGGGGCTCTTTACTATTGAGGTGTATTCCAGTGTTTATTTTTTTGAGACAGAGTCTTGCTAAATGGCTGAGGGTCTCACTAACTTGCTGAGACTGGACTGGAACTTGGAAATCTCTTGCCTCAATCTCCCAAGTTACTGGGATTATAGGTGTGAGCCACCACCCAGCCAAGAAAAATACCTATGTACAAACAAACAAACAAACAAACAGAAACAGTTACAGCCTTAAATCATGAAGGCTATGTTTGAATACTTACTATGTGAGAGACACATTACTAGGTACTTTACCTAAATTATCTCATTTAATCTCACCAGTAATTCTATGAAATAGGTCTCATGATTCCTCTTTTACAGATGTGGAAACAGAGACTCGTATTTAATCAACTAACCAAGGGACATAAAATTTATGGAGCTGAGATTTGATACAAGTCGGTTTTATTCTACATCCCAGCATCTATCTGCTCAGTGTACTTTGCAGCTTCTATGTTCCCATATCAATTCTATAGCAGAGCAACTTTTTTTTCATCTATATGGGCCTATAAATTTGCTGATATGGTTGTTCTTAATAACATACACAGAAACACCTTCTAGAACATCATAACTCTAATTAGGGCTCTTGAGTGATAAGGGAAGGCAGCATGACTTGGCAGTTAAGAAAACAGGCTAGGGAACCAGCCGGCTTGACAAGTAACCTCTCCCAGCCTCAGTTTCCTTTTCTGTTAAATGGGGATCATAAAAGTGCCTTACTTACCTAATCACTTATGAGGATCATAAATTAACTGCTTAGAACAGTGCCTAGAACAGAGTAGATGAATTATTATTTTACATAAGTAAAATTGGTGGCTGTTGTCAAGGGACACAAAGATGTAAAATGCTTAGTTTCTTCCTCTGTAAAATAGATATTACAACAGTACCTTATCAATCACTTATGGGGGTTAAATGAACTGTTATTTGTAAATATGCTTAGAATGGTGCTTGGAACAGAGCAGGTGCTGTACAGTTTTATGTAAGTGAAATCTGATGCTCTTTGTCTTGGGGCACACAGAGATGCTGGGGTTCTTCTGGTTAAGGGTGCAGCCACAGAGGTTTGTGAATATGCTTGTCCTAGACTGGAGAAATTTTTTTTTTTTTTTTCCTGAGGAATCGTATGGATTCTTTGGGAGCGTGGAAAGGGGCAGTGGCATGTGGTGGAGGGCCATCTCTTTTGAAGAGGTTGAGTTTTGATTTGGGGGCTTCATTATTTCTTTTTGCTGAGGGAAAATTAAACAGCATTTCAGGGAGTGGGCAGGTGGCTCTCTGTTGCTGGTTGTCCTATGGTACAGGTGCTCCTTGGGCAAAAGGCCTCACCAAGATAGATAGCATCTTTTCCAGTAAGCTCCTGGCCTCTGTTCTTTATGTCTTTGCCTTTAAGGGCTGCTACATGGATAAGTAATAAAAATGTGAACTTCTATACAAGGGAGGGTATGAACTTTTCTTATGCCAACTGGTAATTTTTTTTATAATTTATTTTTTAAATTTATTTTATAGTAGAGTGCATTTTGACACATTGTACACAAATGGAGCGCAACTTCTCATTCCTCTGGCTGTACATGGTGCAGAGTCACTCCAGTAGTGTCCTCATATCTGTCTCTTTTTACCGTCCTCCCCATCCCACAGCTTCACCCCTTGCTCCCCGCTATACAAACCAAAGTTCCTTTATTCTCATTCCTTTAAACAGTGAATGCCGGGCTGGTTTTGATTCGAGTACATGAGGATGATGGACATTTTGGAAATTGGGTTATGGTTTAGGCCAAGCTGCTAACAGCTTGGTATCCTCAGGGAAGGGAACTGGCGTTAAGGGATGACTTTGAGCAGACATGGTGCTGTTTACATACATTAGCTCTTGTATGAGTCATTCTGTGGAATGCATCGATTTCCTCCATTTTTAGTGTGAAGAGTCTGAGATTGGGTGGTCAATGACTTGCTCTGGGTCACCTAGCTAGCAAGGAGAGCACAAGAGATGGTTTGAGCTCCTGTTCACCCTTTCCACCCTTTCCACAGGAGAATGTGCGATTAAGCCTGCTTCACTTTTTTTTTGTATATAGATAGTTTTTAAATCGGGTGTTGGAAAGTCAAACTTCCCTAAATTTAGAGTGTGAGTCTCAGTAATGTGGAGGTGGTGGGATAGTTGCTACTTATTATTTTTTAAGCCAAAGAGTTAGAATAGGTTAATGTTATTTAATCAATGAATAGGTTCTATGATTATACAACATTAAGATCCCGAATAAAGAATTCACAAGAGAATATGGGCAGAAAATCAGGAATATATCTTTTAGGCACATGAAAGTGATGCAGGTTTTGACAAGACGAGGGCAAAATCTCCAACCTCCAGTTATACTTTGTAGAAGAGGTGATCTGTGGAAGGCCCCATGTATTTTTAGGTGGTTGGTTGACCTTTCTCTTACTCATTTTCTTAAACTGTTCTTTGGAAAAGGTGCTATCGAGTTCAAGATCGGTACCTAATCTAGACACTCATAGCTTGGAAGAAGGCTGGGCATGAACTCCTTGATCCAGAACTCCTCGGGTCTTGTCCATCTAGTACAGACCTCTTACGTAGCTGGGTCTTAGTGAACAGATGGAACTGAAGGAGTGTCAAGCAATTCTTGATGGTCTGTGTTGAGTATATCTCTAGATAAAACAGGATGTACCCTCATGTTTAAATTTGTAAGTTTTCTGTCTTTTTAAAAAAAATCATGGAAAGGACAGATGTTAGGTAAAACTCATAGCTAAGCATATTCAGCAATGCAGTTTGAATAATTTTTATTTAGTAGGGATGTTTTGATTTATGTTTTCATCTTCATATAGTGGAGTAAATCTCTATGTAAAAAAATAAATATAAACAAATTTATGTACATACAAAATTAGCATATGTATACACACATGTATATATAATTTTTATATATACTATTTTATTTATTTTGATGCTGGGGATCAGACCAAGGATGTGGAGCATGAACATGCAAATACCCTACCACTGAACCATACCCCCAGCCCCTAAGTTTCTATATTTGATTGATCTGTATTTGAATCTTTTCTTGCACTTTGTTTATATGGTGATCACCCAGATTTTTGCTATTTTATTACAGTGTTTTAAACTGAAACATAACAGCCATTGTGAAGCTAAGTCACTAAATCAATAACAATGATAACACATAAGCTTTTTTATCTTCATTGTTTTATTTTTGTGCTAATGGAAACAATGTCTGTTAAAATTTTTTTTTCAAGTTGGGAATGACATTTCAGTATAATTGGTGAAATTTAATGTCCATTGCTAATAATTGCCATTTTGTCTATTAAATTTTTGTTTTTTATTTTCTAAAAATTTAAAAAGTTGTGGCAAAATACACACAACCTAAATTTTGCCATCTTTTTTTTTTTTTTAACTACACACTACTCCTGCTAAGTACATTCACATTGTTGTGCAATTAATCTGCAAACCTCTTTTCAGCTGGCAAATAGTAACTCTGTACCCATTAAACAACTTCTAAACTACTCCCCATTGCTCCCACCCTTGGCAAGCACCATTCTACTTTCTGTTTCCATTAATTTGATTATTCCAAGTCCCTTGTATAGGTGGTATAATACAATATTTTTCCCATTGTGACTGGCTTATTTCCTTTAAGCATAACTTATTTCCTTTAAGTCCTCAGGTTGGTCCATATTTTGGCCCATGTCAGAATTTCCTTCCTTTTTAAGACTGAGTAATATGCAATTATATGGATATACCACATTTTATTTATCCATTCACGAGTGAACAGGTGAGTTGTTTCTACCCTTTGGCTGTTGCAAATAAAGCTGTTATAAACATGGGGGTACACATCTTTCTAAAGCTCTCCTTTCATTTATTTTTGGTAGTGTTGGGAATTAAACCCAGGGCCTTGTGCATGCTATGCAAATACTTTACCACTGAGCTTCAGCCTCAGCACTGCTCTCAGTTCTGTTGGATGCATACCCAGAAGTACGATTGTTGGCTTATATAATGATTCCATTTTTAATTGTTTTTAGGAAGCACCATTCTATTTTCTATACCTCTCATTTGCTTTTAAGCTATCTTTTACTTTTATCAAAATAGCATGCACACATGAACAATCAGATACTACCGAAAGGATTTAGTTACCCTGCCCATTTGCCTAAAATAGTTATATCACAAATTTGAGTTAAATGATTAGCATTTACATTATTATGACTATGGTAAAATGTTTTACATTGCTGAGCCAATATGAACCAAACCTAGTATGATAGGTTTCCTTTCTTCCACTAATTTTTTTTTTCAAGTTGGCTATATCATTTCAGGATAATCAATGAAATTTAAAGTCAATCATTAAATGTTGGAGATTTTTGAATGGTTCTTTTAATTATTCCTAGAATTGTTCATATCTCACTTTTTATTTGTCTAAAGTCCCTAGAGCCATATTTCCCAAATGCTTCAATAGAGCTGTTCAATGCCCATTACTAATTTTTCTCCCTATGCTGAAACACTTCATCATTCTTGGTTCTCTTTCCCTCACTAGATTTCCTTTTTCAACTCTGTCGTCTTATTTCTTTCTGGCCTGGTTGGGTTCCAGGTTATAAGTACAGCTGATATCCTGGGCTTGCTCCTACCTGTCTTGTGAAGCAGATTCTGTGTGTCTGAGGTTTCCTGTCCTATGTAGACTTCTCCTGCCCTGCTTTTTCTTCCTGTAAACTTCCATAATTTTTATTCTAGGAGTGAGTCTTTCTTCATTATGCTTTAGACTCGGTGGGTTTTTAAAAATTTTCCATTGATAGTTCCCTCCCTGTTTATCTTTGTTCTCTCTTTTGGTGAAAGAGAAAAACTTATTAAATTTAATATTATTTAAAAAAATTTTAATTGACATATTTGCATACGTGAGTATGATAATTTGATACATGTGTGCAAGGTATGAGATCTCTGTTCTGTCATCTCTATTCTGTTGTAATGGAACCTAAATCATTTTTTAAAAAATTTTTGTTTTAATTTTGATCAACCTTTATTTTATTCATTTATTTATGTGGTGCTTAGAATTGAACCCAGTACCTCACACATGTGAGGCAAGCGCAAACCACTGAGCCACAACCCCAGCCCCTTAAATCATTTTACTGTTATAACTCTAGAATGAATTCTATTTTCTTATTTGCCTCCTATTTTCCATTTCTTTGTCTTTTTGTTTTACTTGGAGAGATTCCTTGGCTGAGATCATATTCCAAACTTCACTGTTTTTCTTTTTGCTTTCATGTATATTTAAAAAATTCCAATAATACCTCTTAACTCTAATTGCTATTAAAAAAAAAAGCCCTCATTTTTGTTTCATGGATGTACTATTTTCTTTTTACTTGCAGAGGACTTTAATGTGGATTTAAAAGTTTCTTTTTTCCTTTCCTTGCAGTTTATTTCCTCCAAGTTCTTTATTTGCTTTTATAATCTCACTCTTTGGGGCTGACGTTTTCCCTAGATTTCTAGTGATCTGTGGTGGTCAGTTCACATTTAAATGTGAGGCACAAAAATGATGATAAAAAGCTCTCTGTGAACACAAGGTGGGCTTCTGGCAGGTGGTCAGATTGTTAGCAGACCTTCTTATCAGGGAGATCTTAAAGATTAGGTTCTGTTTTAGTCAGCTTTTTTATTAACTAAAGAGTAGTTTTAGAGGAGGGAAAGTTTATTTGGCACTAATGGTTTCAGAGGTCCTGGTCCTTAGACAGCCCATGACATTGGCCCAAGATGAGGCAGAACATCATGGCAGAAGAAAGCTCAGGACGTGGTGGTAATCAGGGAGCAGAGAGGGAGCTCCAGTCACCAAGGACAAAATAAAAACCCCAAAGTCACACTCCCAGTGACCCACCTCCTCTAGCTACACCCCTCCTGCCTACAGTTACCACTGAGTTAATCCATATCGGGGGGTTAATGTACTAATTAGGTTAAAAGCCTCATAACCCAATCATTTCATCTCTAAACTTCCTTGAATTGCCTTACACGTGAGTTTTTGGGGGATACCTCATATCTAAACCAAAAGAGCATCTCCAGGTCTTTTCTTTGGGCCATTGTCTTCTCCCCAGAGAATCCCCCAGCCTCTTGCTTGAGAGGTATGTGGTGGACTGTCGGCATCCTGGATGCGGGGTGGAGTATCTCTGTGGAAGCAGATTTGCACTTAATGCCTGGTTTTAGTTTGGCATCTCACCCCTGCCCGCTATTTTCAATGACTGAGTCTTGTGATTGTAATGCTGAATAAAGTGTCTTTCTAGAGCATATCACAATGAATACCACTTTTACGTATAATGCACCAAATAAAGAAATAGAAGGGAGGCCAATAGAGTAGAGGAAGGGGATTGGGGGAGGAAAGTAGGGAAAGGGGAGGTACTGAGGAATGGAACAAATTGTATCTCATGTATATATGAATATGTTAAAATACAACCTTTCTAAATCTTATATGTGGATGTCCTTACAGGTGATATTTGATGTCCTGTAACTGATAAGGTTAAAGAATTAGAACAAATAAACACTTTTAATGTTTTGGGAAGGCAAAAAATTATTTTACAAAGTTAGATGCAAGGAGAAAAACTAATTATAGAGAGAGGAAGGAGCCTTTTCTCAAGACAATGATGCTTCCGAGAGATGTATTTTTGGATCTGACAAATACAGCTGATGAAATAAGGAAAGATAAGTTGCTAAGCTGCAGTTACCTGTACTCTATCTGTCATCTGGGCATAGGACAGCCCACATATGGGCAGCCATAGTGAAGGCAGAGTTTGTAGTTTGAAATCAGAGCAGAGATGTGTTACAGGGCAAAGGACTGCTGCAAAACTGAGGCAGCATGGAGACTCCCTTTCCAGGCCCTGATTCTTGCAATCATGCCGGAAACATTTCAGACATGTTGCTAAGAGTAATAAGCATAAGTTTATTAGAAGGGTGGGAAAGGGTAAAGGGGACATTTTCAAGGGAAAAAGTGGGTCCTTCCTCTCAGAAGGACTGCTGCTATAAACATGGGTATGCATAAGTGTGCCTTTCCTGTCTTCCAGTTTTACTGGGGGTCCCAGGGAAATTTCCAGAGAGACCTACCCAGGTTTACATCTTGGTTTTTGACTGACAGCAGAATGACATCAAACTTCCTAGTTCCTATTGCATGTGATATCTTTAGAACACTTTGATCCACGTTGACCAGTTCTAATTGGAACCTGTTCTTACAGATTTTATAGTTAGGGAGAAGTATCCTTACTTCTCTGAGACCTGGTCTGTGAAAGGGTCACAAAGTCTACTCCCACTACCCTTGGCATGGTAACCTATGTTGTTCTTATTGGCATTTTGGACCTGCATTTCTCCTGTATAGATAACAGGTTGTTTGCTGAGGAATGTAGCATATCCTGTGGGACTTTAATCATTCAGTGCTGCAGGCAAACTGCTTCCCCCCACATTTTTTTTTATTGGTGCATTATGGTTGTACATAATGATGGGATTTACTGTCACATTCATACATGTGCACACTATGACAATATAATTTGGCCAATATCACTCCCCAGTATCTTTCCCACCTCCCACCCCTAGTTCCCTTTTCTCAACTGATCTCCTTTTGACCTTTGGTTTTTCATGAGATCCTCACATACCTTTCTTCTACATATGGGAGAAAACACAACCCTTTACCTCATGAGTTTGATTTGTTTTCTTAACCTAATGTGCCGCAGTCTGGCTGGGCACAAATCACCAGCCACTCAAGAGGAACAAATTTTATTTCTGAACTCCAGCAGCACACTCCATACATGCTCCCCAGGAACTCTCCCAAACGCCACGTGGCTCCTCCAGGAACCACCAACCGGAAATCCCTCTCTCTGGCACTTCCCCAACCAATGGGAACTCTCCGGGAATCCCCGCGAAAACTCCAAAGTAGCAGGCCGAGGCTGATGGCAGGGGTCTAATATTACAATTGAATACACAGCTTAACATAACCATTATCATCTCAATGGCTTCCTGGCGTCACCTCTCAACCACTCCGTTCTGGCAAAAATGCCATGCGTCATTCTGACTAGGCTATGGCTCTCGGCACTAATGGTCTCTAGTTCCATTCATTTTCCTGTAAATAACATAATTTCATTTTTCTTTATGTCTGAATAAAACTCCATTTTGTGTACACTTCCACATTTTATTTATCCATTCATCTGCTGATGGACACCTAGGCTGCTTCCACAGTTTGCCTATTGTGAATTGTGCTGCTATAAACATGGGTATGCATGTATCACTATAGTATGCTGACTTTAATTGTTTAGGATAAATACTGTGGAGTGGTATAGCTGAGTCATATGGTGTTCCATACCTAGTCTTTTGAGGAACCTCCACACTGATTTCCATAGTAGTTGTACTAATTTAGAATCCCACCAACAGTGTAAAGTGTTCTTTTTTTCTCCACATCCTCTCCAGTAGGTAAATGGCTTTTTAAAAGATAAAATATGTGGGGGTTAGCCCCCAGTGGGCTCCATTTATAGAATTATCCCCTAGCCTTGTGTGCCCACCATACACTGCTATCTGTTCCCTATCAGATGAAACCTAGAACTCATGATGCAGACCCTGAAACCTAGAGGTCAGGAAGGGCCCACAAGAAAAAAGAAGTCCTTCCTAAGAGCAGGGAGAAATTATGAGGAAGAGGGAGGTTAGAGCATGGAGCATGGTCATGAACACCACCAAGGGAAGAGGCTAGGCTCTTTTGCTTGCTGCTCCACAAATATTTGGAGTCAAATTGGTAGTGTTATTGTTGGGGTGTTTAGTTGGGGTCCAGGTCCTTGGTGTCTTGCACAAAGAATTGAGCACAACACCAAAGTAGCAGGCAAAGTACAGATTTACTGAGCACTCTGTAAGGTAGAGAGTAGTGGGCTGAGCAACAGAGAGCGGCTCAAGGCCCCAATGTCTGGGAGTTAGTGTCTAAATGCTGAGCCATGAGGTATTTGCTTCCTTATAGGGACCCCATTTGCACCCATTGGTTACTTAGAAAACCTAATTAGAATACTGTCCAATTTGCCCCCTGTTGGTCATTTAAAAATACTGAAGCTGTGGCAGGAGTTGTCCTGGTGATGGGACTCATCTACGTGACATGACTCATTCCCTGTCTTGTCTTCCAGCAGCATCGGTCTTATACCCTCTTTCCACCATCTCTGAGTCCCCAGACCGCTACTAAACCTTTCCTGCTGTTAAGGAAAATAGGTTATACTTAAAGCCAGCTTTAAAGAAGATAGGATTTTTGAAACAAAAAGTTTCTTCTATCTTTGGAGCCACTGAGGGTGAGGAAAGCTTTTAAAAGAAGAGGGGACAAAATGGGACAAAAGGCAGGAAATACACACATGTGGACTTAGTTAGCCTGTGATAGACAGGTCTGGGTCGGGGGCCATCTCCACTCCCAGCTTTCTAGGCATCTGTCAGGTTAGGAGCAGCCTTTATTCTCAGCATGAGGAGGTTGCTCTCAATTGTAGAGGAGCAAACTTCAGTCTGTTTCAATATGTTTAATGTAGAAGTGGGTCTTAGAAGCTGAGAACAAGAGATGCTAAGTGATTATGATAGCATTGACCCATAACCATGAACCATCTCCTTCTTGCTAAGAGATCAGTGAAACAAACCAGTGTCAGTGATACTGGTCTTAGAGATCAGGAACGGGTCCTTGTTCCCTGGTATTGGAGATTAAATACCTGAGCAACACCAAAGCAAGGGTAGAAAGCAAGTTTTATTTAATAAAGTGATAGCCACAGACTTCTCCAAAGAGAAGGGGCCTTAGAGCTGGGTCTCCAAGGGAGGGGCTGTGTCTTGTTCCTTTATAGACCCCAGAACCCCTCTTTTAATCATTGCCTTCTCCTCCTTCTCTGTGTACATGCCTGGGAACAGGGATGTAGGGGTCAATTGTTAGCAACTCAGAGTGCCCAGGAGTATGATCACAGAGGTTAACAACCCATTGTCCTCTGTTTGATAACTGGTGATATGCAGTCACCAGCCTCTCTTGAGGATCATTCATTACCTACAGGACTGCCTGACCTTTGTCCCTGCCTCAGTTTGCTGAGGAATGTGACATATCCTGTCCACTCAGGCCAGGCAGGGCTCAGGCAGATTGCTTTTTGGCAAAGAAGGCTTGGTGGTGGTGGTGGTGGTGGTGGTGGTGGTGGGGTGTTCAGCCCAGTGGGCTCGTTTAATAGAATTGTTTTCTAAACCTCATGTTCCCACCACTCTCATCTGTCCCCTTACATCGGTCCCCGTGTTCTGGGACATTGTCTCTTATACTAAATTGCTAAATCACAATTCTGTGAGGCCTTTGGAGGAGGGCTCTTCTGTTCCTTGTGGTTGGCCACATGGCTGAGACTTGGGACTTCTGCAAGCCCAGTGGTGGTGTGAGCCTTTCTTTGCCATTAAGAGCAAGCACAAAGGATGCTGGGGTTGTGGCTCAGTGGTGTTGCGCTTGCCTAGCATGCATGGGGCACTGGGTTCGATTCTCAGCACCACACACAAATGAATAAAATAAAGGTCCATCAACAACTAAAAAAATATTAAAAAAAATAAGAGCAAGCCTAAGGCCTTTAGAACTAGAATGCTGGGCAATATTCCTCTTCTCAATATTAACACCTCTGACAGGCTGGCTCTTCTTTCTGAAGAATGAGTAGTTGTTTTGTAGTTCTCCCAAAGGGTTCCTCTCCTACTTCCTCTACTTCTCCCACAAGTTAGCCTTGTTTCTTTTCATTCCTCTGGAGAAGGATGAGCCAGTCCCTGGGACTAGACCCATCTAAAAGTTTCCCTTTCCCAGCCCACACCTTAGGCTCTGCAGGGTCAGACCCAGTCTGCAGGAGGCTGGGTAAGAAGAGCTTGCTCCAACCTGATAGATACATGTATGGAATGGCACAGTGAAACCTACCAATTTTACCATTAATGTGTTTAAAAGTATGATAATGATAAAGAAAAGCTGGCTTCACTTTCATGGAGGCACTGTTGGTAGGGGCAGGCAGACATGAGCAGTGAGAATATGAGGTTAAGGGAATAATTCTACAAAGTGGCCCACCAGGCTGATTCCCACATTCTTTCTTTTCTAAAAGGCAATTTTACCTGAAGCCTGGCCTGGCTTAAGTGGACAGGATATGCTACATTCCTCAGAAAACAATCTGTTATCTGCAGGAGAAATGCAGGTCCAGAATGCCAATAAGAAAAACAGTTACCCCGAAGGGGGGCACTTTTGTGACCCTTAGACCAGATCTCAGAACTTCCTCATAACCACAAAAGCTGTAAGAACAAGTCACAAATAGAATTAGTCAGCATGGGTCAAAGTGACTTAGTCTGATGTCACCTGCTGTCAAAAGTCAAGAGGTAGTAGTCCTGGATGAGACTCTCTGGAAATTTCCCTGAGACCCCAATAAAACTAGAGGACAGAGAAACACTGTACCTCTCCACTGTAAGAGACCCCGTTCTCTCCCTTTCCTCTTTCCTTTGAATAGACTCACACCTGTTATTCTGAGTGACATGTCTGAACTCTTTTAGCCTATTCACAAGAATCCAGGTTTGAAAGGGGTCTCTGAGCTGCCCCAGTTTGAATGGGAGACGCATCCCTGTAACAATGATTTCCTATAGCAGGTTCTGGTGTCTCCTAGTGGCAGGAGTAGTACATCTCTGGTCCCCTGGGCAATCTGAGGGTGGACCAAGGGGCTTCTCCAAGCCCAGCTTTACTTTGGTTTCCTGGAATTTTTTTTGAGTAAATTCATACAATTAAAAAATTCAAAATTACTACTATTTTCTAATTGGCCTTATACTTAAATATTAGAATGATATAATGATAACATAAATGATATTATTTCCCCTCTAATCTTCAAGTATGTGATACGCAAGTTTTATCCTATGAATATGAACCCTTCATGGCTCTTTTCCATGAACATTTTGGGGGTTATATGTAAACTAGTTTGACATCCTTTTTTCAAATTCTTCATTTCTCAAACTGTGGCTAAGTTCTTTGGTCTCCACTCATGGGCAATGAAATTTAAGGTCACCAGCCTAGTGTCTGAACTTCTGCTAATTTATAAAATAGGGAAGTTGGAATAAATCTTTTTTTTCCCCTCTCATTATCACTTTTCTCTCCTGAAATACTCAAATTTGCCTCAACATTCTGCTTAATTTATGCAAAATCATAGCCCCCCTGCAATCTCCATGGATCTCCTTTTATTTGCAATAACTATGACCAAATGATACTAGGCCTTCCTGTGGGGTTGTTCGGAGCCATCAAAAATAAAAGTTACTGCAAAGCTCTCTGCATTAAAGAGAGAATTACACAAAGACCTGTTAATTAATTTTATGCCCATTTGGTTCTGGTTCCAACCTAGCCTTTTCATTTTAACATATAAATGTATTTATGTATGAATGTGAGTGTAATTAGGTTTGTCAAATTATTTCCTTGGCTTAAAGTTTCTTCCAGGCATAATGCTTAAGAAAAATCAAAACAATTAATTAAAAAGCAGCATTATTTTGACTAGTAGGTACCATCAGAAGAGAAATGTGAAGACCTACAGTGGCTGCAGGTATTTTGAAGACGTGTATATGTGGGTCTGAAACACTGCCCTGGGTTTTCTATGTGCTAGGAGTTGATTTGATGTCTCAATGATTGTGCTGGGATTTAGGAATTTATTTTTCTCCTTCCTAGAGACTTATTTTTCAGAGAGGCATAAGTCCTGAGGTAGAGTAGTTAGTCTTCCTACAAGACATTACTCCATGTTACATGGGGTAATCTATAATGTACTCACAAGATCTGGATGCCAGCTCCATGGGAAAGGAACTTGGAGGACATTGTGGTTTCAAAACTGGACTCTCAGGCAAAGGCCCAGGCCCTGGAGAGAAAGATTTTAGCAGAGATCTCTGTCCAAGGAAACTCGTTCATCCACAGAGACATTTGCACCCTTGTTTTATGAGTGTCCTTATTATCCAATCAGTAGTATGAACAGAAAATGCACTTTTCAAAAATTTGATTGTTTTCCGAGTGTTAGGGAAGAGTCCTACTCTGCTGAGCCTCCTACAGCCTACTTCTCCAGTCCCAGCCCCTCCAGTCCCAAGGACTCCCCAGTCTCCTGTCAAGTTGAATGAATTGCTATTTCCTAACCAAAGCCATTATACACTTTAGCATTCCTTCTTTCTCTTCCCAGCTGTTCAAATTCTATTTATTCACTGTAACTCTATCATCATCCTCTGCAGGAATCCTCCTCTGGTGGCTTTGGGCGCCACAGGGCATGAGATGTTCACCATGTGCTAATACCCTCGCTCATCACTCCTCTCACATGGATTGTGATCTGGGATTATAGTCTACTTTGTTGATAGGCTGGCATTCTAGGGAGGGAGTGGCTGGACCATATTCATTGCTGTATCCCCAACTTGATCCAGGCTCCCTAAGTGTTTGCTGAAATGACTAGTGTATGTTGTGCTCAGTTAAACCTCTGCTTTTTCTGGACCATTTTGTCTTTAATTTCTCAAAAATTAGTTGGGCTGCATCTGATATTGGTTTGAGTGCATGTACTACGAAGCCAGTGTGTTTAGAGTCACGTGTCTGCTGCTAACTAGCTGAGTGAGTGCTGAGTCTGTTTCCTCATCAGTAAAATGGGGATGATAATAGAACTTAGCTCAAAGTTGAGAATTAAATGAGTTAATAATTGTAATACTCAAGGTATATTTAATTTTAATTTAATTCTGTGATTGAACCCAGGGTTTTGCTCCATGGTAAGCACGTGCTCTTAGGCTATACTCATGTCCCCTAAAGATTTTTTTTTTAATAAATAAAATGATTTTGGGGAATCTGAATGAACACAATGAAAGGTTCTGTACTCATATTGTATACACAATGAGCTTTTCAATGGACACTATACAAATTTACATCCTATATAATGATGATTAAAGATGATTTTAGAAAAGTTCTTAGAAGGAGTGAAAACTTCTTTATTTTCAGTTGAAAGACACCACAGGCCTTCAGCTCAGGAAAATAAAGCATGATTTTAATGAACTCTTTACCTATTTTTTAAAAAATTTGCAGTTCTCATTTGATTATATCACAGTCCAGTTAAAACTTGATTTTCCTAAACCCCTTCCCATGCCTTACAAGGCCCTATGACCTGACCCTGCTCAACCCTGACAGCCTCAGTTCTTGCTCCCACACCTGCTATCTTGCCTGTGCCAGCATGCAGTTTCAGACATGAACTCTTCTCAGTTGCTAAACCCTCCACTGTGTTTCCTTAGTGCATCCTTCTTATCTGTATAAACCCACCTCCGCACAGTGCTCTGGTTTTCAATTCAATTTAAGTATCACCTCTGGATTACTGTGGGGTCCCTTTGCTGCCCTAGCACGCTGCTCTCCCTCTATCAAACCATTGATCACACTTAGTGCCTTTTATTGCTTATCAGCCTTCCCCATCGAATTATAAACTCCAGCCAGGCAGACACCAAGTCACTCTTGCTTACTGTCGTATCTGGAATATTTTGAACTAGGCTTGGCATGAAGTAGGTACTCAATACATACTTATTGAATGAATGTGTACTTTTAGAAATCAAAGACTTTTAACTCTAACCTAACACAGATTTCAACTATATGAGTCCTACCTTGTGGCATTGCAATAGTCTGTTAAGGCAGTGAGAAATTGACTTGATCCCCCACCCTGTTTATGGTGGGCAATCTAATCTCTAGCTCATTGGAGGGTGGTTTCATTTGGGCATCTCTGCGGACTTTTTTTTGCAATTCACTTCCTCTGCCTGCTGGCCCTTTTCTTTACTGCAACCTTCTTGGATGCCATCCCAATTCCATTGTTACTCAGGTTATTCCAACTCAGGACAGCACAGTGAGCAGTTTGAAATAAAATGACACATCCCAGTGTTCTTAATTTTGGGATTTTTCTTGTTCAGCTTTGGACTTGGACAGCAGGTTCCTATAATGATTCTGGGCCCTTCTTTATCTTCTAAATCCTCAAATTCCTGTTAATTTCTTATGCAGATCCAGCCCAGCAGTTTCATTGTGTGGCTTTTACTCATTCAGGCTCTGTTCCTAATTTTTTTTTTTTTAAATGACCAAACATGTCCATAATCGCAAAGAGAAGGCTGGAGGGTCATGTTGAGAGGATGGGCCTTACCATTCATTCTCAACTGTCTTCATCCTTAAGGCTGTGTGGCCTTTCCCATGTTGCTTCACTACCACCTGCTTCAAACTCCTCATTTGTAATATGGTCATTGTGATGAGGATCAAATGAGTTAACGCAAACAAACACCTAGAAAATTCCATTGCATATAGTGAGTACCTATTAAATCTGAAATTTTTTTCTCATTAAGATATTTTCATAATAGAGAGTTCTCTTCCTGAGAAGAATTCTTCAGAAGGCTATCTAAGGAACAGCTCTTTTTTATTTTCACTTTGTACCAGTTCCGGGTCGCCTGTTCTAGGACACCTTCTGATGATTGTCCCCACGTGGGGCCTAGCTAAAAGGGCCAGGACAGGAGCAGACTGGGCTTAGTGCTTGATTCTACTTGCTTTCCCTTTGTGATCTTTTGAAATTAGTTAACTTTTTTAAAAAAATTTGTATGTAAGGAACATAATGTTATGAGACATATATAGATAGTAAGAAGGTTTCCATTGTGAAGCAAATTAACATATTTATCATCTCACATAGTTACCCATTTTAATTTTTTTTTTAAAGTCTTTATTTAAGGGCTGGAGTTGTGGCTCAGTGGTAGAGTGTTCGTCTAGCATGTTCAAGACCCTGGGTTTGATCCTCAGCACCACATAAAAATAAGTAAAATACAGGTATTGTTTTCAACTAAAAGATTTTTTTAAATACTTATTTTTATTTTAAAAAAATGTGCATTATGGAAACAGAAAATCACAAGAAGTAAAGAAGTCAACCAGTCACAAGCAGCTTGGTTGGGTGTGTCTACCTAAGTCCTGTATATTCATACACAATATCCCATTTCCTGTGAGTGAGATCTGGTATGCATCATGCTTTCCTATACATCATGAATATTCACCAATATTCATCATGAATATTTACCACCCCCAAAACTACACGAGTATTGTTGATAACCAAGAATATACTACACCAACCCAATCTGTTAGCAAAAATTGTAATCCTGCCTTTATTGGGCACAGAAATTTTACTGACGGCAGAAATGGCAACAGGCCTCTAGACAGATGCATTGGCAGAGTTACAATGAAAATACTGCATTCCCTTAATGCTCAATTGAAACCAAGACAAAAAGCAACAGAGTACACCAAGAATAATGTTTCTAAGAGTTCATCATCAGATTTTTACTATTAAAATATTAGAAAGCATGTTGCCAATGGAATAAAATATTTCAGAAAGTATAGCCAGAAGATGCACACTCATCAGTGACTCTCATCAAGATGTAAATCTGAATGTTCCTGCTCCCATCCCTCCCTGTGAACCTCCTCCTCCCCTCTGCTGCCAGCCTAAAGAATAAGTCCTGACACAAACTGCCCAAGGGCATCAAAACTCCATGTCTAAGATGCATCTTTTCTATCAGTTATAGCCAAAAATATATTTCCAAGTTGGCTAATTCAGTAGCTCTATTTTTTACCATATACTGTCGCCTCAGAACTTCTGTGGGACTTAGATGTTGTGAAATAAACTATGAACTTTGTACACAATAAACACAAGTATTTTAACAAAAATGCACAGAGTGATTATGATATAAAATTGTCTACCAGAAATGGAGATACTAGCAAAGAGCACTTCCTCTCACCAGTCCTCTTGTCCCCTTTTATCATTAATTATTCAAATGACTAAGTTCAGGACTGCCCCTTGACTAACACAGATTACTCCCAGAATACATTTCTTCTCCCAAACAAGAGGACATTTACAAAGAGATTATTTTGCTACTTCTAACATACTTTGGACATGAGAACTCATCCTTTAATATCCAGCAACATTAATTAAAATGCACATCTAGAACAATGTCTGGATAATCTGAACTGATCTAGGGGGCACAGGATGCTTTTCTCTGCATGCTTTCTCCTTCCCCTGCCCCTCCACATACAGAACCGACAACATGCTCTTCAAGACATTGAGTTCAACAATTCCACTCCCCGAAAGCAACCTTTCCTATGTGGTAACAAAAGACCCTTATTACTTTAGTCCTCTATTTTTATCTTGTGCTTTGCAATTTAACAAAAAAAATTTGTTCTAATTAGTTGTACATTACAGTAGAATGCATTTTGACACATTGTGCACAAATGGAGCACAACTTCTTCCTCTGGATGAACATGGTGCATAGTCACACCCATAATGTAATCATACATGTATATAGGGTAAGAGTGTTCGTCTTATTCCACCTTCCTTCCCATCCCCATGGTCCCTCCCCTCCCCCACTTCCCTCTGCGGAATCCAAAGTTCCTTCAGTCCCCACTTCCCCATTATGGATTAGTAGTGACTTCTCAGAGAAACATTTGGCCTTTTTTTTTTTTTTTTGGATTGGCTTATTTCGCTTAGCATGATATTCTCCAGCTCCATACATTTACCTGCAAATACCATAATTCCATTCTTCTTTAAGGCTGAGTAATATTCCATTGTGTATATGTACCACAGTTTCTTTATCCATTTATCTGTTGAAGGGCATCTAGGTTGGTTCCAAGGTTTAGCTATTGTGAATTGAGCTGCTATAGATACTGATGTGGCTGTGTCACTGTATTATGCTGTTTTTAAGTCCTTTGGGTATAAACCGAGGAATGGGATAGCTGGAGTGATTCCATTCCCAGTTTTCTGAGGAATCTCCATACTGCTTTCCATTATTGGCTGCACCAATTTGCAGTCCCACCAACAAGGTATGAATGTGCTTTTCTCTCCACATCCTTGCCAACACTTACTGTTTGTATTCTTGATAGTTGGCGTTCTGACTGGAGTGAGATGAAATCTTAAGTAGTTTTGATTTGCATTTATTTCTCTAATTGCTAGAGATGAACATTTTTTTTCATGTTTGTTGGTTGATTGTATTTCTTCTTCTGTGAAGTGTCTGTTTGGTTCCTTAGCTCATTTATTGATTGGGCAAATTTTGTTTTGGTGTTAAGTTTTTTGAGTTCTTAATATATCCTGGAAATTAGTGCTCTATCTGAGGTGCATGTGGTAAAGAATTTCTCCCATTCTGTTGGCTCTCTCTTCATGCTATTGTTTCCTTTGCTGAGAGGCTTTTTAGTTTGAGTCCATCCCATTTATTGATTCTTGATTTTACCTCTTGTGATTTAAGAGTCTTGTTAAGGAAGTTGGTTCCTAAGCCAGCATGGTGGAGATTTGGTCCTACTTTTCCTTCCATTAGGCACAGCCTCTCTGTTCTAGTGCCTAAGTCTTTGATCTACTTTGAGTTGATTTTTGTGCAGGATGAGAGATAGAAATTTAATTTTATTTTGCTACATATGGATTTCCAGTTTTCTCAGCACCATTTGTTGAAGTGTCAAGACAAAGTTTTCTTGCTATATACATAATAGTGTTGAGGAAACTGCATATATGTAGCAATGGTTATGTCTGAAAGCATCTTCTAAGTAGAATCATTCTGGCCTAGAATCTTCTATTTCTTCCACTTCCTTCTCTTCTACATCACAAATGATATAGGTACATGTGGCACTTAGGTTATGTTACAGTTTCACATCCAAAAGTCCTTTTCAGAAAACTGCCTTTCTCCGAATTTTAGCGCAAAGTGTACAAAATATGTTAGCTTCCTAACTTTTGACATCTTTTGGCAACCTCTTTAATACCTAGAGACTAGGTATTATAAAACTAGGACTTCTTTGTCCAGCATATACACATATATACAGTGCAACAAAGATAAATAAAATGCACATAACATAGAGGGCAGTGGATAAGCTGAAAATTCTATTACAACAAAGCACCTTTTGCAGTTTCTTCCCTTCTACCTCCCTCAGTCCATGGAACAAGTACAGACAGTATACTGTCAGAGATATTTAAATGATTCCATTTCCAAATGCAGCATTTCCTGTCAGTTTTTAAAAGTTATTTACAAGAAATTCTATTACTTCTGTGGCTAGAACAGCTTAAATCTATTTAGCATGAATCCCACATATAGTAAAATTCTTTAAGACTCAATTTCTTCATCAGTAAAATGAGCACCATGCTGCCCTCTGGGGTGTGTGTGAGTGTGTGTGTGTGTAGGCATTAAATGAGCAAATGTTTGTAAAGCACTTAGGACAGTATCTGGCATGTAATAAGTACTTCATAGCTGTGATTAATACGTTAATTTATGTTTTTAAAATAAATGGCTATGGCAGATCAAACAGATTCTGGAAGAATTAAATAGTTCACAGCACATGACAAAGTGAGGTGCTATCTTTTTGTTTATTTGAGGAGGCTGTTAATCTTGAAGTTCAATGAAGCCCTTACAAAGGAGGTATGGGAAGAGGCATGAAGTCCTTTATGTGAAAGGAATGAGAAAACTGTTCCGTACGGTATTTCCACAGAAAGCTGCCCTTTTCTCAAGGGGCCACGGCTCCCGACTAGAGCTTTCCCATCTTCTTTGGTTAGTGCATGGATGTATGTCTCTTGCTATCCAGCAGGGAGGCTGAGTGAGACCCTAATGGAGCCACTGGCAGAGGATAAACCAAGACAGAAACAAAGCTGCATTCCAAATAATGCTCAGTGCCTTTTTTTTTTTGATAGTTTCCATTATAATTCATTCCCATTAGAGGTACTTTGGACCATTTTAAAGCTATCACATTGTAATTTCAGAGCTGACTGTAATCTTAAAAGAACACACACAGTTTCTTAACAATTCAAAGAAAATCGGGGAAAAAAATAAGATTTTTCCATCCAGAATCCAAATTCCAAAGCCAGTGAGGTGTTGAAATACTGCTCTGCATTTCATTTGAACACCAGAGACAACACAGCTCATAAAAACCTCAAACTTCAAACAATCATTCCCATGCTGATTGTATAAACACGTATATCAAAGAGGGTAGAGAATCAAAAATCTAAAGGGGGAAAAGACCTTTTGAGAATCAAATGGTCCTGAATTTAGCTTGACTCTTCAGCTAAGATGTGCAAAATTGTGAACAGTTGCCTCCTTGTCCAGGTGGCAGTTAGGTTGTATGACAAAGCACTAGAAGAACAGCGCGCAGACTACTAAAGGCAAGTGCCTCACATGATTTTCACTTCACTGATTATTCCATGTCTGGGCCAAGATAAAAACAATTCCAAGTTTGTCAAATAAAGTCTCTTGCCAAGAGTCTTTGGACACAATTTTTACTAGGTAATAAAGCCTATGTGGCTACACCACGTGGGCCACTTTACAGATGATCTTGTAGTTCAGGCACACTGCAGAATTTATTCTTTTGAATCAGGCTTGTTGATAGTTTTAATTGAAATAGCTTTGGCTTCTAGAGTTTCTTTGTCATAACTACCTTAGGCAGCTCTGGACTAGAGAGGCAACAAGGACAAGGAACAGATAGAATGACATTTTTTTTCTTCTGCCTGCCACATGGTCTTTCTGCACTTCCCTAAGCTAGAGAAAAGGACTGGGTATAGACTGGAGCCTGTTTCCCCAGATGTACCTAGTTTCAGCAGGGCTGGGCTCCATGGTGGGCGTGGCTTGAATTTTTTCATTTACATGCTTCTACAAATGACCCAGTTACATCTACCCAACGAGAGCCCAAAGATCCTGGTAATCATCTGACATGGACTGACCCTGAAATTCTGCCTCAGACCTCAATACCTCCTCATGTCAATCACAGTTCAAGGATTCCTGGGACATGTAGGTTAGACAGTGAAGCTGTATTACTTTAGTCTATTACTTTTTAACCTCTCTTGCTTATCTTTCAAACATGGAGATTTAGTGGGCCATATGTTTATAAAATGCTTTTTAATTTACTGTTTCTATATTCAACCTAATCAACACTTGGATTGGGTTCAAATAGTGGAGATGACTCTAGATCTTCCTAACAAACACATGTTACTATTCTCCTTATATTCAACTTGCTATGCTCATACCTTAGACTTCCACTGAAAACACTGATTTTGTCTTCTCCTCATTCTGGGGGGATCCTTTATCATGTTTGGTGAAGATACTGGAGTTTTTTTTTCCCAATTCTGTTACCTTGCCTCCTTCATGTAAATCATGTTTCACATGAACTCTACTTTAACTTCCAATATAAACCTGAGGACTTGTTTAATGTGTTTATCCTCAATTGTACCATGAGATAGATTCTATTTTCTCCATTTAATTGATGAGGAAACACATTTAAGAGGTTAAAATAATGGCTAGGAAGTGGAAGATGTGGGATGTAGAACCTAGGCTCTCAACTCGTATATTATATTAGTCCCACTCACCTTAAACTGCTTTTAGCATTTTGAGTCTTGCTGTTGAAGTTAAGCACCAAAGTTTGACATTTTCCAGTGACTACTGGTGTCAAAGCTAAGCCAGGAATAGCAAGGAAGCTGGAATTATTCCTGAACTTAAATTCTCATATTTAAAAAAAAGTCTCATATAATTTTCACCTTGTCTTTGCATTACCATTTTTTCCCCAAAGCATCTTTAATATTAAACTATTATTCTTTTTGTTTCTCTATTTCCAGTGTCTATTGGGTATATATGGTTCTTCACATAGGGGGAATCTAGCAGAAGTATAAAGACCTCAATATTTTATTTCACTTATGACTACTTTTTTTTAATCCATTAATTTCTTTATTTGTTCTAATTTGTTATACATGCCAGCAGAATACATTTCACTTCATTGTACACACATAGAGCACAATTTTTCATTTCTCTGGTTGTACACAAAGTAGAGTCATACCATTCGTGTCTTCATACATGTACCTAGGGTAACAATGTCCATCTCATTCCACTATCTTTCCTACCCCCATTCCCCCTCCCTCCCTCTTCCCACCCCTCCATCTCCCTTACCCTGTCCAAAGTTCCTCCATTCCTCTCATGCTCCCCCTGCCCCCATTATGGATAAGTATCTACTTATCAGAAAACATTTGGCCTTTGGTTTTTTGGGATTGGCTTACTTCCCTTAGCATTATGTTCTCCAACTCCATCCATTTACCTGCAAATGCCATGATTTTATTCTCTTTTAATGATGGGTAATATTCCATTGTGTATATATGCCACAGTTTCTTTATCCATTCATCTATTGAAGGGTATCTAGGTTGGTTCCACAATTTAACTATTGTGAATTGTGCTGCTATAAACATTGATGTGGCTGCGTTACAATAGTAGGCTGATTTTAAGTCCTTTGGGTGTAAAGTGACAAGTGGGATAACTGGGTCAAGTGGTGGTTCCGTTCCCAGTTTTCCAAGGAATTTCCTTACTGCTTTCCATATTGACGGCACCAATTTGCAGTCCCACCAGCAATGTAAGAGTGTGCCTTTTCCCCACATTCTTGCCAACACTTAGTTTTGTTTGTATTCTTAATAGCTGCCATTCTGACTGAATTGAGATGAAATCTTAGAGTAGTTTTGCTTTGCATTTGTCTAATTGTTATAGATGTCAAACATTTTTTCATATATTTGTTGATCAATTGTATACCATCTTCTGAGAAGTGTCTGTTCAGTTCCTTAGCTCATTTATTGTTTTTTTTTGTGTTAAGTTTTTTGAATTTTTTTATATACCATGGTGATTAGTGCTCTATCTGATGTGTATGTGGTACACAATTTCTCTCATTCTGAAGACTCTCTGTTCACCTCATTGTTTATTTTGTCAAGAAGAAGTTTTCAGTTTGACTCCGTCCCATTTATTGATTCTTGATTTCTTTCTTGTGCTATAGGAGTCTTGTTAAGGAAGTTGGGGCCTAATCTGACATGATGAAGATTTGGGCCTACTTTTTCTTCTGTTAGGTGCAGGGTCTCCTAGGTCCTTGATCCACTTTGAGTTTTATGCATGGTGAGAGATAGGAGCTTAATTTCATTTTGCTGCACATGGATTTTCAGTTTTCTCAGCACCATTTGTTGAAGAGACTATCTTTTCTCCAATGTATGTTTTTGGTGCCTTTGTCTACTATGAGATAACTGTATGTATGTGGGTTTGTCTCTGTGTCCTCTATTCTGTAACATTGGTCTACAAGTCTTTTTTGGTGCCAAGACCATGCTATTTTTGTTATTATTGCTCTGTAGTATAATTTAAGGTCTGGAATTGTGAGGACTTATGGCTACTTTTTCCTTACCATGAAGAAAGTTACATATTCAAGTTTCGATGATAATCTGGGAAGAATGGTTGTCTCTTTCCACTTTGTGCCTCTATATAGAATACCCGAAACTGAGTGCTGTGGTTGGAATCATTCTCCAAAAGTTCATATATTGAAAACTGACCCTCCACACTTATATGTTAATGGATGTTGGACATAGGACCTTTTGAACTTACTTATGGTTAGGTGAGGTCATGAAAGTAGAGCCCTCATAATGGCATTAGTAGCTTTGAAAGAATATGACTGCCTTTCTTGCTTCACCTAACCACATGATGCCCTCTGCCATGGCATGGTGCTCTTGGACTTCCTGGCCTCTAGAACTCCAAGTAAACTTCTGTCATTTATAAATTACCCAGTCTCAGGTATTTTGTTATGGTAACAGAAAGTGGATGAAGACACCAGGTAATTTATAAAGAACAGAAGTTTATTCTTTCACATTTCTGGAGGTTGGGAATCCAAGATCAAGGCACTGGTATCAGATCTGGGTTCTCTTACTGTGTCTACACATGGTAGAAGGTGGAAAAGAAAAAGAGGGGTAAACTCTGTTCTCATGTCACAGAAAAGTGCAGACCAACTCTCACAATCCTTTTTTTATAATAGCATTTAATCCATTAGGCTCTCCTCAAAGGCCTCACCTCCCAACACTCTTGTTTTAGAGATTAATTTACCAACACATGAATTTTGGGGGGGACACATTCAAACCACAGCAAGGGCTTTCTTTAATATTCTTTTAAAAGTCTTCAAGAATAGATTTTCTGTAATTTGAGAGTAATATTTTCTAGAACAGAAGTAGAAAATTTTTTCCATTGACATTTTTTAATCTTAATTTATAGCTAATATCGCATATGGCTTGTCTTTGATTTGAAAATCTGTTTTGAAGGGGCTTCAAAGACTGAAGGAGTCAAATTGATGTGGAATATGGTGATACTATTTTATTCATTAGAAAAGATCAGCATCTGCAAATGCCATGATTTTATTCTCTTTTAATGCTGATTAATATTCCATTGTGCATATATGCCACAGTTTCTTCATCCATTCATCTATTGGAGGCCATTTAGGTTGCTTCCACAGTTTAGCTACTGTGAATTGAGCTGCTATAAATATTGATGTGGCTGTGTCACTATAGAATGCTGATTTTAAGTCCTTTGTGTATAGACTGAGAAGTGGGATAGCTGGTTTGCAGGTAAATGGATGAAGTTGGAGAATATCATGCTAAGTGAAGTAAGCCAATCTCAAAAAAACAAGGGCTGAATCTTCTCTCTGATAAGTGGATGCTGATCCATAACCAGGAGTGGGGTGGGGGGTGGGGTGGGAAGAATGGAGGAACTTTGGGCAAAGGAGAGAGAGGAAAGGGGGCATGGGGGCAGGAAAGATGGTGGAATGAGATAGACATCATTACCCTAGGTACATGTATGACTGCAAATATGGTGTGACTCTACATTGTGTGCAACCAGGGAAATGAAAAGTTGTGCTCCATTAGTGTAAAATGATTCGAAATGCATTCTGCTTTCTATAACTAGATAGAATAAATAATAATAATAATAAGGACTCAGATGATTAGATTGAGACCACACTAATAATTTAGCATAATCTCTTTATGGTCCATAATCAGTGTTTTTTTTTTTTCCACGTGAGGTAGCATCTGTACATGTTCTGGGGTGTAGGATGAAGAGATCTGTGGGGTAATTATTTCATCTACCACAGCAGGGTAGAAAACCGTTATTCAATCCTTGTACAGTCTTTCCAAGTACATTTTAAATGAAAAGCACTATGTATGAAAGTGGTCTCATTATTTAATAAATAAAAGATAAAGCTACATTCTTTGCTAATTTACTGATAGGCATATTAATAGATCTATTTGATATAGCATTTGGCTCCTAGAGGGCAAAATACTTTTCCATCATCACAAAAGAAACAAACTGAGAGTCTAAAATATTAATAACAATAGATTCAATAAATGGGAACTAAAGCCAGATCTACAGGCATGCCAAATTCTAGGAAAATGTAGACAATAATAATGTTCTGTATTGTATTTTGCTTCTTAGAAGGCAAACCCCAAAGGTCTTAACACAAAGAATTTACATGAATAAAAATAACTGTATGTTTTTTGAGTACACATACACATACTCTTTTTCTAAATAGTTTTACTTTTTGACTGAATCTTGATCAAAATGGAAGATACTGGAATGCTTCAATATCCTAAAACAAACTAGATGAGAACATTTCTTATAGTTTGCTAGTTGTCACATAAGGAAAATGTCTAAAACAACACCCTGTTTTCTGAGCAGTTAAAGTGTTTCTGGGACAGAGATAACAATGATGGAATGTGGGTAAGTAATATTTCAACTATTATTTAGGGGATGAGGCTGCAGTGGGGTATATGTGTTGGGGTGCCAGACTTGACATGGCACATCATTTCCTTTTGTTTTAAATGTAACCTCAGGCAAGCCCAGTACTTTCCTGGTTGGAGGAAAGGATAGGAGTGGAGGGAAAGGGGGGAAAAGGGAAAAAACTCAAGTTGGGTGAGTAGGAAGGGAAGAGAATAAATTCTTGTAAACACTTCCAATTGCCATTTAGGAAAAGAGAAAAAGTGCAGTCTTGGATTTCAGCAATAATAGCTAATGACAAGAATCAGAAAGCATTATGGAGTGACAAGCACCGTGTTTTAACTATGTTGTTTTGCTCACTGGATTCTCCATTTTCAGTGAGATAGGTATTATTGTGATTACCATTTTACAGATGAGGAAACTGAGAGGAAAATTTAAAAACTTGCCTAAGGCCACACAGCTATCGGAGCCAGGATTTTAAATTCCATTTGTTTTATTTATTGTCTCCTGTCATTCCCAAGCTGGCTTGGATGGGAGGTAGGGGGCATCTCAGTGGTAAAGGTCTGCTGCCCACTTGGCCTCTCAAGGTTGTCCTGCGGGATAATGCTGTCCTGAAGTTGCTCCATGGGACCACTTTTGGGAATTCCTGTCCTCAGGGTGGACTGCTGCTGTGTGTGTGTTTGGATGGGAGCACTTGAGGATATGGAGCAGAAGCTTGGGGTGAGGAGCTGGAGGAGAGCCTTCCCTATGTGGCTTACATGGGAGGCTGGGCTGTCACTGCAGTTTCTGGGGCACCACAAAAGGAAACGGGAACTGTAGAAGCTCTATGGGTGTGACAATGCTTCTTTCATGCAATGTCCCCAAGCTGGCTCTGCATTTCACCAAGTGCAATGGGCATGTCCTGAGAGAGAGGCTGAAGTTTAAACTCTCCCTGGAGGGGGATGATGGTGTTGGACTGTTCTCTCCATCATGGCTGGGTGCACCAAGTTCAGGGCTTAAAATGATGCCGTCCCTGATCATGTAGAGGTAGCATTCAGTGTGTCAAAAATACACATAGTAGATGTATATGTATTTATTAGGCTTTTCCTTCACACACACACACACGCACACACACACACACACACACACACAAAACCCAACAACTATGGAACCCAAATGAGCCCATTGGGTTCTGAGTTTATTTATTAAGCTAACAATTGTTTATTCATTTATTCAGTACATGGTCTATGGTAAGCACATTTTTTTCCATCCTTTGAGAGACAGCATGAGTGGCACATGGTTGGCATTAGATGGAATGTGAAACACATCCACCTAAGAGAAGTGAAAGACGTGGTTTCCATAGATTTTAAATCCCTGTGGGAACTATATATATTCGAAGCCAAAGAATTAAATTGTATTTTTAAATGGGGCAAATCCCAGAAAGGACAGAGTATTGAGATTAGCAGTTCTTGGCATAGATTTGGTTTAAATCCTGAGGTGCACTTGGAAGGAAAGGTGGAAATAATTTGGAAGTGAGATTATTCCAGGCAGAGATTTCTGGGATGGTGTGGGGTTGGGAATGAATGTCACTTGGCATGAACATGTCACTCGGGACAGCCAGAGGAACTGCAGAGCAGTTAGGAAGTTGGTGACCGCCTGATGTGATGAAACTGGAGAGAGACAACCTTCCCACAGGGTGCCTCATACAGAGTGGGAAAGGGTGTGGATGGGCACAGTCAGAGTGGGGCTGGCTCACAGATAGCCTTGACCCCTGAGGAAGGGGCTTGTGTTCAATTTAGGGAGAATGAGAAGCTGTAGATTTAGGAAGACACCCAGTACCTACTTGTTGAACTAAGACAAATCTGGAACAGTTTAAGAAAAAGTTTAATCTGTAGTTCTTATTTGAGAATATTAACTCAGATACTACTGAAAACCAGAGAAGATTTTTTTCTGGGGCCTGGGGTTGTCGGGAGAGGTACAGCATGAGAACTGATTCTGTTCTTCCTCTTGTTGTGGTGGGAGCAATGTGGCAATGGGGGCACAATTTGCTGTGGGATTCTGGAATTCCCTGGGCCCCTGGGCTTGGGCTGATGTGGCTTCCTCCTGTGTGGCTTTCATGAGAAGCATTTTGCTGACTTCCTGGAGTAAGAGGGTAAGCAGACAGGCTGTGGGAACCAACCCAGGACCTGGCAGAAGCCTGCACATCTCCTCTGGTGCAGAGAAGCTTTTGTTCTCCCAAGAGCACTGGGCCGTGTGTTTACTTCCTCTGGTACCCCCTCAGCCCAGATATTACAGACACCCTGCAAGGAAGCCACTCTAAAGACCCGTGTGGGGCCCATTAGAGCCTCAGCAGCAGTTCCTGGCGACTGCTGGAACAGCAAGACATCATTTCAGAGGCTCCAGTCTGTATCCGCAGTGTGAGAGCCGTTTTAATCTTGACTTTGCCTCCCTCATGCTTCATTGTATTTAGAACCGGGTGTTTTTCTGCCATTATTTTCTTGCAAGGAAGCCATTTTATGAAAAATGCCTGATTATTGCTGCCAGAAAAATAATATCCAACAATTTGCTTTAAAATGACATAGTCTTAAAAGTTAGTGTTATTCAGATAAATGCAAATAATTTCAACAATTACTCTGCATTTAATCACCATAAAATTAGGTCCTCCCCATGTCCCTTCTTTCACTCGGTGTGCGATAATGGAGTGTTTTAGCGAAGTAAACACTGAATGGAGTCTTGGAGGTATTTACCCCCTTTCTATCACGTCTCTTAGGAAACCCGATCCATTTCAGCAGAAACCAGTTGACTATTAAAGTGGCCCTGAGCAAATATTTATGCTGTTAGATCCCAAGAGCCAATAGAGGGACATCACACATTCCTTCCAAGGGGTGAGGCTGTGACCAAAATACTTGACAAGAACAATGTTGAAGAAGAAAAGTTTCATTTTGGGCACACAGTCTTAGAGGTTTGGTCCATGGTCCTCTGGCTCCATTGCTGTGAGCTGAGATGAGGCAGAACATCATGGAGGAAGGGCATGTGGAGGAAAGCTACTCATCTCATGGCAGTCAGGGAAACTTTATACCCACTGCAAGGAGGACAGTGAGACTCTATGAGAGCTAGGGGCAAAAGTAATTCCCAAGGACATGTCCCCAGTGATCTACCTCTTTCAGCCATGTGCCACCTGCCTATAGTTACCACTTAGTAATCCATTCAAATTTTTTGTCCATTAAACAGATTAATCCACTGATGAGGTTCCAGCTATCACAATCTAATCATATCACCTCGAACATTGCTTCTTTAGCACATGAGCTTTTCAGGGGACACCTCATATTTAAACCATAACACCAGGGATCCCAAACCAAGAGAACTGAGCACAGAGGTGAGCTGTAGTAGGGGTCTTTGAGAGCTGAATTCTTCCTTTGCAAAGATGAAAGGTTCAGTTAATGAAACCTTTTTAATTTTAAAAACTGGGTCTCGCTTTGTTGCCCAGGCTGCCCCTGAACTCTTGAACTAAAGTGATCCTCCTGCCTCAGCCTTCTGAGTAGGCGGGACCTCAGGTGTGTGCCATCATGCCTGGCTATGAAACCTTTCCAATGGGAGCAGGTCTCGGAGAACACGAAAATGGGTTATACTTTGCTCACTTAAGGACTTCTTGGTGCCTCTGAAGGTTTAAATGGATCCTGTGCTCATAGGAAATGTGTGACATAAAGGTTTTCAACAGCTCACTGAAAGGGCTCAGTGAATGTTTCTGATCTGCTGTGTTAGGAGCCACAAGCAAAATATATGATGTATGGCACCTTTGGTTGTAAAGCCAGCTAGCCACTGAGGTATTATTATGCTAAGATTTACATTCATATGCAAATTGGGCTCCTGCTGTTCACCTTGGCCTACTACTGGACTCATGTTACGGGGACTCATGGAGAGTTCCCATTGGTTGGGGAAGGATAGTAGGAGGAAATTCCGGGGGAGGTCCGGGGGACCCCGGTTCCGGGAGCCGGCGGTTCCGGTTAGACGCCCGCGTGGGAGGACCGGTTTTTTGCTTGCTGGCGCTGAGAGTGTTGGCGGCTTTTTCAAAATAAAGTTTTGTTCCTGCTTGAATGGCTCGTGATTCTGTGCCCAGCCAAGACTGCGGCATTTGGTGGCCCGTACGGGGAACGCCTGAAACTTAGAGGTGAGTAAAACTGCTCGCCCCTGAGGGAAGGCGACAGAATGGGTGAACATTTAGAAAAACAATGTGTTCTTGTTTTGATTTATTTTGTTTTTATTTCAAGCTCCCTAGCCCTAGAATTTTCTCAGGCGAACTGGGAAAAATGGTTGGCTCAAGGTTTGAAGTTATTCGGCCCTGAGAAAGAGAAAATTGATACAACCATTGTCTGTTCCGTTTTTGTTTCATTCTGTTTCGGCTTTGTTTTATCCTATCTTATTGGGTTACGTTACCTTTATAGTAGATTAGAATCCAGTAAAAAACAAACCGAAAAACTGCTAAGTAAATTGTTAGAGGTCCAGACTATGGTAGAAAAAACGCTAGGTCAAGCAAAAGAGAAGGTCTCTCAAGCTAGTCAGACAGAGGAGAATTTAAAGAAAGCAAGCTTAGAGGAAAAGCAGCCATCAGGTGGAGAATTACAACAGGAGGTTGCTACTAACTCCGTTCTATCACCAGAGGGCGTAACTCAACCAACAGCTCCATCTACCGCTGAGCGGCCCTCAACTCCCGTAGTTGATGGACGGAATTCTGAGGCAGGACCCCAAAGATTAGCATGCCCTGTACTTGAGCAGGCAGGAGGGCAACGAATTCACCGTGCTTTAGATTTCAAAACAATAAAGCAATTAAAGGAGGCTATAACGACCTATGGGCCGCAAGCTCCCTTCACAATAAGCATGGTCGAATCTGTTACCAACTTGGACATGACACCAGCAGATTGGGCTAACATGTGTCGATCTGTGCTAAACGGAGGACAATATTTATTATGGAAGGTTGCCAATGAGGAATTTTGCATGGAGACAGCTAGGCGAAATGCAGAAGCTGGTTATCCTCAAAGAAATATAGAGATGCTTTTGGGAAAGGGACCTTATGAGGGTCAAAGACAGCAAATTGAATATGACCCTGGCGTATACGCACAGATTGCTGTAGATGCAGTTAGGGCATAGAAAACTTTACAGGGGCATGGAGACTTACAAGGTCAATTATCTAAGGTAATACAAGGAACTAATGAACCTTACGCTGAATTTGTAGATAGACTTATTCAGTCAGCCTCTAGGATATTTGGTAATACAGAACAGGTAATGCCATTTATAAAACAACTGGCTTATGACCAAGCAAATCGTTGCTGCAGAGAGGTCATTAGACCATGGAGACATGAAGATTTAAACACATATATTAAATTATGTAGAGACATTAATGAACAAGGACAAGTCTTAGCAGCAGTACAACAGGCTTTAGATGCCAGGCCAAAAACATGCTATAATTGTAATCAAACAGGACATTTTAAAAGGAGTTGCCCCATAAGAGGAGGGTTTAACAAAGCTGGGTATCAAAGAAATAAAATACCGGGTATTTGCCCACGATGCCATAGAGGGAAACATTGGGCTAATGAATGCCGTTCTCAAACCACCATAGAGGGTATTCCGTTATCAAAAAACAGACAAGGACCAACTGTTTACCCACGATATCGTGGAGAAAGGTATCAGGCTCCGTTGCCAAAAAACGGACTAGAGGGCCCAATGCCCCGGGGCCCAAAACCACAAATATATGGGGCAATGGAGGAACCCAACAGCACCATCAAGGTAGTGCCCAGGACGCATTATCCATTAAATCCCTCATCAGACAAACTAGAGGGAACGCAGGGCTGGACATCTGCTCCTCTGCCAGAGCAGTACTAACTCCAGAGATGGGAGTTCAAATCATTCCCACAGGAGTAAAAGGACCTCTTCCCCAGGGAACAGTAGGCTTATTATTGGGACGCAATTTCTTCTACACTAAAAGGACTTACGATAAGTCCTGGGATAATTGATCCCGATTATGAGGGTGAAATAAAAATTATAGCTAGTTCTCCAAGAGGTATATCAGTAATTTCACCAGGAGATAGAATAGCACAGTTATTAATAATACCCAGCCTACATGATAAATTTTCCAGTCGTAATGTAGAAAGAGGTTCCAAGGGATTAGGCTCCACAGGTGTAGATTGGGCTATGCTGTCTTTGAATTTAGATTCTCGCCCAATGCTAAAATTAAATATTCAAGGACATGACTTTAATGGACTGCTGGACACAGGAGCTGACCTTAGTGTCATCTCTCGTCAAGAATGGCCAAAACATTGGCCATTACAACAAGCCACTCAAACGCTTCGAGGCCTAGGAGTGGCAACAAATCCCCATAGAAGTGCTATGGTATTAGATTGGAGGGATCCTGAAGGATGTGAAGGAACTATACAGCCCTATGTATTGGATCATCTTCCTGTAAATTTATGGGGACGAAATATCCTAGATCAATTAGGATTGACATTAACAAATAACATCAATCCTAACGTGCCCACTACTAGGGCTAAACAAGGCTTTAGGAAAAAAAAAAGATTAAGAGAACAAGAACAAGGTATGACAGCACCTATTCAAATAGATCAAGAAATAAATAGACATAAATTGGGTTTTCAGAAAGGGCCACTGAGACAATCAAAATTACTTGGAAATCAGAAAGACCAATGTGGGTTCCTCAGTGGCCCCTGACTAAAGAAAAGATACAAGTAACCCATGACTTGGTCAGACAACAATTAGCGGAAGGACATATACAACCTTCCGTATCCCCCCATAATACTCCCATTTTTGTCATTAAAAAGAAATCTGGTAAATGGAGATTATTACAAGATTTAAGAGCCATTAATAATGAGATGGTTATTATGGGACCTACTCAATCAGGGATTCCTCAATTGTCTGCTTTACCAAAAACCTGGCATGTTTTAGCTATAGATATTAAAGATTGTTTCTTTTCAATTCCAATTCATCCCGAGGATAGTCCACATTTTGCATTTACTATCCCTGCACTGAATCATGAAGGTCCTGATCAGAGATATGAATGGAAAGTACTCCCTCAAGGGATGGCTAACAGCCCAACTATGTGTCAAATTTATGTTAATAAAGCAATCCAGCCACTTAGAAACCAAAATCCTAAACTACAAATATTTCACTATATGGATGATGTGTTATTGGCACATAAAGATAAAAACACATTGCTAAAATGTTATGCCACACTTACAAACTTATTAAAAAATTATAATCTAGAGATAGCAAAAATAAAGTACAATTAAATCTTCCAATTAATTATTTAGGAGTTCTATTATCCTCAACCATGGTCCGTCCACCAAAAATTCAAATACGAGTAAATCAACTCAAATCACTTAATGACTTTCAAAAATTATTGGGAGACATAAATTGGATAAGGCCTTATCTAGACATACCAACAAGAGAGTTAGGACCTTTATTTGATATTCTAAAAGGTCCATCAGATCCAAATTCACCCCGCATGTTAACGCCTAAAGCAAGAAAAACATTAAAAATCATTGAAACGTATATAGAAAATATACATTTGGATAGAATTGATATAAGTTTGCCTTTATTATTTATTGTACTACCAACAAAAAATATTCCTACAAGAGTATTTTGGCAGGAAGGTCCATTATTGTGGATACATTTATCTTATTCTCCTAACACTATTCTTACTAGATATCCTGAGGCTGTAGGACAATTAATATTCAAAGGAATAAAAACAGCTAAGGGAGTGTTTGGGATTTCTCCCAATAAAATTATCACTCCATATACTATGGATCAAATTGATGAGTTAGCTAATAAGTTAAATACTTGGGCAATAATCATATGTAAAACTAGTGTTTCATTTGATAATCACTTACCATCTAATCCTTTGTTGTCTTTTTGGTCTAAGCATCCTGTAGTTTTTCCAAAAATGACAAGAAAAACCCCTATCATAAATGCTCCAAATATATTCACTGATGGGTCAAACAATGGTACAGCAGCAATAGTTACTCCTGATCAAACTTTTACATTTTTAGTACCCAAACAATCAGCTCAAAAGGTAGAACTTAATGCAGTATTACAAGCTTTTATGATGTTTAAAGATTCTGTATTTAATTTATTTTCTGATAGTCAGTATGTAGTTAATGCTATAATATCCCTTGAAGATGCTGGTAGGATCTCACCTTCTTCTACTGTTTTCTCTTTGTTTTCCACTATACAAAGTCTAATCTGGGACCGAAAAGATCCATTCTTCATAGGTCATATCAGGGCACATACAGGATTGCCTGGAGCCCTTAGTATGGGCAATGAACTAGCAGATAAATCTACACATGACATACATATTTTCTCCACAATAGAAGAAGCTATAAATTTTCATAAAAGGTTCCATGTCAATGCTAATACTTTACAAAAGCGTTTTAAAATAACTAAAGAACAAGCCAGACATATAATAAAACAATGTCAAAATTGTGTGACATTTTTACCACAAGTTAATCTTGGAGTCAATCCTAGAGGACTGATACCTAACCATATTTGGCAGATGGACGTCACACACTTGCCAGAATTTGGAAAATTAAAATATTTACATGTTACAGTTGATACCTCTTCCGGATTTTTGATGGGCTCCCTTCATGCCGGAGAAAAAACTAAAGATGTTATAACTCATTGCTTACAAAATTTTGCCACTGTGGGCGTTCCAAAACAGTTAAAAACGGACAACAGTCCTGGTTATACTTCCACCTCTTTTAAACAATTTTGCTCATCATTTGGTATTACTCACATAACAGGAATTCCATACAATCCACAAGGACAAGGCATAGTTGAAAGAGCTCATCAAACTATTAAAATGTACTTATTAAAACAAAAGGAGGGAATTGGAAAGGGGTATATATCCCCCAAAGATAAACTTAAAATAACCCTTTTTACTCTAAACTTTTTAAATTTAGATTCATCGGGACTTAGTGCTGCGGAAAGACATTTGTACCCCAAAAATGTACATAAGCCTAAGGTACTTTGGAAAGATATTCTAACAGGACAATGGAAAGGCCCAGATCCAATGATAGTCTGGAATCGGGGCGCTGTCTGTGTTTTCCCACAGGATGAACAGCAACCGATTTGGATTCCAGAGAGATTAACTAAAACAATTTCTACAGAAAAAGAAGATGATTTGACTCAAATCCATAACAGCTGACATCCAAAGCTCCAACTTGGCTATTCTTACATCTGCGACAGTGATTAACCAAGGTGTTTTTTTCAATATCTATTTTATTATTGCATTTTTCCACATCATAAAGTTCTATTTTATTTTTGAGCTCATACAAACCTAGGTTAATGTTTTTCTGATCAGTTTTATTTTTTGACTGTGTTTTATTTTTTGACTGTGGAGTTTTTAAACATTGCAATGGAGATTTCACCTAGGTATAGTTACAAGGCCTTTATTTACTATTGTCTTATGTGTTGTATGTTGTGTGCACACTTCTGTTTTGTGTTGTATGTCTGTATGTGTGTATGTCCATATTTCTTATATGAGGAGCGCTCATGAAAAAATGGATCCGAATTTTTTCTTTATTCACGTGATTTATATGGTTTAATTTAAATTAGGTGAACAGCTGTTAATGATTGTTTTTAAAGATGGTTAACAGATCTGTTTGTTTGCTAATTTAAATTTGGTAAACAGCTGTTAAGGATTGTTTTTAAAGGAGTTTAACAGATCTGTTTGTTTACTTTCACCTTTCCTTTTTATTATATTTAATAATTCTGTTCAGGATAATGTCTCTTTAACATCATTGCCAGAATTTCCATCTCCATCCCAATTCCAGTGAAGACTGAGATAAAACCAAACTACAGCTTCTATGATAGCAATCACAGTAAACTGTATAAACTGATGCATCAATGAATATAACTCAACAAGTAATGCTATCAAGGACTTGATTTACTTTGGGAGGAAATGGACATATTGATAGACTCCTCCAATTTGAACTGCTTGCAGAACTTGCCTGGACTATATATCAGTTACATACATTGTGAAATATCATCTGGTGCACCAAATTGTGGTACTGCTGGCATATCTTTGCTGATGGTGTCACCAGTGATGCAATTTCCTTGCCAGCTCACCCCATGTTTATTGTGGTAATACTGGCATATCTTTGCTGATGGTGTCACCAGTGACGCAATTTTTCCAAGGAGCCATCAATTGGCTTGGTGTCATGGCATTTCTGTATCCTCCTCCCTTCTACTAGTGATGGTCTAAAATTTGGGGGCCAACAGAGGTGAGGCAAAGAACCTTACCCCCCACTGGCACCAAGGCAAAATTTGGGGGCCAACAGAGGTGAGGCAAGAACCTCACCCCCCCACTGGTGCATAGGCCTATCCACAAGCATGGCTGAATGCTGGACCGGTAGTCAGCGACGGGTTGCTCTGATTACAGTGGATTCAACCTAAGACAGGAAGCTAACGCCTAAAGGTCAGTTCTCCCATGACGGGTAAGAACCATATGTTAAATTGGACAACCTACCAGGCACGGTCCCTAGCCACATTGCTTGTTACTTAATTAAACAGAAGGGGGCAAATGCTAGGAGCCACAAGCAAAATATATGATGTATGGCACCTTTGGTTGTAAAGCCAGCTAGCCACTGAGGTATTATTATGCTAAGATTTACATTCATATGCAAATTGGGCTCCTGCTGTTCACCTTGGCCTACTACTGGACTCATGTTACGGGGACTCATGGAGAGTTCCCATTGGTTGGGGAAGGATAGTAGGAGGAAATTCCGGGGGAGGTCCGGGGGACCCCGGTTCCGGGAGCCGGCGGTTCCGGTTAGACGCCCGCGTGGGAGGACCGGTTTTTTGCTTGCTGGCGCTGAGAGTGTTGGCGGCTTTTTCAAAATAAAGTTTTGTTCCTGCTTGAATGGCTCGTGATTCTGTGCCCAGCCAAGACTGCGGCACTGCTGGTATCCTAAAGAGTAAATCCAAGCCTTTCAGGTACTCAGCTCAGACTCTCACTAAAGTTTGTGGGTCATGGAATCACAGCTAAGTATAAAGATCCAGGCAATGTTTTCCCATATTAGCCAGAAGCGGCTAGGAGCTCTGTTATAAGCTTACGAAGATTTTGCCATTGTACACAACTTCTTTCCCAAGAAATTCCCAAACCCTCTTTATATAGCAAGGGTTAATATATCTATAGATACCTAGGACTGTTCTTTGATCTTCATTGTCTCTGGAAGAAATGATAATCTTTGATAACAAAAATACCAGTTGCATGTTATAATCCATGAGCTTTCTGAATTGCTTTTCAGAAAAGAAATCCCATTCACAATATTTATTGAGCACCTACTAAAGTTAGGTATCATGCCTGGCACTTTTCGTGGGTGAGTCCTCCCAGGTGTGGGCCCAGTGTGTGTTGTCTTGGCTGGTGAGGACTGTTTCTGACCCCTATCTCTGGTGTGAGGGCAAGGTTATCTTTGGATGAAACTGTAGCATGCAGGGAATCACTGGATGTGGCCACACTGTCCTCCTTGCAGTGGGTATAAAGTTTCCCTGTTAGCAAATCATTTAATTTGCTAGCATTCATCCCATTACCTTCAGTACCTCCCACCCTCACCCCAATATAGTCTACACACCACTTGCATTAGAATAACCTGCTTGTCAAATATGCATCTGTTAGTTCAGAAGCTCTGGGAGCAGGGCCTGGAGATTTGCACTTTTGACAAACACTAAGGTCACTTGTATGTATGTATTCTAAAGTTTGAGAACCAATGGCTTAAAGTGTAAGATTTAAATTGCTTGGACCAATGTAGGTGCCCTTTCACAGTGTGGTCCTAGTTGATCTTTCTGGCTTCCTCTCCAGAATTTCTCACATCTTTCCCCTCCACAATGTGCTATTGTTCCTGTTATTCATTCCACCTCTCATGCCTTTTCTCCTTTCTCTATTGGCCAATTCCTATTTATCCATCAAGACCCCGACCAAATATAGTGTCCTTATGAAGCCTTTCCAGGCCTGGTGGGATGAGTTTGTTCTTCTATCTGGTCTTCTTCCTTCATGGCTCTTCCAGGCTGTGAGCCCTTCTAGGTAGGGAATGGATTTTTGGCATACTGCATGTAAAATCTACTGACTAGCATGAGTGTTCTATAAATACTGACAGATAGGATAATTCTTGTCTCTTGCATTGAAATACCTGTGTTGTCCTTATATGAAGAAGAGTCTTT
This sequence comes from Spermophilus citellus, assembly GCF_964194105.1. NCBI lineage: Eukaryota > Metazoa > Chordata > Mammalia > Rodentia > Sciuridae > Spermophilus > Spermophilus citellus. The sequence continues at coordinate 167,963,058 of NC_138185.1, forward strand.
GGCAGACAGTAATCAGTTCTATTTCCACTTTTCTTTCTTACTCCTAATCAATGACGCCTTGTGTTCTTTGGGGATGTGCTCTGCATCAATAATAGTTTGCATAATTTTGCATTTTCTGCATAATTCTATTTTGCTGCATAACAATGTGTCAGTTCATTTCCCCCTCTCTGTACCCTGGAAAGAAAGTCATCTGAAATGTCTGGCAATCTCACAAGTGTTTGCTCGTTAACATTACATCTTGGAAAGATTCCCCAGAGGTATGCTAATAGGCGACAAGCAAAACAACAATAAAGAAAATCAAGAGAGGAAAAAAATATACACGCCTGCAAAACAGATTTGTAGCTTTCGGTGCTTACCAGTCACTCTGCTGCTCTGCCTCTGAGCTGTTAATTGTATGTAATTATGAAGTGCTGAACTATGAATGGTCCCGACTTAAAGCTGGGAACACTGAACCGAGGCTGTATTCAAATGATGCATTGATCTGTGAGGAGTGATATGCTGTTTACCATCTCAATGAGTTATTTACACCATAGTTTTATGATTCTTCAGATAACATTTTTAGTGGTGGAGAAACTTCAAGAAAAATGGTGCAGACTAGAGCATGTTCCACACCAGGAGTTTAGGGAATTGAATAAAAATAATATCTGTTTTCATTAGCGTATGCCTCAGGACAGAGGATTTTCATTGTGATAATTTGGGCCTAAATCTTACTACAAATATTATGCAAATACTCTTAAAGCAAATGAAGAGAGTGTCTGGGAGCTGTAAGAAGAACCAACAGCTCTAAGAGTGAGAGGCTTCCAGGTCCTAGAGGGCAGAGGAGGTTTTGAGTTGCCCTTTAAACCTGTCTTGAGTAGTTTGTGTAGCATGGGAGGTTTTGAAAAATGCCTTGATGGTTTCTTTTGAACTGTAGGTAACCTTGAAAGTAATTTAGGGAAAGCCAAATTCTAGAAAAATGATAAATATTATCAGTTTCATTTTGCTATTTTTTATTATATTTTCTAACCCTTGGAGAAAAGAAATTATTATTATTATTTTTAAATTTTATTTTAGTTGTTGATGAACACAATATCTTTACTCACTTATTTTTATGTGGTGCTGAGGATTGAACCCTGTGCCTCACACGTGTGTGGGCAGGCGCTCTACCGCTGAGCTACAGCCCCAGCGCAAGGAATTCTTTAGACTGAATTTATGTTACAGAACATTGCCCATCATAAGATGACTATAGGAGGTCTCTGGGAGACTGAGTCTTTGTTTACTGGGTTCAAGGACACAAGTTCAAGGTCTACCACCTACTAGCTGTGTAACTTTATAGTCTTGGTGAAGCTTCAGTTTTTGTAAATTTGTAAAAGGAGCATGATACCAATACGTTTTCTATCTCAGAGCAATGTTCAGAGGATTAAATAAGATATTGCCTGAGAAAATGGTTTGTAAACTGGGATGTTTTATAATTGTAAGCTGTTACTATGGATCTATTTCTCCTCTTCCTCATACATTTTCAGCTTACTGATCTAACAATTGCCATTTTTGTTGTTGTTGTTACCCCAAATTGTGTTAGACACTTAAAATATACAGTTGATCCTTTGAATGATTCTTTGAGACAGATACCATGACTTCCCCCCTTTATAAACAGAAAAGGGAGGTGGCAAGTCACTTGTCAAAGTCACATGACTAGAGAAGGGGATGGTGTGGGAGGAGAGGTGGCATGTCTATCTGACTCTGTGTGGATGAAATCCATGCTCAATAGGAATGATAACACTTCACTTTCAGTAGACACTGGTCATACTTCTCACGAAGGATTTCTACTTTTTGTTTAACCATTCTTTGTAAAACAGATTGCAAACCACATGCTTTGGTAAAGAAGATATACCTTAGCATTGTGATTCTCAGATAATCACTTCAGAAATTTGTGAAATGGGTAGATTCTAGAACCAGCCATTTGAAATTCAAAGGCGGTGTGAGGAGGGCCTCAGAAGCTGCCTTTTGAAGTTCTCCCAGGGAATCAGGAGGTTGGGGAACTGTGGTAAGGACATTGAGAGTCTGCTTTTCGGAAGCGGAATTTTTTCCTTTGCACAGAGTTCTTCACTATTACTTTCTGTTTATTCAGATAAATAAGAGATGATGAGCCTTTCTAGAATAGTGCAGGCTGATTCAGGTGTGGTTACTGCTGGAAGTCATTAAAAAATCAAACCTATGCTAGTTTTTTTTTTCTTTCTGCTGGTCTTGCACAAAAGCAAGTAATAATTGCCTTAAATCAAAAGTAATGAAAAATTAGGACATGTTCAAATTTTTGAGACTCAAAGATGTGTTAAAGAAGTTTCTAGCTGCTCTAAGAATCATTAACTAGCATAAATCATAAAGAACATTATTAGGGAGATTTTAAAAAGTTCTCCTTTTCTGAGCAAGTAAATCAATAGAGACTTCAAAAAAGGAAAAATATTTATGGAAGTGTCTTCAATCCCAATAATAAATAAATATAAATTAAAGCAATAATTAACAAAAATTAAAGCAATAATATATTATTTTTAGTTAAAAATTGGTATAAATATTTTGAAAAAAGTGAAAATAAAGATTATAGGTGCTAAGAGTATAGGCACATTTTAAACATTTTATATTGACTAGTTTAATCTCAACAATGACCTTATTAGGAACATACTATTATTCCAATTTTTCAGATAAGGAAATTAAAGTACATAGGTGACAGTCTTTTATGTACTGCAGGTGGGAGTAAAAATTGATAGTATCTTTTCACTGGAAGTTGTCAATATGTTCAAGAGTTTTGAAAACATTAACCTGATTTGAGTTTGTAATTCTGTGTCTAGAAATTTACTCTACGAAAGTGATTTATCATTTTACAAGGATGTTCTGATAGCTTTATATGTAGAACAAAAAATGGAAACATTCTAATTGTTCAACAAGAGACAAATTGCCAAATAATGGCTTATCCTTGGGGTGGAACATAAGCAACCATTAAAAATCTTGTTTTTGTTGGATGTGGTGATGAACATCTGTAACCCCAGTGACTCAGGATGCTGAGGCAGGAGGATCACAAGCCTTGGCAACTTAGGGTTCAGTGACAGAACACTTGTGCTTCAGTGATAGAACACTTGTCTAGCATTATGAGCTGGTGGGTTCAATCCCCAGAAAGCAGGGGAAGAAAAACAATGGTTTTAAAAATCATCTAAAGCCATAGGAGTATGTTTACAGTAGAATAAGTTATAAAAAAGAAGACTCAAAATTCCATGCACAGAATTCTTCCACTATTATAAAATGCTAATATAAAACATGCATGGCTGTCATTCTAAGACCTTGGTAGGAATCACATAAAATATACATAAAGCTTTCACCTTTGTCATTTTTTAAAGCCATTAATCACTACTTAATCTGTTAAATTAAAGAAACATGGCATCAAGTTAAGGCACTGGGCCAGATCAGTTATTTTAAGCATCTCTCGACTACCCTATAACTCTGCTGGTGGGCTGGCCTGGCATGGGGGTGTATGTCTCTCTTGTTTAGATGACTTGGCTGGGAGGGGCCAGAGGCTCAGGGACAGGAGCTGCCTTTCTGTAGATGTGGCAAAAGGCTTCTGTGGCTTTGGGTTGGCTTTCGAGGAGGGCTGGGTGAGATGCACCTTCAAGTAAAAATGGGCTCATGCCTGTCATTACTGTCACATTTTGCTGTAACTTTATGGATCCAGAATTGTGGAGTGTGTAGAGCTGGCTTGGTGCAAAGAACAAATGAAAAAACCCAGAACAAAAGCTGTGGCCCAAGACCACAGCTTGGCACACCTGGGGCTGGGATCAGTTTTTTGATTCTCAGAGTAGGATACTTTGAATGACATTAAATGGCCTTCCTTGCCCTAAGATAAGAGGAAGCAGTCCAGTGCTTTTTCATGGGAAAAGCACTGCTGTCTAGGGAGACTGTCTAAAGCACAATCTCCTGGTGTTTGAAGGAGTGATATATATGCTTTTGGAAATGGAAGTCAGGAGAATATTGTATCCCTGATGGGCATTTAATTGGGTGGTATTGGTTGGAGTTATTCAGAGGTATTTTGTGAGCTTCATGGTATGATGGAGGACACACAGACAGAAAATGACATATTTTGGTGTCTTGAAGACCTGGTCTTCAATCCCAGTTCTGCCTTTACCAATGCTATGCACTTGGGCCACTTATTTTTATGTCTCTCTGAAGACATGTGTCTTCTTTGTTAAAATATACATTATAATACTTACAAACCCTATAAGTAACTATTATATGGTTTTATATTTGCTAATAAAACAGCAACCACTTTCATAGTGCTAGGCACTATTTTAAACACTTATGTTAACTAATTGTCATAAAACTTTGTTAAGTAGATACTATAATTGTCCCCATTTTACTGATTGAATTTAATTATCCCAAAATCAATCCTCTAGGAAATGCTATGTTTGGATTTCTTTCTTTTTTATTTTGGTACTTTATGTGTTACCACTTAATTACATCCCAAGTCCTTTTTATTTATTTTGAGACAGGGTCTTGCTAAGTTGCTGAGGTTGGCTTTGAACTTGTAATCCTCTTGCTTCAGCCTCTGCAGTCACTGGGATTATAGGCATGTGCTACGGCAGCCAGCTTGTGCTTGGATTTCAGTCCAGGAGGTTTGGCTCAGATTTATACTTAAATCATGACAGTGCTGCCTCAAGTCAAATTAAATGGATAATGTAGAGCGTTTAGTATATGCATTGTCAATAAGGGTGGGGAAAATTAGTTATTGACAGGCAAAAATATTTTTTTCATGTATAAAGCACAGATATACTAAACATTTGAGTTTGTACTATATGAATATCTGTGACACTAAAAATTAATGGGTGATGAGAGTAATCAGGAAAAAATGCGTAGAAAGGCTCCTTGGGAGGGTAATAATGAATAACACAGAAATACTGGTGTAGGGAAAGGCTAGGTACACAGCAGGTATTTTATGAACCTTCTTTCCTTTTGTCATGCCATTTGGTTTGAGAAGTGGAAGGTGGCTGCATCCATGCAGTCCAAGCGCTCGTAGGCCGAATGAAGAAATTTTTGTTTTAAATTTAACACAATGGGCTGAGAGGCAGAGCTGATCCAGCCACAGGATCTACACTGGAGCAGGAAACAAGGCAGAGAGGAATGAACTAGTGCTCTCAGATGCTGTTCCAAGTGCACGTTCAGCTTAGTTATTAAGCAGAATCATTGAAAAAATTATGCAAGATCTCAATGTCACAATCAGTCTGCTATTCAAGAACAGATGAATATTCAAACCTAACAAATACATGGGATAAATAATTTCTGAAGTAAGCATTACATATATCTTAGGCCCCAGGACAAATGCAAAACAAGTATAGATCTAAAGGGTATGGGGGAAATACCCCAGACAAATTATTTACATACAACATGTGTCTGTGAACATATAAAATATTTAAAGGAAAAAATAGTTACTGAAGTAGCACAATTAAATACCTCCCACTTTTCTCCTCTGTTTGGAGTGGAATTTTTAAATTCTTTTATTCTGGAGGTAGAATTAGTTATTCTATTTTTTACCTATTTGAACATTTTCATCCTGTGAATGTTCTATATGATGAGGATAAAATATCTTCTGTTATATTTGATCAACTTTATAGAGCATACAGCAAACCTCTTCATGGATGTTTTAAATGAAATAAGACCTGCAGAGATGCACTTGGTAGATGGCAGATCTACCTACTTTACCTTTCTTTCTATTCTGCTAATGCACCTCTTCAGCCAAGCACATCTCTTACCAGGTATCTGTAGAGTCTCACAATGGCTATTAGGGAGCTGAAAATAGTTATTTGTCAATAGATAGCTTTCTTAGCTAACTTTGCCAGAGGGAGCTTGAACCTTTTTTTTTTTTTTTTTTTTTGTAGAAAATTTGCCTTGATTCAGGGTCAAGAGGACACAAACCCTCTTTAACCACTTGTTTCCTTATGAGCTGAGGACCAGGAGAAACTCAAGAGAGTTCTCTTTGGAAAGTGCAGTCGTGATGAGTGCTATCACGAAGGATGCAATTCTCTTCTGCCCCATGTCTAGGTAGATACTTGGAAATGTTGTAAAATAGGAAAGAAAAAATACTTCCAACTTCCCAGCTTATCTCCCACATCCCAGGCAGCCCACCCTAATCTGGATCTCTCTACAACAGCCTCAGGCACCATGCCTTCTTCCTATCCTGGGCTTAAAGCTGCTCTTGAAGGAGAAGGGAGAAAGGAGAGTGCTACAGTTTGGATCTGTAATGACTCCCCAATGCTCTTATGTTGAAACCCTGGTCTTCAGTGCAGCAATGTTCAGAAGTAGGGCTTTTGGGAATTGCTTGGATCATGAGGGCTCTAACCTCATTAGTGGATTAATCCATTGGTACATTCATAGCTGATGGCATTATTGGGAGGTGGGAGAAACTGGAGGAGGTGGGATCTAGTTGAAGGGAGTGGGTCCTAGTTGAAGGGAGTGGGTCCTTGGGGGTATGCTCTTGGGGGACTATATCTCATTCCCTGGACCCTGCCATGTATGCACACACATTCTTTCTGCCACCCTCACCCCCCGCTTAGCTTCTTGGCTACCATGAAGTGAGCAGCTTTCCCCCACCATGCCATGCTCTTCTGTCATTGTGTTTCTGCCTTGCTGCAGGTCTAAAAGCAATGGAGCCAGCTGACGGAAACCTCTGAGACTGTGAGCCAAAAATAATTCTTTTCTCTTTTTAAGTTGTTTTTGTCAGGCATTTTGTCAGTGAGGAAAAGTAGACTAAAAGACTAGGGACTGCTGTCATGAAATTTTTCCTGCTATAAAATCACTTGATTTGGAGTAGAATTCTGAGTCATCAGCCAAACAAAAAATGACTAAGGATTGAGGAAGGTGGTTTGGCCCAGGGTGTCTTCATGGATTTTTGTGGAATTATAGCAAGTTCTGATGGCTCTCTGTGAACTGGTAAGGGATGCTACAAACATCTGCCTCATGTTGGTGCTGGCAGGGCTGGTTCTGGTTCAACAGGAGACCAGGCTTTTTTTTTTTTTTTTTTTTTTTTTTTTAACCAACTCTCAGCTTTCATTTATATGGTAGCTGGGGGATTTGCCTTTTAGATCTGACTGTAGGTAATGTAGTTGGCAGAAGACCCTAATCCTGTATTCTGAAAAACCAGGAACACATTTCTGCCAAGGCTGTGCTTCTCATAGGTGGCTTCCAGCCAAAGGCCGAATGAGGCAGCAACAGGAAGGCAGACCTGTCTCTGGGAGATGTGGGACTCTCTGACAGGTGACTTTGCTTAAGGAACTTCCTGAAGGCCTTGTTGGTACACAGCTGCACTGCAGTGTAAGGTCCTTCTATCCAGTCTTTCCTTCCTTCATTCTCTTTCACGTGGGGTCAGAACTTCATTGCACTCTGGCAGCTTCTCAGGTCTGCTCTGTCTCCCTCCTCATTTCTGTTCTGAGAAATTTCCCCTGATCAGTTTCTAGAACACTCATTATGTTTGGCTCTCCTTCTTAGAGAACATACCTTCATGGTGCTCCATTTCCCAGCTGGTCATTTCCCACCTTCTGACTTCTGTCCACTCACCTTTACATCCACTCCTTAAAAACTCTTAGGAAAGATGATCGGAGATCAGCTATTCTGGGGTTACTTCCTCCACTCATATTTGCATAATGAAATATCCATATTTGTGGATTAAAAGTCTTTTCAGACTCTCAAAAGCCTTTTGGGTTCTCCAGAAACTGGGCCCTGTGAGTGACTGCTTAATCTGCATATATGGAAGGCTGGCCCTGGAGGAGGTGCTCTCACAGAAATGTCAGTGGTTTTGCAGTTTGCTCCTGGAAAAATATCACGGGAACGTGAGATAGTTACTGTTCTGTGTAGCTGAGCCCTGGCCTTCTTTGGTCCAGAGTTTGGGGAGTTCTTTCATTTCCATTCAGGAATCTGGATTTACCGGGAATGGTTTTGGTATGGGATTTGATACCCAGAGCTCTTCTCTAATTGTGGTCTGCCTTTCTCAGTCCCCATTGGACTTCTGGGTGTTGTTCAGTAAAGTGTGATTGCCCTGAGGGACAGTAAGTGGATGGCTACAGGGTGCTGAAAAGCAGGGAAGTGTGAAGAATAGGGAAATGTAGCCCTCGTTCACAGGTAGGTGGCTGTTCTAAAAATGGCAATGCCTAACATCAAATACAGGCTGTAGTCCAGGCACTACTTAGTGCTTTACCCATAATGCTTCATTTAAATCTTCTTGTAACCTTGGGGGGTGGGGATTAGCCTATCATCCCATTTTATAGCCAGAAACCTGAAGCTTGAAGAGATTAAGTGACTTGCTGAGGGACAAACCTGAGAAATGGCTAAGCCATGATTCAAAGCCAGGCTGTCCAAAGACTCAACTATACTGCTTCTACTTCTTGCCAAATGTTTGAGCGCTGATGTGTGTCACTCCCTTAATGCAATGGCTTGGAACTAAACATTAGCACACAAAGCTGAGTGTTGTTTTGATGCATTTGTTGTCTATTTCCCTTCCCTATCCCTTCTTCCCCTTGCCCCCTTATTTCCTCCTCCTCCTTTTTTTTTTTAATTTTTAGTTGTAGACAAATATAATGCCTTTGTTTTTTTGTGGTTCTGAGGATCAAACCAGTGCCCCTCGTGTGCGAGGTAAGTGCTCTACCACTGAGCTACAACCCCAGCCCTTATTTCCTCCTTTTTATCTTTAAAGTCTGCATTGTGAATGTCCAAGCAAACCCTCAGGGATTGGTATCTAGGTTGGAGCTTAGCCATTAGGTCCTTGACAGTTGGCCCACACTGACTGGTGACCTGGAGAGAGGTACTGGTTGCCTACTAAATGTCAGTCTCCTGGGGAGGGAGGAAGGAGTCTTTTATACCACAAGTGCAAAAGGAGAAGACACAGGAGGCCAGGAGGCAGGCAGACATTTCTCAGGTCTCCTTCAGAGGGAAGCAGCCTTAAAGGGTAAATCAGAGGAGAGAACCTGTTCAGTCCACGGCCTGAGAGTCAGTACCCAAGATGAGATTCTCTAACCAGCTGCCAGGTCATCTGTGCCATCTGCAGACACCGGGGTGTTTGTTCCCTCCCTCTTTGTGAGTCTTGGATCTTGATCTCGATTGTTAATAAGGAGCCAGGGAAACAAAACACTGGGAATAAGCAGACACCAGGAATATTTATATGTGCCCTCTTAGCTAAAAACTGTGTTGTGCTGCCAATAAAATTGGGTGACAGCTTTCTTCCAAGAATTTGTTTTCCTTGTCTGTTGTTTGAAAACGTTGCCATGTTTCAGTTGTACTTGAAAGGCAACAAATATGGCATAGTGTCAGACTCGGAAGACATCCATGATAATGGCATGACTTGTTTTTAAGTGACAAACAAAAGTCTTCCCAGAATGAATAAAAGAGTGGGTGGGAAAAACCTGTTTCTCAAAATATGCTTGGTTGATAGTCCGAATGAAAGCTCCTGTTTCAAAACTTTCCTTCAAGATCCATGAATGTCATGTGAAGAAAAAGGATGACATATTCAGAAAGGATGCTGTACACATCTTCATGGGCCAAATGCACGTATCTTGCACAGGGTAGGTGCCCAATAAGTTTTTCTTCATAATGATAACTGTATTAGTTTTCTATTGCTGTGTAACAAATTACTCCCAAACTCTGTGACTTACGACTATAACATTTATTATCTCACACAGTTTCAGTGGGCCAGAAGTTGAAGAGAGGTTTTGCTGGGTGATTTTGGCTTAGGAGCTCTCCTGAAGTTACTGTTGGCCAGGTCTGCTGTCCTCTGATAGCTTGAATAAAGCTAGAGGATCTACTTATATGGTGTCTCACCCACATTCCTGGCCAATTTGCACAGTTGTAAGAGGTCTTTGTTTCCTTGCCATGTAGAATGTTTTTACAACATAGCAGCTGGTTTCCCCACAGACCGATGGGAGAGGGTGGAAGATGGAAGCCTCACTGTTTCGTGACTGACCCTTGGAGGTCATTCTTCATTTCTGCCATGGTTTGTATATTTAGAAGAGAGTCACCAAGTACAGTCCACACTCAAGGGAAAGGGAATTGAGTTCCACCAAAGGGAGGCATATCAAATAATTTGTGAACGTATTTGAAAACAATAATGAACTTTAATTGCACAAAAGGGATGGATTTAGAATAAATTCCTCACAAGAGTAGTTGCTTTCATTTGAGGATAAAAATGTTAGCCGAGTGTGGTGGCACACGCCTGTAATCCCAGTGGCTCAGGATGCTGAGGCAGGAGGATTGAGGGTTCAAAGCCAGCCTCAGCAACTTGGGTCTTATCTCAAAATATAAAAAGGGCTGGGGAAGGGCTTTAGTGGGTAAGCACCTTTGGGTTCAATACCTAGTACTGAAAAAGAAAAAAAAAATTTCTGCCATCAATCCAAATAACATAACTCTGTGTTATTATCACAGAACAAGCGAACATGAAGAGTGATGTATAATTATATTTTCATGGAAATGGATGGGAAGAGAATTTTTTAAAAAATCATGTATTTTAAAAATCGATGCATATTAATTGTGTTCATGAGGTACAATGTGGCATTTCAATACATGTCTACAATAGGTAATGATCAGATCTGAGTAATTTTGGCATATTTATCACTTTAGACATCATTTGTATTAACTATTTTGAAATATTCAGTAAGTTGTTCTCAACCGTATTATTCGATTGTACTGTAGAACCTTTGGAGTTATTCCTCCTATCCAACTGTACTCATTAACCTTTCTATCTCTCTCCTTCCCTCACACCCTTTCCAGGTTCTGATAACCACTATTCTATAGAGAAACTTTCTAATGTTAAAGGTGAGTCGGATTTGCTCTTTAAGTTTTGGATGATGGTAGTTTTAGTTTGTTCAGGCCGCTATAACAAAATACCATATACTGGGTGTCTTATAAACACTAGAAATTTATTACCCACAGTTCTGGAATGTGGCAGGTCCAAGATCAGAGCACTAGCAGATGTAGTGTGTGGTGAGGGTTTGCTTGCTGATTCACACATGGTACCTTCTAGTTGAGTCTTCACCTGGTGGAGGTGGTAAGCTAGTTCTCTGGGATCTCTTTTGTAAAGGCTCTGCCTCATGATCTGATCATCTCCACAGATCCCACCTCCTAATACCAACACATTGAGGGTTAGGATTTTAACATGAATTTTGAGGAGACGTAAACATTTGGACTGTAGCATTTCACTATTGGACTCCCCAAATTCATGTGTTTCTCACTGGCAGAAAGACAATTTTCCCTCTGTATCCATGGTTTCTGTATCCATGGATTCTACCAACTGCAGATGGAAAATGTTGTGTCTGCGCTGAACATGTATAGACCCTCCCCCCTGTCATTATTCCCAAAACAATACAGTATAACAACGATTTACATAGTATTTGCATCATATTAGGTAGATGTGATTTAAAATATGTGGAGACTGTGTGTAGGTTACATGTGGACATTATGTCATTTTATATAAGGGACTTGAGCACCTGCAGATTTTGTTACCTGTATGGGTACTGGAACCAATCCCCCCATGTATACTGGAGATGACTCTACATTCATTCCATCCTTATGGCTCTCAAATTCTTAAAGCATTCCAGCATCATGTCTAAAGTTCCATAAAAACATTGTTTAAATCAGATATGGATGAGACTCAAGATACGATTCAATAGTGAATTTTATTTTGAATTGAGTAGTAGAGGCAAATTTGAGGCACTCCATTCATATAGATGTTTGGGTATAGGCTTTGGCCTCTTTATTTGCTCTCTGCCTTAGTATCAGAGCCCTAATTTGAATTTATTCCTCTTATTTCAAACTTTCTTTTAAAACAATCTCTGCTTTTGCTAGAGCATGAGGCTTAACCTTCTCTAGAATTGATATTGGATACAAATGTGATTGGAAATATGAGATGCCAGCACATTGTCAGAGGTTGGCTGAGAGAGCCTATTTCCTTTGTGATGTGGGTCCTTTTTCAATTTGAATTTTTTTTTGAAATCCAAAAATGCCATATCTGATTTTGATTAAAGGCTAATTCTGACCTTGGGAGCATGAGAGCTTTACTTTATCTATTTAGGACTCTTTTTTTTTCAGCCCTAAAGATAGATCCGATAGCTCTTAGGATACTTTAACATCCTTGGCAAAAATAATTAGCACATTTCAAAGTCAAGCAGAAGATGGAAATTATTAGTTTTTTTTTAATGAGTGGTAAATTAGTCATGGCAATGGATTTCTGGATGAGAGAATATCTTGATGGTCAGATGAAATGAATCAATGTGTGTGAAAGCATCATGGGAATACAAAGGGCTATTAATTGCCACTCCCAAATTCCTCACTGCTGGCAAAGATTTTTCAATAAAATGGCTTTCTTTTTTTAAAAAAACATTTATATTTTTAGTTTTAGGTGGACACAATATCTTTATTTTTATGTGGTGTTGAGGATTGAACCTAGTGCCTCATGCATGCTAGGCAAGTGCTCTACCTTTGAGCCGCAACCCCAGTCCCTAAAACAGCTTTCCTTGATAGAATTTGAAAGAAAAGGTATTTTTCTCCAAATGAAGGAGGAGGTGGTGATCCTGTATCCAACCTGGGTCTCATTTTGGGTCTATTTTAATTTCAGTGGAAACCAGGTGTGGCTATATCAGGGTAGCACAAATCCTCTGGTTGGCTGTTTCTCACACCTTTATTTGAGCTTTTTGGGCTGAGCATTGGTAATGGCCCTTTAGTTATACCAGGCTGGTAATAACATGTTTACATGTGAGTGTTTCCAGTGATTCCTGGCGTGTTCAGGTCCTGGCCTATTGTTGACTTCTCCAAGGTAGAGAACTTTCTTTTTGATGTTGACTGTGGAGCATCCCCATTAGCTAATAAATCATGTACATATGCTGTATATATAAAAACCTAATGAAAAGTCAATTTTAGTATCTCAGGGAAAGCATCCAGTACCAGAAAGCATGAGCTTCATCATGGAGAATCTAATGCCAATCGGAATTGACTCATAGGGTTTCCTTTACTGCATGTCACCAGGGCATCTGAGTAATTATTCCACACATCACATATGCCCTTAGATTTATTTGCCCTCAGACATGTTCCCCGGGCACTTCTGGGACAAGATCCATGAAGCAGAATGAATAATGTCTTGTGTGGGTACTGCTGAGCTAAATCCAAGGTTGGCATTAGATTTAAAGTAGATGCCCCCATTGCATAATTAGACTAATCAAGATGGAGATTTAGGGGGCTTAACCAGAATTTGAAAGAACAGCTGTTCCATGATAAACCAAAATTTAGTGGTTTTTTTTTTTTTTTAATGTAAAGGAATCTGTAGTTTACTTTTTTTTTTTTTTTTTTTTTTTAAGCAAAGCACCTGTGAACTGGAATGGAGGGAGGATTTCTGAGGTTTTTTTTTTTTTTTTTTTATGATAATGCTTACTACTCTGATCCACAGCCTGAGCTGAAGTCTTTCTCTTCCTGCCATCCTTTCTGCCTCCCTCTTGCTTTTAATCTGTGCTCAGTGCTCAGTGCATGTTGATTTGCATGTTTGAATAGTAACACCTACTGACGGGCTGGGCTCAGGAGACGCAATTTGGTTGCGGATTTTTCCTACTGTGGAGCCTGTCAGCATCTCGCATTGATTTGGAGTGTAATCAATGTTTCTCGTTACTGCTGTGCCTGCTCCTCCTGGGCGCTGATTTTCCTCCTCCAGCTCCGTTCTCTGGCATTGGTGTTGCAGCAGATTGCTGGGGAAAGCTCGATTTCACCCTGGGTAGATACCAGAGGGATCAGCTGGGGGGCTATTAATATGTTCTAGAGGGAAATAGCTCACACTGTCTTTTAAAATCGAATAATTTCTTGCCTGTTTTGTCATTTATCATATCTTTTGTTTGAAATATTACAGCTCTCCAGCTAGGAATGACAGATCTCTGTAACGGTATCCTTTGAACACTGGCTTGGTGTTAGGAAAGCGATGATATGAACTTCTAATCAAAATTCACTGCGTGAGGTTCTGTCTTTTCAATAAGGACATTTCAAAACCTTGGTGAGGGGAAAAGCAATACACATCACCATAACAGGCAAGTCCCTGATAATAGTGCTGAAGTCTACTGGAGGAATATTTTATTTTCATTGAGAAAGCAGCCCATTTTTTTCAGTGCAAGGCCCCCTATAGTCTTTAATGACTGAAGCTAAGTTCTATATTAGCTTTCTATGGAGGAATGCATTTGAGCAGTTCCCAGTGACTGATTGTGAGGCTAATGGCCTCATCTCTTTGAGAGGGCTGAAGCCCTTGGAAATCTGCATCCCAGATGCTTCTTCCTTGGACACTTCTCTTCCAATCCATCTGCTGCCAGCCATAATAGCATAATGGATGATTCTTTGGGAGGTTCTCTGTAGTCTCAGGGCAAACTTCCTATGAACTTTAAATACTTGTCTACCTTTGGACACAGGGGAATATGATTGGGTCATGAAAGCTCCTAGTGAGACTGGAAAAGTGGCATGAATAACACTTTTCCCCATTATCACAGCTTTTCATCTTTTTACTCCTTATTTTGTTTCCCACATAATGTTTTCAAAATAGCTATAGGAGCATTGTTTGAGGTTGCATCAGCTATCGGATAATTCATACAAAGTAACTTTCTTCCCCCCTCAGATACTCGAGGTTGTGTTTGTGTATTTTTAAACCTGTCCATAGTTATTTCACATGAGTGGCTGTGTCTATTAGCTCCCCACTCCTACACCTTTGGTTGGTTCTGTGTGTATAAGAACCTCTTTAAAGATATAAAAGTGCCCCGAGAGTGCTTTTACCTGTGAAAACTTTTGTACAGGCTTTGGGTCCCTTTGTTGTGTGAACACTACAAGCTGAATATTCCCCATAAAATAGGCCTTGGACTTAAAAAAAAAAAAAAAAAAAAAAGGCTAGTTTGTCAATCTATTGATTGCCCCAGGCTAAGAAAGCTAATTCCTCAGCACTACCACTGCATGTATTGAGCAGGTTGATCCTTCTAGGTCAAATAACTCACATCGCTAAAATAATATTAAGGTTTGTTGTGGCATGAGCCAAATAGCTGAGAAAATCCATCATTATCACCTGATGCCTCTGCCTTTTAATTTATATCATAATAGAAAGACAGAGGAAGGAGCGAAGAAAAGTACAGGGAAATGTATTCAAAGTGATCTACAATGTTCTTAATAAAAATGCCCTTCCTTTATGAGCACCTGAATGGGCATATAAATATAACCAGCAATGGGAATTTTAATCAAAGCTTTACAGCCTTTTCTTTTTCGAGACTTTGACTTCCTAACCAAGTGAACTTCCTGAGAGAGTGTCTGGCTTCCCAACTCATCTTGAGAAGACGACTCATACTCTATTTTCATGTTGGCCCTGTACCAGTTTAGTTGGTCTCCTTTTGTATACCTCCCCAAATGGTTTTTCTCATGACTATGATGAACATTTCTTAAAACTTTTGAAAATTACTCAGAAAATGAAAGCAAGAGATTGGAAATGATCTTGCTTATGAATAGATGTACAGGGAATAGTACTCTGCATGTTATGCTCCTGAGCGCCTATGGACCATGACCTACAGGCAGATTGTGTTCTTCTCAGCCTTCCTGGCTGTGCTGGATCATCTTTAGACTTGCTTCTTTTCTATTTAGAATGAACAGTTCAGGATTCGACCAGACAGCATCTGTGCAACATTCACAAGTTTGGTGCTGGGAGGTATGTATCTGAAAATGGGGCAAAGTGTTCAAGGATCACAGTGGTATTTCTCCTTTGAAGTAAAGACAGGCTGTGAATAAACGGAGAAAGAAACAGGGACCTCCAAGGGAGAAAAAAATGTCTAGAGAGATTTGGAGATGTCATTAATAACTAAGTCCAGCACAAGCACTTTGTAAAGATGTCCAAAAAAGGGGGGGTTATGAAAAGAACAAAAGGTATAGGTAGGAAG
Source organism: Spermophilus citellus (assembly GCF_964194105.1). Classification (NCBI taxonomy): domain Eukaryota; kingdom Metazoa; phylum Chordata; class Mammalia; order Rodentia; family Sciuridae; genus Spermophilus; species Spermophilus citellus. The sequence continues at coordinate 167,978,990 of NC_138185.1, forward strand.
ATAAGATGAATGAAAATAATAAGAAACAGACATGGCCATAAGCTATAGAGGCAAGTAGTTGCAGGTTAATTTTCTGATGAGTTGCTTTCTCATCTTTACTCCCTACAATAGCAGAGACCTCAGTTTGAGAAATTGAGCTGTGTTTATCCCTAGATTTATTTGTTCTATCTGGGCAGGTAATTGGGTGATACTGTCACCATTTCAGAACTGAACCTACTCTCTGACTTCAGAAGCTACCCTGCAGTAAGATGTCACAGTGGCAAACACATTTTAAAACATGTTTTAAAGGTATCATGCATTAAAATAGAACAGTGCAAATCCTGTCAGCTACCAGGAACATTCTGATAGGCAAAATGATTGGAATGTGTAGGCACTGGCACCTAGATTTTTCTTCTGGCCTAATGGTTCTCAAAATTACATCTGGGTAAGAATTCTGACTGCACAATTGAACACAAAATCATCATCACTGTACTTTGCAGGTACTTCTGCATTTGTTTTGTTTATACATGAATGATTTATTAATAATATATATATATATATATATATATATATGTATATATGTAAATATAACATTTTTGTATATATGTATACAATTTTAAGGGTAATGTTTATATTATTTAACTTGATGATTTTAGAACCCAAGTCCCTGTAAACTGTGACTCCACTGCCGACCCTCACATTATCCAGGAGACATTTTGCAAGAGGACTGAAAAGTGTCCTCAGAGAATGAGTGTGGAGAAAGGAGCAATTTGGGACAGCAAAGTGTCCTTGACACAGTTTACTTGTTGTTGGGCCTGCTTTACACAGAAGCTAAGGGAACAGAATGAGAGGAAGTGAGGACTCTTTTTGCTTGCTTTTTTGAGTGTGTGGGAACTGAGAATTAGGTATTAAGGCCAAGCATTGGGATGTACCCACTAATCTCTGTAAATTAAAAGAAGATGAGCATGTTATGATTGGGTAGAACTGGAAGCTTTGGCAGTGTTCTTGGCAACAAGTAGATATGGCATTATAGCAACCCATGATAAGAGATTGAAAAAATGGTGGTGGTTATATGGTAGGTGAGAGATCTCTTTGAGCAAACTTCCCAAGCTGTGATAGTAATAGCTATCATATGGCAGGTGCTTCAGGGATAATTTACCAAAGTGGTTAAGAGTTCTGATTCTAGAGACCAACAGACTGGGTTTATACTCCTAGTTCTGGCATTTAATAATTTTGAGTTCTTGGATAAAGGTAGTTGCCTATTGGCTTTAAGTCTCAATTCCCCATGAGTAAAATAAGTAATAATTTTACTTACCTTGTGAGGTGGTGTTTAGGATTGGATATAATAAAAGCACCTGCCACCTATGAAAATTGTCAGTATTATTTCTCATATTTAGGGCAGTTCTCAGAAGGTGGCACAGATGATAATTTTGAGGTGTTCATTCATCCACTCATATTTATTGAGTGAGTTCTTTGAGTTGAGCACCAGGCCAGGCTCTCTGGGGATTTAGGAAGACAGTGAGCTGGAAAGTAGGTATGGCTGAAGAAAAGCTATTTCATGGAAGATGTGGCATCAGAATACTTGAATTGGATTGGGTTGTGACTGTGATTTGGGATAAAAAATTGCCACTATAAAATTGGACCTCAGTGTTCAAGTGGATATTACACTTGAGCAGGATTCAGCAACATTAAACCTTCTGTCATAAAGACGGAGGTAATGGCTTTTTGCAGGCAGAGTGGTAGAAATGCTTCAATTGTTAAGTATTTATATAACCCTTTATATTTGCAATGTATGCACTTTATCATTTTCCAGAAATTAATGTCTAGAAATATTTCCTTGTGGGAAGAGAATGTTTCTTGTAGGTTCTGTGCTGTACCTAACATACTTGGCAAATATTAAAGGGCCCTCGAGAAGGCTGACAGAAAGGGAGCAAATTAGCTTTAAAGTAGAAGGAGAAGAGCTGCAGTGTCTCCCTGATTCTTTGAGTTGTCTTCCTCCAGTCCCCTCTCTGGGTGCCTTGGAGAGTAACAGTCTCTTGCCAAGGTAGTGCCTTTCTCTTTGTGTGTTGCCCCAAGAGCTTGTTCCTGGGGTATGCGTGTCTAGGTTCCACTCCATTTCTTTCCCAATGTGATGACTCTTCCAGGGCTTTCTTCTTTGTTGGGCAAAGGTGTGGGGACATGGAGTGGCTAACAGGGCTCATAATGTGATGTGAGCAAGGTCAAGAGCTTGGTGCTCATGAGACTATGCAAGGATGAAGAGATTAAGAATATTGAGACTGCTTATATTTTCCCATGTGAAACTTGTATTTAATGAATACCATTACTCTATTTTTAACTAAAAGCCGGTTATATTTCCATAGTCCTCCATTCGAATCATGATTTTTTTTTTCTGGGAGATTATTTTGTTGTCTAGGTGTTATTTTTCTCCCTTCCTTCATTATATGTGCATAGTATTATTACTGTGGTATCTCTGTTTTTTCAGCTTGTGGACACTCCAATGTGACAAGTTTAACCCTCTCAACCAAGTAAAAGTGTAGGACTACTACTAGATTTCTAGTTGGTGAGATAAAAGAATTAAGAGTTTTATCTGCAGGGGCTGGGGTTGTAGCTCACTGGTGAAGTGCTTGCTTTGCATGGGTCAGGCACTGAATTCTATCTTTAGCATCACATAAAAATAAGGTTTAGCTAGGCACAGTGGCGAATGCCTCTGATCCCAGCAGCTCAGGAGGCAGAGGCAGGAGGATGGTGAGTTCAAAGCCAGCCTCAGCAACAGCAAGTGCTAAGCAACTTGGTGAGACCCTATCTCTAAATAAAATACAAAATAGGGCTGGGGATGTGGCTTAGTGGTTGAGTGCCCCTGAGTTTAATCCCTGGTACTGGAAAAAAAAAAGTCTTTTTTTTTTTTTTTTTAATCTACAGAAAAGGACATGCAGGATTGTGAGATGTGGTTTATAATGAAAAGAAAATACAATTTTATTTACTGTTTGAGTAATTATCACAGCGTAGACATGGAGTTATGCATTTTACATATTTTCCCATATTTCAACCTCAAAACAACATTATGGGGAGAGTGTTTATTATTTTTTTATTTGCAGAAAACTGAGGTGTGGATAGAATAACTAACTTGCTCAAGATCACATGACTAGAAAAGATTGGAGATAGAATTTGAACTCACAACTGACTCCCAGGTATGCATTTTGGACCACTATGTAATGGGACCTCCTATAATGTGATGAGATCTCAAAAAACAAATCTGCTAGAGTATGTTCATCAAGTGGGGGCTGTGTCCTTCTGGAAGGCCACACACTTGCTACATCGAAGCAGCTACTGCTGTTCTAAACAGTTTTGAAACTTTTTTGGGAGAAATTCTTTGGAATGTTGACAAATCTTTATCTTTTGAGGGGAGATTTGGCTTTTGTAAATGTCTAAAAGTCACTTGGCATTTAGTCTGAAAAAGGTAGTTCATTAAGTTGGAGATTCCTAATTTTCCATCTAAATAAGATGTGATTACAAAGAAGTGTGAATTAAGTTTTCCTGTGTGATTTACATGTTGCTCTGAAGGCAGCTCCAGAAACATTTTGGGCAAAGGAAGTACAGCCGATGGAGCGTGCACATCATTCTGAGGTGGTTATGCTGAGGGACATTATTGGGAAGTCCACATAGAGTCTAATCTCTTGGTTCTCACACACTGCATATACACAGTTACACGCATGCAGATTGAGTTGACGAGCCTGTGAAACTATCTTGAAACATACTTTCTGGTTTTTTAAAAAATTGTCTTTTTGATAGTGATGTGTTGTTTCAACAGCTATTTAGGCAGATTCCTTGCAAAATGTCCTATCAAGATGTCCCAAATTGCCATGTATTGAATTCCCTTTTGACTCCTCCATTCACATTACTTACAATTTATTCATTATGTAAATAAAGAAAAATGATCTTATACATGCTTCCTGCTTTTTCCATTTCATATTTATGAGATAGAGAAAAGGTTCGAAAGGAAGTGCTGAATGAGTGAACGTTAATAGACTCACATATCAACCTATGTAAAAAATGTATTTTTATGAAAATTGAAGCTACATGCTTTGAAGCACAGTACATTAAGGATAATGAAGCTTAAAGCAAAGTTTGAGTTCTGAAATATATGAAATAAGAACACAATAATACACAGTAGTACAAAAGTGAGAGGTACAATATATTGAAGCCCAGAAGAGTTTGAGTTTTTCCTTTTGGCAAAAACTTAATGTTTTTATGCTTTCAGAAAGTACTACAGTTGCCATGTAAGGGTGGCTTGGAGCCTGCTCATACAGGTGCACAAGAGCCTATTAAATTTGTAGGAATTTTGTGAGCCAGTTGAGGTAGTTTGAGAATTTTGAAATGGTATGAGCATCAACACCACAGAAACTGGCAAATGCTATAGTAATTTTTTTCCCTCCCTGAGAGTTGGTTGTTACCCATTCCTAGAGCACTAGAAGTATTAAGTATGTCTGCTTATATTTTATTTACCTTCACCTTCTGTTTGGAGAAGTTTAAGTTTAATGCCATTAGAACATGCTAATTTGCTGGGCATGATGGTGTATACCAATAATCCCAGCAGTTTGGGAGGCTGAAGCAAGAGGATTCCAAGTTTGAGGCCAGCCTCAGCAACTTAGCCAGACCCTGTCTCAAAATGTAGCTCAGTGGTAAAGTGCTCCTAGGTTCAATCCCCAGTTTTTTTTTTTTTAAGAACATGCATAATTTCCAGAACTATGCTTCACCTTTTCTACCAATGATCTTTGGAAACACATATTGGGAACTATGAGGTTTTTTTTTTTTTTTGGTTGTTGTTAATAAAGAAGCAACCTGATTACTTCCCTGAACAACATGCCAGGTGACACATTGTATTCTGTAACATTGTGAGTGTATTCTGTAACATTGTGAGTGTGATTGTGTGCAAGGCCTTAGAATCTCTGGTATTCTTGTACTTGGGAGGGAAGAAATATACTTGCTATCTTCCACTCTAGGAAGTTATGAGGATTCATAAGGATAAAAGAAAAGATGGGCTAAAAAGTAATGATGTTGATTTGCATAAACTGAGCCACACCAAGAAGTCTCATAATCTGATCTTTGTATCTCACATGTAGTGTCACTATATTGCCATAAGAATTATTTAATATACAGAGCAGATCTTCTACTTTTGACTGAATGTCATCTCCTTCAACAGCGTTCATTCCTTTGGGAGACAGGGCATTTATTTGAATAATGCTACTGTTGCTGAAAATAGGTTTGGACCTCCTTTTGAAGCTGAGTTCAGAATCACTTTGCAAACCAAACAAGGAGCCTCATCTAATTACTTTTGAGTCACAATTTATCTTGAACTCAGTATGATGTTACCTAACAAGGCCAAGCTTTTATTCATCAGACTTGACTTTAAATGACTTGGGGCGATTTTCAGAAATTAAACCTATTCTCAAAAGACAACTGCTATCACCCATGATCATTTAAACAAGAGGATGGGGAGGAAGAGAGAGTCTAGACTCTCTCATGCATTGTTTAAGAGTGTCATTTACACAATCTCTTTGGAGATAATTTAGATGTATTTATCAATTATAAATGAGTTTACCCTTTGACCCAGAAATAACACTTTTTGCAATTTATCTCACAGACACATTCATAAAATTGCAGAGAGAATCTTGCACAGAATATTTATTGCAAGAGGAAAAGATTAGAGAAAACAAATATCCAATGATAGAAGATAATTAAAGAGCATCCACAAATTAGAACACTATTCCATCATTAGTAAGAGTGAGGCAGAGTTATGCATTAAGTAAACTAGGTACAGAACAGTGTACTACTGCTTTGAGAGTATAGGTACATATTAATTTACACATACATGAGGGTATACTTGTATTCTCTGGAAGGGCTTGAAGGAATGAATAGCACCTTACATCTAGGAAAGAAAACTAGGAAACACAGGCAAAAGCTTGAGAAGATAAATTTTCATCTTGTAATATTTGAATATATAAATACACATTTTTCAAAAGACACATATGTGCCAGATGCAAGGCGATCCTCAAACAGTTTCTAAAAGTTTTAAATAGTAGTAGTACCAGTATAGTAAATGTGTGTGACCTGTGATTGCTCCCTGAAGAGGTCCTAAGATGTTGTTAGTCCGCTTTTTGTCACTATGACAAAATACCTGAGAAAATCAACTCAGAGGAGGAAAGATTTATTTTGGCTCATGGTTTCAGAAGTCTGAGTCCATGGTTGGCTGGCTCCCTTGTTTCTGGGCTGGTGGCTAGGCTGAACATGAAGCAGAAGGGTATGGAGAAAAGTTGCTCAACTTGTGGTAGCCAGGCAGTAAAGGAAAGGGCAGGAAGACAGATAGACAGACATAGGAAAGATCTGGGAACAAGATATAGTCCCCAAGACTATACCCCTAAGGATCTACTACTGTTACTGCCACTTCTCAATTGTCTTTTCAGCTATGAATGCATCAGTGGATTACTCCATTGATGAAATCAGAGCCTTCATGAGCCAATCACTTCCCCAAAACTCACCTCTAAATATTGTTGTGCTGGAGACAAAGTCTTTAACATAAGAGCCATTGGGGGACATTCCAGATCCCAACTATGACAGATGTATAAAATGTCCTGACATGTTTACTAAAGAAATGTGTTGTTACTTTAACCTCACCTTATATGGAGCTTCCACATTGGGAGGTAGTTGCTAAAGAAAAAAACAAAAACAAAAACGAAAAACAAAACAAAAAACAACAACTATAAACTTGGACTTTGAAGATGTCCCAGGGCAGGGCCCTTGACTGTGAGACATTTCACAGAATCCTGGGAAGGAGGATACCTCACTCTGTATCCAGGATGACATCCCAATCGCTGCAGAGTGAAAATGCTACTGTCCCCTTCAAGGGGATATTTTGCTGCATTCAAAATGCCAAAACGCCCTTCAAGGGCACGCCGTTGGTGCCTCATATCCTTCCACTAGGCACCACCTCCCAATAGCACTATCAGCTGGGGACCAAGTCTTCAACGCAGGGGCTTTTGAGAGACATTTAAGATCCAAACTGTAACAGGCTCCAAAGTGTAAACCCCTCATCTGGAGAAGGTTGCCTTTCTTCATTTACAGGAAACTGCCACCTCCTGGAATATGTTCAGTAGCCAGGTGATACTCTGGCTTGCAGGAAACTCAGAGTAGCTGTTGCAAATGTGTATTTTTTTTTCCTGAGTATTTGAATTTCCTTCTTTATCCTTGAAGAAAATAAGCACTGGATAGTACTCGTTTGGTTACCAGATAATTTAATAAGATTTTAATCATTTGAGTGTGAGAATGTTTTCACATGTGGAAACCCATGTACATTGATAAATGGAAGGTGTGGATCCAGGAGGATACTGAAATCCCAGTGGAAACTCTAGTGTTTTAGATGCTCAACAGTGGAATTGTAGCAATCTGTGGGAGGACAGGTATAAAATATCAAGGATGAATCTTGAAGGTGCCTTTAAGTTAGGGAGTCCACCATCAGAAGGAATTAAAAATAAAGGTTATAACTTCTCTCAAATTTAGTGGCACTCCTGTTTTGACTGGTTTCAAGAAGCTATTGAATAGTTATGGGAGTTTTTGAGACCTTTCAAGTTTGTATAAGAAAATGATTAAGAAATTAAGCCGATACTTTAAATGTGCTAGCTCTTCAAGAAGAGCTCTTCAAACATTTGCAATGAGACCTAAACTGTAAATTGTATCTTTAACTTGTAAAAATACATTACATAGGTTGAACAAAATGGTGTATGTACTTGTGAAAAATGTCTTTGATCATTTCCACTGGAGTCTGAGATTTGAAAGTTCTCCTGTCCTATTTCAGATCCCAAAGGGTCTTACTGACTCATGTTTGATTTATTTCTTAATTTTTCTCAAAGTACATAGAAAACGCTGGTTTTCAATAGCTATTCTTCAGGACAACCCTACCTGCTGGGTTTTTCCTCCTTTTTCCAATTTGTCATACCTCCTTCCTCCCCTTTGCTCATTGGGAATGTGGTCTTTTCACTGAAAAGGACCCCTTTCTTGCCATTGTACTTACTGCTTGCTCCCTGGGGCTGTGGTGCTTACAGAATTTGCCTCTGTATCCTGTCATCCAGTATCTCCTCCAGGGTGTCCTCAAGATGATGATTGTGTTAATTGGTTTGTGCCAATGGATTTTTCTGTGTTTGGGGGGGAAGACATTACAATTACTCCTTCATTCTCTTTGTCCATGACTATCTTTGTGCAGGACTGAATTGTGATTTAACAACAGAATACGTATCATAATTGAACTTCTCTCTAGGCCAGAGTGACCTTGTACAGCGCCTACAATTAACTAGAGCCAGCGTACAAATGTGGCTGTAAATGACCAGGCTGAAGGTTAATTTAAATACATGAGCAGTTAAAAATGGAACAGTTTGTCTTTTAGCCAAGCTAGGGCATTTTATGATTCATAAATGCTTCTAAAAATAGAGATGTGCAATATATAGATACCAACTGAAAAAACAGCCCTTTCCCTTATGTCACCAGAAGCTTGGCAATACTCAGGGCAAGCTCGTCATCTGTCCCTAGGCTCATGTTCCTTCTCTCAATATTTTTATTTCTGTAAATGACCTCATCAATATCCAACTGACCTAGGCTCAAGATCTCTGAGTCATTTTGAATTTTCTTGTTTGTCCCCTAATTCTGGTCATATTCCAGATCTTGTCCATTCTTCTGTTCAAAACATGTCATCTTGGCATAGGACCTGTGCTTTCCTCTCATTACTCACTTTCACAACCCTGGTTCAAGGCCTGTTGCAGTATTGCATTAACCATCTGCCTCATCTATGCTTCAGACTCCGTTGCTTCAATATACCTTGTGTTCAACTTTATTAGTGGGTCCCATTCTCCTAGCATATTGTTGTTCTTCAAATTCTGATTCCAGCTTCAAAAACTTCTATTGATTCTGCATAGGTAAATCTCACCCAGGACTTGCGCAGATGAGACGAACTGGGTTTTAAAGAGCTGGCTGCAACATTAAGCTAAGAAAGCGGTGAAAAATCATGCAACACAGACATAAGTTTTTCAAATCGAGGGCGTGATGGCTCTATGACCTTAAGGGTCAGCTTCCATGCTAGAAAGAGTGTGAGCCCGTGTTTCCTTTGTTTTATAGTGGGAACATCAGAGGCAGGGATAAGGTTTCAAGGGTGGATTCTTGCTTCCTGATGTCTTGTGGTCAGCAGATCAATTGACATCTTGGCAAGTCACACCCATCTCAGGTGCTGTGTGGGATCTTAGGTAGAGCTAGAGGAGGGAAGCACACCTGCATCATGCATCCCTGACAGGGAGCCTGCAATGCCAGGCCTATCCCCTCATTTGGCTGTTATGCTCAATATTTCACACACATAGCCCATGGATGGCTCGTGATAGGTAAATTTCTGCATTAGTCAGTTTTTCATCATTGTGACCAAAATACTTGACAAGAACAACTTAGAGGACAAAAATTTATTTGGCTCTTTGTTCCAGAGATTTTGACCTTGGTTGGTGAGGTCCATTGCTTTGGGACCAAAGTAAGGCGGATCATCATGGTGGAAGGGCACAGTGGAGGAAAGCTGCTCCATTCGAGGCAGCCAGGCAGCAGAGAAAGGAAGCAGGAGAGCCCTATAGGGAAGATGCACCTTTCCAGGGCATGCATGAAATGCCCACCTCCTCTGGCCATGCCCCATCTGTCTGTAGTTACTACTCAGTTAATGCACTCAAACTAGGATGGGCTAATTGGATTACAGCTCTCACAATCCAATAATTTCATCAGTGAATATTTTTGCATTTACACAGGAGTGTTTTGGGGATACTCATGTCCAAACCACAACAAACTCCAAATGTGTTGACCTAGCTTTTAAGGTTTTGCTTAATTGTACCCACATTTGTCTCTTACCCCTCTGCGTGAATCCAGACTCCAGGAAGAGGATAATTTTCTTCTTCTTTGGCTTCTATTCACATTGTCCCCTAATTGCCCCCATTCCCATGGCCTGATATTCAAGTCATACCTGTTCCTCAAGGCACATCTCCAGAATCATACCCTGATAAAGTCATTCTTGTCCATTTCTGTCCATATTGGCTGGACCATTCTTTGAGCTCAAAGGCTCTGTAGTATGTGGAAACTGTCAGACGCTGATTTGGGGCAGTTTCACAAGGTATCTGGTGCACAATGAAAATAAAAAGAAGCTGAGACATGGTTGTTGGTAGGCCTGGACCAGGACTTCAGGATCTTTTGAGTCCTGACAGTATAACTCTCGTATAAAGCACTGGGTAACATCCTTGTATGGCTATTTAATAATGTATAAGTTCAATTCTTCAATAATCTTATAAGCTCTTCAAGATAAGGACCACTCTGTTCTTTTCATTCTTACTTTCTCAACCACCAAGTTAAAACAATTCAACTGTTGAGAGCTAAATTGATGGACAGTTTTCTGTACCTTGGTAGTATCTCAACAAGAGCACAAGCTTTGGAGGAGGGAGCAAACCTTTTCTGAAGGCTGCTTATAGCTGAGCACTGGCTCAGGGAAACAGGTTTTTTTTTCCTTTCAGTTTCCATTTCTGGTGCTTTTTTATCTCAAATTTCACAGTCAAAAGTGATTTTCGAGTGTGTCTGACTTACATTTTTCTAGTGAGGGGGCTAGCACTCTCGTTTCTCTTTCCTCTTGAAGTGGTTGAATTTCTCCTGCTATCTCCCTCCTGGTTTGGGTAAGTAGCCACAGTGGCAGTTAGACAAGAATCCCATGTATTCTCACTCTGACGTTTGGACTTTATAGAATTAAAAGTCATCTAAAGATTTAGAAATGAGTCATGTTTCAGCTGGCATAGCTATGGAATACATATTTTGCATATTTTCTTGTAGAAAGGCATTTCCCCCCATGTTGAATCAGGAGGCAGATCTGTGGGATTCAATTTAAAACTTTTAATAGGCAATCAGTATCATCCTACATTCAATGCATAACCACAGGGTGCTCAGCACTGCCAGGGACACTGTAAATAATGGGCCCTTAACAATTGCACCTAAAATATCCTTAGCTAATTTACTGGAGTGACAACTGCCATCTGTGTGGTGTTAGAGCACTTTAAAGTGGCCAAAGTTCTGAATTGTTTGACTTGTTTAAAAGCACAGATCATTGTTTTTACTCTGAGCAGGTGAAGGGGGCAAGATTTCAGTCACTCTTAAATTATTTCAGGAGTCCATTTCTGAAGGGAAGGCATTTAAATCCATGTCCCAAATGAACACACAGAGATGGTACATTTCCATCCTCACCCTGGAAACACCTCTTAAGTGCCACTCCCTCTTTGTCCTCCTGCTTTCCTGCTCACAAACCTACTTACCAAGTGACCATAAAATCCCAATCCCCCCTGGTTGCCTTTTATGATTATACCCTCTGCTCTCCATTCTCTGGAGTGTCTCCCTGCCACATTCGTCTCTCATAAACCTCATTCATCACATAAGTGATGGTGGTTCTTGATAAAAAGTCAGAATTCTAGGCCTGCTAGAATGGGGAGTAGTAGGGTTGGCATCTCTCTGCTCCCGAGTCAGGTCTTGGGAGTGTGGTGGGCCCTGCGCCCTTTCTGACATCTCTTGCAGTCCAGGAGAACTGAGGAACTGAGAAGAGATGGTAAGCGAGATACCTCACAGTATTGAGTTAACAATCTTTCCTTAGAATCTAGTAGACCTCTGCATGGCCTCCACAGGGGAGTTGAGACCTCATCTGCTGCTGAATCTTCCTTCTCACACCTTTCCATTTCATAAATGAGTGAGCTTGACCACCAGAGCCCATGGACACTTGCCCCAGTCATCCAGCTATTAAATGCAAGATGTCCTGACCCCAATCTATCCTCCTTCCTTTTATTACTCTTCTGGGCTATAAAGGCTCTTCATAGCCTGATCTCTCCACTCAGCTTTAGCTCTCACAACTCTCAGACCCAGTCTGCATTCTGATCAGGGCAGACTTTTTATTGCCATGTGAAAATGAAACTGCTCTCTGAGACTATATTCCTAGCCTCTTTGGCCTGTGATGCTATCCTGTCTTCCTGTCAGGTAAGTTCTACTCATTTGTGTTGGAAAGGATGTGGATTTTAGTACTGGGTATTTAATTGGCCACTACCTGAGGAGTTTTTTTTTTTTCTTCTCACAGAATGCTTGGGTTAACTGAGACAGTAGGTAAAAATAAGTTGTTCACTTCCTGGAACATCAAATATCATAAACAGTATCAATATCCTTTCTTTATTCCCATCTCAATGTTCACATAGTTGGCGGTGTTTTTCCGGACCCCTCTCTCACTTCAGATTCCCACCTTCTTGGTTCAACCCATAGTTATATTTTCTGATGTTTAGTCTGGGTGGTAATTATTAGTATTTTCTCTCTCTTCTTGTAAGGGGGCTATCCATCTCCACCTAATTGATGTTGGGCTTGATCATGTGGCTTGTTTTGGCTGATGGAGTGTGAACAAATGTGACACATGCTGGATACTTAGAGAAACTTGAGTTTCTGTCCACTCTCTCCCATTCCTTCTGCCACAAGAATGGCTTATGGCAAACTGGGGCTGCTCTTTCAGCTTGAGTGCTAGGTGAGAAAATATGTGTTGTGGTAGTTGACCTAAACCATGAGCATAAAACCAAAGTTTTATTGTTATGAATCTGTGAGATTGTGGGGATGGTCTCCTGTGAAGATTTACCAATAAGCTCCTGTTTCCTCTGTTAGTGTTATTTCCCAAAGTAGATTTAAACACCTTTAGATAGTAAATTTATGTATTCAAGGAATTTAACAGGATTTAGTTCTACAAAAATGGCCTCCAAGTCTCTATTCTGCTGGGTTAAGTGGGACAGAGTAGGGTGAACTTTGGCCAGTTTTGAAATTCCTCTCTCCATATAATGCTCTAAGTCTGTACTATAGTTATTAGGGGTGCTCAGGGCTCTGGTGCAATGGGTTTTGTTCAGATGACCATCATGCCTGTAGACATGACATCTCTAGGTCTGGTGGTTCTCTCTGGCTATACTAGGGGCACAAGCCTTCAGGGCTGCCATGATGTAGGTGCGATCCATGACTGTTTCTTTCTCTCCTGCTCCTTTGTTATCAGGAAGCCAAGACTAGATGCCTCTACTTGGGACACACAGACCTCTCCCTCTATCCATTCTCTTCTTAATCTAGAAGTGTTTCCTTCCAGTCTTGGAGCAATCCTTCCACTTTCCCTTCCAAGTTTCTATAAAAAATTCGGTCTTTGCCACCAAGCCCTTTTTCCCACAGAAGTTGAAAAGGCTTGTTTTCCTGCTGGACACCTGTTTGCCCCAAGGCAAGGGACACAGGGCTGCCAGCACCTGATTGACCTAGGTGGACAGGACAGGGAAGAATCAGGAAACTGAAGCAAGTTGTATTTCAAATTGTTATTTCACTATTTTTTTTTTTTCCCGCTTTAGAGCAGAGTTTCTCAACCTTTGGCACTGTTGACATTTGGGCTGGATGAATCTTTGTTGTGGGAGGCTGTCCTGTTCAGTGTATATTGCCGGGCAGCATGCCTGGCCTCTACCTGCTGGTGCCAGGAGAATTCTCCTCCTACCTGTGACACGCCCAAAGGTCTCCAGACATTGCTAAGTGTGTGTGTGTGTGTGTGTGTGTGTGTGTGTGCGTGCGCGCGCCTGTGTGTTGTTTTAGTCAGCTTTTTTGCTTCTGTGACTGTGACTAAAAGACCTGACCAGGACAGTTTTTGAGGAGGAAAATTTATTTGGGAGCTCATGGTTTCAGAGGTCTCAGTCCATGAACAGCAGGCTCTATTCCTCAGGGCTCAAGGTGAGGCTGAACATCATGGCAGAAGGGTGTGGTGGAGGGAAATGACTTACATGATGATCAGAAAGCAGAGAGACTCCACTCACCAGATACAAAATATATACCCCAAAGGCATGTTTCCAATGCCCACCTCCTCCAGCTACATTCTGCAGGCCTTCAGTTACCACTCAGTCAATTCAGTCAGGGGATTAATTCACTGATTGGGTTAAGACTCTCAAAACCTAATCAGTTCTTCTCTAAACCTTCTTGCATCGTCTCACACATGAGCTTTTTGGGGAAACCTCACATCCAAACCATAACAGCAGGGCACCAAATCATATCCAGTTGAGAACTACTAATTTAGTGAATGTACTGAGCTGTCACCTTTACTGTTCTCAAGACTTAGCAGAATATTTAACTCTTAGTAGGTACCTAATAGATATTTTCTGATTGAAGGAATTTTTTTTTCTTCCCTACCCCTTTGTAGGTAGCCAAGATATATGGGTAAATTCTTAATCTAATTACTGCTACTGAGAAATCCTAATGAAATTCTGAAATCGGCTGCTCAAACAATGTGGTGATTAACACAAAGTTGGTTGCAGAAGAACATTTATGAAAAGGAGTAACAAATACTTTATATGCCAAAGGCTATAACTCCCAGGAGTGCATAAGTCAATTGCAGAGTTCTGCCTCCAGCCCACTCCCAGAGTTCAGTGCTTGAGGGATTTGCTAGGAGGAAGAAGCTGAAAAGGTGAGTTGAAGTTCCCCCATGCTAAGAAAGCTGCATATGCTGTCATGGATCTAGTTCCTTGGAAGACCTTTTTGCAATGAAAGGAGCATTTCCCTTGAAAGATGTGTGCTTCAACTTGAAGTTTTCTTAGCAGGACAGAAGGTTCCACATTGGGCAAGAAAAGAGATTAAACATTCTTCGAGTAGGGGAGGTGACTCTTGTACTTATGCAGGTTACAGTTGAGAAAGGAATAACTGAAAAATTGTTATTTATATTTCACAGGAAATTTATCCTACCTCTCTTCTTGGGCACAATGGCAACCCAATTATGAAGGCAAACAAACTAGCTGGGGATTGGCATTGCTCATGTTCCATGCTGCTCGCTGCCTGGTTAAAATGAATGCAGGTGCTTTTATCTTTAGATACACAACAGATAGTCTGTCATCTCAAGCTTTTAGAAATTTAAATATGTAAGCACTAGACAGAGCAGGTATCTTTGCAAACTTTCTTAATAATAACAGACTGCTGTTCCGTGCCTGGGGTACAATTTAGTGGGTACATCTCATTTTGGCATGTGTGTGAAAAGGAAAGCCCTATGTAGTAGGATTACTTTACCAATCTGATGTTTCAGAAATAGCTGAGATTTAAATTACCATGGGGCTACATTATTAAAGTAAGAGATTTATTCAGTTTACACTACAAATCCCTGGAGAGATAAATGTGCTTATATTATGGGTAAAACCAGAAAGGTAAATGGCCAGTCTGGACGCCATATTCTTTTAAGTGGTATTTTAGTTGTATGAAGATTCCTTAAGGGCAAAAGCAGATAGAGGAATGTTTAATCAGAATGTGAAAAATTAGACTCAGAGGGAGACAAGAATTTTAAAAGAGGCTTATTTTTTAGACAATAAACTATGACTACTGATCCTTGAATAGATTTTTTTTAACCTTTTAGAGGACTCTACCAGGGAGTGGTATGCTGATAATTCGGTGACTTACTGTTTCTTTTTCTTCCTGATTGTTATCACTGTCAGCAGGGATCCCACCCTGCCTGGAATATTCTCCTCCCAAAGGGTGCATGTGGACTCAACTTATCCCATGACCTTCCTCCTTTCCAACCTTTACTGCCAACTTGAAGACATTTCAGACTTACCTTTCCTGGGTCTTGCCATCCTGATGGTGCTTCTTGTTTTCTTCTCTCCTAGTTATATGAATTGCTTTCTGGAGATCAAGCACCAGACTCCTCTTGTTCACAAATTCTTCTTTCTTCACATAAACTGATCAATATATCGACTCTCTTGCTAGTGTGTTCTCAAATATATTTAATTTCAGAATTTGCTTTTAGAATGCAGTGTATCCATATATTCCAGAGCATGTTGTAGGGAATATAGCTAAATGGGATGTTACTAGAAATCACATGGCAAACGGGCCCTTGTTAAAATATTTAGAAGTCTTGTGTGGACCAAGTTTTGCCATCTCTTAAATCCCTTTCACCAGAACTTCTCAATGATGTGAGTATTAAAGATGGAAAAATAATACGTGGTATTTCCACGTATTACTTACAGGTTGTTTTTCTTGTAACATCTATTAACATCCCACAGAATTAATATTTCATAAATCAGAATGGACTTTGGGAATGCTAAGTTAGATTACATGTGTGGATGACGCTGGCTATGCAAATGCTTGGAATGAAGTGAGTAATGGCATTTAGAGGTGGAGAATAAAGGCACTAATGACAAGTTAGTACCTTCTTGGTAATGCTCCCTTACTATCTAGCAAATCTGACCAAGTTCCATGTAGGCACTGAGATCTTAGTAGACAGGGTAATGAATTCAGGGGATGTGAAATGAGGAAATAGCTTTGACAGTGCTGTGCTAAATTTTTAGAAAACCAGGAAGAAGAGATGGAAATATAATTATTTGAAAATTTAACAAATATTTATTGAGTACTCAGTATGAACTGAAGATAGGGTTTATAGGAATGAAGTCACCAAATAGAACCTAGCTGAAGTTCAGAGTTCGGTGTGGTATGGCTTGGATCTGGAATGTCCCCCCAAAGGCTCATGTCTTGAAAGCAAAATCTTTGTTGCTTCAAGGTTCAGAGGTGGATCTTTTAGGCAATGATTGGCTGACAAGGGCTCTGACCTCACAGGTGGATTAATCCATTGACAGCTGAATGGATTACTGGGAGGTGGGACCTGGTTGGAGGAAGCAGCTCACTGGGGGTGTGCCCTGGAAGGTTTTATCTTGTCCCTGGCCTCTTTCTTTCTCTTTCTGCTTCCTAGCTACCATGAGCTGAGCAGCTTTTTTCCATCATGCCTTTCTGTGAGCATAGGTAGTTAGCTAGAGATGAGCAGGAATGAGAGAAGGGGGTAGCTGTCAAAGGGCCCCTGACCAGCAACTGACCCAGAAGACTCAATACCCATCATGTATTGCCACAAGGACAAATTTCCTCTTCCCTGGTGGGCAGACTTTTCACTCTTGAAGATTGTGGACATATATTGTGTTCACAAGGTCACATATGCACCCAGAAGCTGCTCTGTGAGTCAATTATTACATGACCTTCTGCTGGTGACAGTAGGCCGGAGGGCAAAGTAACCCAAGTGCACAGGCACATGCCTTCAGTTTTCACAGTGCAGGCACATGACTTCCCCCAAGATAGGCAGCAGCTGTTGTAAGTGCTGTTCCCAGAAAGGTGGAGTCACATGCTCTTCCAAGGTTTTGTGCTACTGCAAGCTCCCACCCTGAATCCTGACAAAAGCCTAAAGCCTAATCATTTCAGCACATTTTGGTTTATAACTGATCTGTCCCCCCCCCCCCCCCAGGGTGTATCTCACTTTCACATCTTTCTTTTACTTTGCAATAAACCTGCTCTAAATAACATCCCTTACTTGCTGTACGTCTGTTTTTGTGCTGGAGTAATTGCCCTCATTTCAGGCCTTACACCCAAGGACCAAGATCACTTCATGGTTGACTGTCACTCTCTGATAACATTCTTACCATGATGTTCTGCCTCACCTCAGGTCCAGAGTAATGGAGCTGTCTGACCATGGATTTAGGCCTCTGAAAACATGAGACAAAATGAACTTTTCCTTTTTTTTTTTTGTTATTCTTCTCAGGTATTTTGGACACAGTGATGAAAAGCTGATTAGCATATGTGAAGAGAAAGAGAATAGAAAACCAGACACTTAGGATTTGTGCAGATCTGAGAAGAATGGAGAGGGGATGTCTTGCCAGCGTGGGACTGCTCAGGAGTAGCCTAGTGATTTTGCCCTGGGGGCAAAAACAGTCTCTAGAATTTGCAAACCCTGTTGCTCAGCAGGATGTGGCTTTGACAAAATCCTGGCATCTCAGTGAGAGCACAAACAGCTGGAGGCGGCTGAGGGCTGACATTACTGTCCACGCCTTGATGGAAAGGAGCAAACTCCTTATTGCATGGTGACTTCTGGGATTTCAACAGCAGAGAACCCCATCATAGATGAACTTCCCTTATTTGCTCTTGAGAAACACCTATCACATTTCTACGATCATTTCTGTCCTTTACCTTCTTCTTGAATTAACTCCCACTCACAGTATTTTATTTCTAATCACTCTTCAAAGACAGGCATATTGAAGTACTTGGGGGGGAAGAAAAGGCAATTTGAATTCTCTGGAACAATTCTTTATTCTTCCTGCCAAGTATGTCCTATGTCCACAGCAGGAAGTTAAATTAGCAAATCCATGAATCAGGGTTTTAATTATACATTTATCTGAAAGGAAAATGCTAGCTTCCCTCCAACCTATACCTTATTTGTGGGAATCACAGCATGACTTTGACTGAACTTGGGTCCCTGTGGTGAAATGTGAGATGGTGGAATGAAAACATGTTGGTGGGAATTCATTCAACATTTTTTCATGGATATTTCTGTATTTAGAAAGTAGCAAGAATTCTTGATTGTATGGAAAAAAAAATTAGAATCCACTCAAGAAGGTTAAGAAGCATCCAATTAAAAGATTTGCTAGTTGTCATCCCCTGCTGGGTCTGTAGAGTATATTTGCTTTTAAGTCATGACTAAGCATTGAACAGTATCTTTTCCTTGAACACATTCTCTACTATTATCTTGCCTTTCCAGCTAGTCGGTGTGTTCTTTAAGGCTGGGAACATGTCTTCTTTCCTCCTCCTCCTTTCTTCCATATTTTCCACTGTAGCTTTTGGACCTAAAGCCCCCCCCCGAATGCTCAATGAGTGTTTCCCATAAATATCTTTAGGAGAACTTTTCTTTCAAAGGCTCTGTTATTATATATCCTGAGTGGGAACATTGACAAGAGGACTAGGTATTGGGGTAACCAGGCCCTTCTTCTGTCCAGGCTGTGGCCAACACTGTCTTGGGTGAGTAAAGAGCAATACCTTTTGTCTGACAGGATCTTAGGAGACTTTGTTGACCATCTGAGCTCAACCAGTTCTCAGAAGCTTGAGGTGATTGAGAAGGGGGGTAGAGGGTGGGAGTTGTTTTGAGAAAAATCTATACTCCAGACTTACAATAAGTCTTCTGCAGCAATCAACAGGTCCATGCTTACAAAATTGCTAGAATGCAGTCACTGTCATTATCTATGGATGGGTGGATGGCAACCTTGTAGTATAATTCCATTTTTAAAGAATCCAAAGCCATGCCTAGAATAAAATTTTAATTATTGATTTTATTGACTGGCACTCCCAAGAAGGGAATTTATCCCTTATTTCTTGTTTACAGGGAGAGATCACTGGGCTAAATGTTTGTGGACTTATTTGTTTGCCCAAGTAACAGGAGGGACAAAGGAAAGCTAGGAAGAGATATCTGGTCACTCCAAGCCATCCTTCCTTAAGGTGTTCATTAGTGCTGCGTGGGGAAAGGACCACAGAGTTGTTTGCTTTTCTAGGTTCACTGTTAATTTTATCTTAATATGACAAATAACATGCCTATGACAGAAAGGGATTTGTGGGCCACTGAGAAATTAGAACGATCACTTATAAAATGTGAGTCTGAGATGTTTAAGTAGGAATAAAAAGGATAGGAACCACAAAGTAATTTTCCTAGGTGCAGCATGGGGATAAGATAAGACATTATAAACTTTCAGGATATTTCTACTAAAGTTCCTTTAATCTAGGTTATAGGAATAATACTAAGAAGGAAAAAAAAAAAAGAGCTTTGGCATTGGTTCATAGAAACTGTCTTCTATTTTTTTCCTTGTGCACCCCTGAAGAATTTTGAAAAATGAAATATTCCTTTTCACATTTCAATTTAACTTCTGAATTTATATATACAAGTTTAAGCAGATGTAAATGATATATATCTTAGTCAGTTTGAGCTGCTATAACAAAACACCAGAGACTGAATGGTTTAAATAAGAAACATTTATTTCTCATAGTGTTGGAGTCTGGGAAGTCCAAGATCAAGGTGCTGGCAGTTTCCGTGCCTGGTAATACTCTTTCTGGTTTGCAGATACCTACCTTCTTTCTGAATCCTTACATGGTAGAGAGAGGGCTCTGTTCTCTTGTTGTTCTTATAAGAGCACTAATCCTATCATGAGGGCTCCAACCACATAGCCTCATCTAAACCTAATTATTTCTCAGAATCTGTACCTCCAAATAGCATTACATTAGGGATTAGGATTTCAGCATCTGAATTTTGGGGTGGTCAATATTTAGTCCATAGCAGTGTAACTTACCACATATATAAATATGGGAATTTAAAAATAAAACTGTTATGTTTAGTCAGGTGTGGTGGCGCATGCCTGTAATCCCAGAGACTTGGGAAGCTGAGGCAGGAGGATTGTGAGTTCAAACCAAGTCCTAGCAACTTAGGGAGGCCCTAAGCAACTCAGTGAGATCCTGTCTCTAACAAATTATAAAAAGGACTGGAGATGTGGCTGAGTGGTTAAGTGCCCCTGGGTTCAATCCCTGGGGAAAACAAAAAAACAAAAACAAACCCCCCAAAACCTCACAAAACAAAATGAAAACAAAACTATTATGTTCCTCTTTTAAAATTATTTTGTTAAAATTCTTATATCTAGTACATTTATGAGTTTAAATATCATAACAATTTATATTAAGGTTAAATTTTTCTTACCATATTATTATAAGTTTCAAAATGTTAATGTTTTCTATATAGATTATTATTATGTGGTTGTATAATTATAAAATATAAAAAGTAAAATTAATTAGAAATCTATGTCTTAATGAGATAGAAGTTTCATGGTGCTGTGGATTGAACCCAGGGCCTGGTACATACTAAGCAAACTCTTTACCACTGAGCCATTCCTGACCTAGAATAAAGTAGAGTTAGCATCAGTATCAAATCTATTTTTTATTCTTTATATTTGCAAGCACTGGGAAATCCCATTGATAAGTGAGTAAATGGAATGTTTTATTATTTCAGTGCCAGTCAATTCTTTGGGCTCCTTTCAGTCAGATGCCAAAAAATTATATAGTGATCTTTCATTATGACTAGAAAAAAGTTGTTTCTCTCTCTTTTTTAAATCAATGAGTTGACTCAGTTTTTATTTAACTAGATTAAAAGCAATATATTGGAAACAACTGACTAATAAAATGATATATAACCCAGTATGTGACTCTCTTTCCCAGCAGGAAGGGCGATAGCAGTGTTTGAATTGTCTCTTTTCTGCCTCTGGGGTTTCTGCTTTGCATCCTGGTGTGGGATCCAGTCTGCCTTTTGTTCATAAAATAGGAACAGGGTTATTGTGAAGGGGAAAGAGGGAACAGAGAACTAGTCTGTTGCCCTGAGTGTATTTGTTCTCAGGAGTATCATTTTAAGAAAGAAAATAAATGGCATCTGAGGATCTGGAAATCGGCTCCCTTAGGTCTGTCAGAGAACCTAAGGGAAAGTTTTACATGTACATACCCTAGTTGGAAGGCCTTTCATTTAGGAAATATGAGTAGATAAACTATTCAAAATGGGCCTTTTGAATAAAACCCCAAGAATTTGAAGGTTTTTTTTTTTTTTTTTTTTTGTACCAGGGAGTAAACCCAAGAGTGTTTAACCACAGAGCCACATCCCCAGCCCTTTTTAAATTTTGAGACAGGGTCTTGCTGAGTTGCTTAGGGCCTTGCTAAATTGCTGGGGATGGCTTTAAACTTGCAATCCTCCTGCCTCAGCTTTCCGAGTCTCTGAGATTACTGGTGTGCATTACCATTCCTGGTGATTTGGAGTTATTTAACATGAGAGAAAAGTAAGAGAAGGAAGCTAATAGAAATGGATACAGTCTGCAGGGTAGATTCTTTTATTGAAAATAAAATAAGAATCAGTGTATTAACTTTAGGCTAGAATTTTAAAAGGCTCAACCCTTTAAAGATTGAACCATCCATCTTTTTGAGGAGTTTTTAGGAAATTCATAACCTGGTTTTATGATAACATTTTTTAAGTATTGGGAGAATGCTAGTAACATTTTTTTTTGATCAAAGATAGGCTAGCATAAAAGGCATGAATAGGGTGAAAATTATTGTCAATGAATTTTTCTCAGTTTGACTGTATGGAGGAGGAGTTACTGCTGTTAGTAAGTAGCATAGTGGGTTCTGTTTTCAAATAAAGTTCTGCCATGGTTGCTTACTGACTGTGTGACCCTAGAAGATTTATTGGTTCCATAACTTCATCTCCTTATCTGTAAAGCAAAATTTATTTCATAGGAGGGTGAGGAGTGAGTAAGATAATATGAATTAAGTGGAAAGTGCTTTGTATGCAAGCGGCGTATACTAATTAATCAGTAAGTAATAACTATTAGCCAAAGACTGGAGGAAGTTTTAGTAAAAGAGTTTCAATCTCCCAGTTTTTACGAGATTGGTTTAATCGTGAATGGGGAGGGAGAGGGCGTTAAATTCTCACTTAATTTATAGTATTAGAGGAAGTAAACTTTTAACTGATGTTATTGTAGTGAAAATATTTCTTTAGGGTCTAACCTTGACAACTTTGGTCTTTGACAGCCTCTACATTTCCCAGTTTTTATTCAACTGTTAACTATCTGGCAATTTCTCTGTGTGTAGGAGTGGATGTCAGGTCCTCCATATGAGAAGCAATGCTGAAGTGTATAATAACCATCCATTGAAATTTTAGTCATTTAGATGTGGCTAAGGATACTGAATAGTGGAGAGAATAGAGGCTTGGTGGTTAAGACTCTCTGGTTCTAGTCCTTGGTACTGCCACTAAACAGAAATGGGTCACAGGTAGGTTACTGATCTTTTTTAGACTTCAGTACCATTTGCTAAGAAATGAAGCTGTTGTTCAAACCCACCTGTGTACAAGAGGCATAGGGTTAGTGCAAATAGGCGAGGTTGCAGGATTTTGATATAAGTACAAAACTGCTTGGACTGGGGCCAAAGATGTTACCTATTCTAGGACATAGTCTTTATAAAGCCTGTGCTGGCTTTGCAGAGCAGCCAAACCAAAGTTTCTCTGGAGAATGTGGTCTGAGCAGGACTTCCAATATGTGCTCTTGGTGTAGAAGGATCGTAAAGCTCCTTTTCTGCTCTTTAAATCTGATTCTCTGGATACATTTCATCTTTAAAAATAAAGTAATAAAACTGATTTGATGTCCCCTTGAATTTTCAGTTATCAGTACTTGAAAGGAGATTCTTTCATATAATAGACCAAATAATGCAAAAAAGAGGAAGAAAATGCAAATATAAAAACATAAAAAGATGTGTCAGAAAAAGAATTAAAATTATGTTGACAGCTTTCTTTTTTCATTTTAGGAACAGATGAAACTTTCTAAAAGATGAAAATGGCTGGTGATATGAAGGCAGTGTTCAATAAAACGACTATAGGCAGAAGGTATTTGTAGTGCCGTCAGATTCAAATGAGAATATATTTAAGACACAAATTTTCTGCCTGCAAATTTACATTTGTCAGAGAAGCACTTCTGTAAGGATTCCAAAGCACTTTGGTCCTATCGGTCTCCTTTGTCTTTTTATAGCTTACGCTCTAAAACTGAAGTGGGAACTGCTAATTAGCACAGGCTCACATCTTCACAGTCCACCTTGGCTTAAATCTTCAAAGAAAAAACTCAGGTATGGGAAGGCTACAGAGCAAAGGTAATTGTCCATTTTTCTTAAATAAAAAAAAAAAAAAGTGAAAAGTGACTTGACCTTAACTTTCTGTTTCCTGGAAATCCCCAAGTAGGAGTCTTGAGACATCTACATACCATTTGAACGCAGAGTGGGATAAGATCGATGCTCGGGCTGCTTTCAGGATGTTCCATTTCATAATTTAGAACACTGCAAAAGCATCATAGCTCATCTAAATACCACTTTAGAAATCTGCTGTTTTTCCTCATGAGGGCAAGAGAGGCAAAGATGTGCTCATTATCACTACACAAGGCTTCTGACAATTAGCCATATTCCAGAAGCAGGGTAGGTCTTTCCACAGGGCAAATTGGGGGTTCCATACGCCTCATTAGCCAGGATTAAATTATTCAACATCAAATGGGAAACCAGTCAGGACTTCCAATTATAATTCAAAAATGTTTTCTGTTTTACACTGCAATAAAAATAACACTCTGGGGTGAAAGCGTCAGATAAGGCACAGTTACAGGAAATGCTGGGGGAACAATTACCATGAAGCCAAATTAGAAAGTTTTAAATGGATGGGTGAAACCTGCCTGGAATAAACACAGCCTTCCTTTCAATAGATTGCTGGTGAAATGGCCTTCATGAAGACGGTGACACTTAGCCTTATAAATCATGGGCATTCCAGGAATGGCCCAGTTTTTACGAGATTGGTTTAATCGTGAATGGGGAGGGAGAGGGCGTTAAATTCTCACTTAATTTACAGTATTAGAGGAAGTAAACTTTTAACTGATGTTACTGTAGTGAAAATATTTCTTTAGGGTCTAACCTTGTATAATAAAAACTGATGGTTTAGGATTCATGACAGAAATAGAAAATTGCACACACTGGACTTTGTATTGCCCGAAGCTAGTCAGAAAAATTATGAGGATGTCTGAGGTTTTAGCTAGTAGCGTGGAAGAATCCAGCATACTGAATATATTATAAAAGGAGAGTGATTGAAAAAAAAAAAAGGTTGTATTACAAATAGCTAAGTTCTATGGAATATTCACCATGCGTGGCCAGTGGGCTTACAGCTTTAGATGTGTGTTTAATCATGTAGACCAGTAGCTAAGGGTGTGGCCTTTGAACTGACCACCAGGTTCAAAACTTACTATGAGCCTGTGAAGTTACATAACCTCTCTGTGTTTGCTTCTCAGGATGGGTTGAGCCTGTTTGACAGAAATATAGTGTGAACCATGTATGTAATTTTATATATGCCAAGCTCATATAGCCACATTAAAAAAAAATAAGAAACAGGTGAATTTAAGTTTAAAAAGATATCTTTGAAAATTGAATATATCAAAAATATTAGTATGTAGATCAAAATATTATCATTTATATATGAAATAAATGACTTATTTCAACATATGATTAATAAACAAATTGTTAATAACCACATTCTTTGTATCATCTTCAGAATCAAGTATGTATATTGTACTTAGAGTGCTCCTTGTGCTCCATAGATCCCCCTGGCTAGCGGCTACTACATTGGACGGCACAGTTCTTCATCTAGCTTGCCAAGGTCACCTGCCTCCTCCTGTATGAATTGTTTGCAGCACTTGAAGTTTTGTTTCCCTCGGTACTGGCAACAACAACAACAACAACAACAACAAACAAAACAAACCTAGTGTTTGCTTGCCAGATGGGAGGCTTGCAGGGTTTCTAGGAATTCTCAAGTTTTCAGAAATGTTTTAGCACCTTCTAGAAGATTTACTCAAGAAAAATTAATCCAGTTCTTTTAATTTTGTGAGGTTTTGGTACCTGCAGCTGGTTCTCTTTATGGGCTTGGCCTTTGGTTGGCATCCTGATCTCAGGCTTAATGTCTCTAGTGTAAAGCAAACAACTTGAGGGCCTACTTCTCATTTCTCTGCTGCCTCCCGTAGGACTCAGAATTTCCTCTCTTTAGGAAGCTGCTAATTTAAAAAGGGGCATTAGGAATATTTGATTAGTTCAACATACTATTTATTTATTTTTCTATTTATTTATTTTTTTTGGTACCAGGGACTGAACTCAGGGGTACTTAATCACTGAGCCACATCCCCAGCCCTAGTTTGTATTTTATTTTATTTTGCTTAGCATCTCGCTTTGCTGAGGCTGGCTCTGAACTCGCAATCCTCTTGCCTGAGTCTCCTAAGCCTCTGGGAATACAGGTGGGCACTACCTCACCCTGTGTAGTTCAACATACTTTTATTCCACTGGGCATAAACGCAGTTCCTGTGCTTAAGAAGCATACCGCCTACTGGTGGAGGTCGTAGTAATTCCAGGAAGTGAGTGGTCCTAAGAAAAGTGCAGGAGCCATCAGCCCTGGTTGCAATGAAAATAGGAAGCACGAATTTCCCTCAGGCAGTGGGGGAGCTTTGCTGTCCTGGGAGCACCTCTAAGAGTTCTAATCTCCAGTGAGACTTGGGTAAAACAGGGCATACGGATGTCCTGGCAAATCACTTTGTGTGTTCATGAATGGTAGTGCTGAATTTATTAAACTAAGGATATTTCAGTATGAGTCTACTAATGACTATAGTTGATAGTGAAAGTGTGCCCTTCCCTAATTAGTGAAAATATAATCGCTCTCTTTGCATTAGTGAAACTATTAACCATCTCTTTGCATTTTCAGTTTTTTTTAAATTAATGACAGAGCTGCTCAGCAAAGAATATAAAAATCCCTCCCTTCTAGGGGATTAAAAAAAGGAGGTCAGTAATTCCATCATTATTTAGAATAACTGGCATCTGCAGTTATTGAACTCTGGTCTTCAGAGTTAATTCAATTGTTTCCTATCCAGATACAGCAAGTTGGTGAGAGAGAAATGACTTGGGGACTTAGTGGCAATATTATTAAATATTTTCTATCTTAAGCAACAATGTCTAAAATTGCGTAGTCTTTCTATTTACATAGCTACATTTGAATATATTTATCATAATTTATGAAGTTATTTATCATAATAATATGATAAACATATTATTTATCATAATTTATGAAGTATTAAAATGCTGCCTGAACCAAGGATATTGAGCCAGTCAGGCATCCTTCTCCTACATGGATGAAAGAAGACTCATGAATGGCCTGGCATGTGTGAAGAACTTCTGATTTACTCCTTCTAGAGCCAAATGGCAATAGTGTATTAGCTTCTTATTGCTGGTATAACATATTATCACACATTCTGTGGCTTAAAAATGGCACACATTTACTTATCTTCCAGTTCCAGAGGTCAAAATTCCAAAATGGGTCCTGCTAAAACTCAAAATGTTGGTGGGTCTGTGTTCCTCTGGAGACTGTGGGGGATCAGCATTCTTGCTTTTTCTAGTTTTTAGATGCTGCCTTTTTTTTTTTTTTTTTAAAGAGAGAGTGAGAGAGGAGAGAGAGAATCTTTTAATATTTATTTATTTATTTTTTTTAGTTCTCGGCGGACACAACATCTTTGTTGGTATGTGGTGCTGAGGATCGAACCCCGGGCCGCACGCATGCCAGGCGAGCGCGCTACCGCTTGAGCCACATCCCCAGCCCCTGCTGCCTGTCTTTATGGCTCTTGATCTTCTTCCATCTTCAAAGCTAGTAGCTGGTTGAGTCGTTCTCAAGCTATATCACTCTGACATTGACTTTTCTACTCACCTCTTCTGAGTTTAATGACCTTTGTGATTTCATTGAGCCCACCCAGATAATTCAGGATAACTTCCTATTTTTAAATTCATCTGATTATAACCTTAATTGTACCTGCAACCTTAGTATACCCTTACCATGTAAAATCTGTTTACAGGTTCTAGGGATAGCATGTGGGCCTATGTACTTGGGGAGCTGTTATTCTGTCTACCATAATAAGTATTACTATTATTGAATTTTACAGGTTATAAAGCACAGGTGTTTAGTAACTTGCACAAAGTCACACAGCTAGGAAGGATCAGATGTAGGATTTGAACCTGGCATCAAAGACTTATTTTCTTAATCATCACATTCTATCTCTTCTGATGTTTTAGAAGCAGGGGATTGAATGATCCAAAATCAATGGTATCAACATTCCTCTTCACTAGAACCTGCACATGCTCCACATCATGGTACTGAGCCTCTTGCTAGCAGAGTGACCAGGAAGACCCCAACTCTTTTCAGGATGGTGACTCCTGCTTTGCTCTTTCACAGTCCCACCTTACCCCTTCAGAGTTAACTGCATCTTTCCTATCTCACCAACAGGTGTTTATCAAATACTATTGAGAACTTCTCAGGCACCTGGTTAGCCTCTGAGGAGATATCACTCTTGCATCTAGAAAGGTTACGGTTACAAGAGAAGTGGTAATGGCTATGACAGAATTGCATGGAAGGTTGAGTTCTTCTTATTCTGCTTCTGAAGTGTGTCTTGACTGTTTCTTCTTCATGACCATCCTGTTTCTCAGGTCACCATTATTTCTGATTACTGGACACTAGTTTCCTAATTTATCTACCTGTTTCCCCTTTTGAATCTCCCAAATCCATTCTTAAACATCCGATAGAGTACATTTTGAAAAATACAAATCAGATCTTTTACTTTCCTGCTCAATTCTCATTAGGAGCTTCCACTATAGAACTTAAAACATACCTAAGCCCTAATATAAATTCTGAAACCTCCTATGTGTTCTGACCCTTATTCATCTCTGCAAATCGACCTCATGCTCCCCTCCCCATCCTCACTGTCCTCTGTGCTAGCTGTGATAGCTACCTTCTGTGCTAGCCTACCTTCCTAAACTGCAAATACACAAAGTTCTTCCTACTCTGAGGCCCTCTGTGAGGTGTGAAGAGCACAGAGCTGGTTTTCTCATCTTTCAGGTCTCAGTTGACCTTGTCACTTAAGTAGGTTCTTTTTTCACTCAATATTTTCTACTACACCCCTCTTTATTAACCCCACCCCCCGCCGCTAATCTGTACTTTTTGAAGGCAGTGGCCATACCTACAGCTTGACACAGTGCCTGTACAACACATGTACACAATAAATATTTTAAGAAAAATTCAAATAACTGTAAAGGGACCAGTTAATTTGGAGATAATACCAGTACTTTCCTCTAGGTTTGTCTTGTGGACCACGGGAGAGAATTCACAATGCATTTCCTATGGCAACTGGCAGAGATGATGTGTAAGCTATTCTTATTTTTATATGGATCAGGTAGTGTTTAACTGTAAAATTTCTTAGTAATTTGTCTTTTCAAATGCTTTTTAATTTTTTTAAAAGGGGGAATGAAACTGAGAATTTGTTTCAAACAAAGGGGTGTTGAATCCCACTTTTGGATCTTTGCATTGAAAGTCTGACCTGAGGATTCTTTCATCCTCCTTACTATGAGGCCTGTTTCACTCTGGTTCCATATTTACCCAGAGGGCCATCCACCCTATTGGACACAGACTGCTGCTTGCTTGGCTTTTATGATACCACTTCTTGTTAATAAACAGAATTAATCTTGATTAAGCCAATTTATTCAAATAATATTCTATTCCATTTCCTTAGGCCTTTTTGCTTCTGTTCTAAATTCACATTTTTTTTTTGGTCTTTCAAAGGTCATTTTCTTCCTTACTTTACTTCCAAAGTACATGCTGTAAGTATTTAAAGAGGTTACAGAAGGAAATAAATGGGCAGCTCCATTACCTTGAATTTGTTCTCTTGAATCTGGCTGATTATATTTCCTTTTGCTTGCTATCTTAACTAAGAGATGTATTACTGGCAAAGACAGACTTGTCTCATTGTCTTGAAGGTGGTTTGTCAGTTTAGAAAAGGCCTGGTTGGTTTGTTTTTACTACCAGATGGCTCTGGCTCACCAATCTATAGTTAAAGCAGGGTTTGTAAGTCATTGGTTTCCCTGCTGGAGGCAGTGGGGATCAATTTTCCAGGCTCTGGAAACATCATCCACAAATCTCTGAAAGTACTTTGTAGAAAAAACACTCTGGCCCAATTCAATTCAGCATTTCCAAAGTTTATCATCTGTCTTGACACCTGAAGGCACTCTTGTTCATACACTGAGCATCTCTGGCAGCTGTTGCCTGGAGAATATTCCCTGGAGATGGGCTCCCACCCAGGGGGCTAGACTGTGCTAATCTGTTCACACTCTGTTCCCTGGTCCCCATCCAATTGGATAAGAGGCTTCCACAGGCATACAGTCTGAAGTTGTTAGTAGACTTTTCCTTTGCTACATGGAAACCTAGATGGTTTAACTTTTAAGACATTGTTCTTATTAAGATTGATACCTAAAAATGGAGCATTACTTCTGGACAAGGAGCTTTAATTGGCCCTAGGTTATTTCTTTAGAGGATTCCTTGATTTGACTGATATTTTGTCCTAATCGTTCAAAGTAAAGGAAATGGGAGTTTTGAAATGAAATTTGGTTCTCTGATTGACCAATTTCTTTCTGGGTTCTTGTCTTACAACTATGAAGAATAAAACCCAAATAAAACAATATCAGAAGGGAAGAGTAAATGGAGTAGGATTTATCTAAATGAGAAGAGAAGGAAGGAGATAGAACTCCCACAAAGTGAGAGAGAACCTGAAAGCAGGAAAATCTGTTTGTGCTAGCTAAGGGGCTTACTATGGTGGTGATGGGGTGTCATGAGCAGTTATTATTGACTCAGTCTGAGGTGCAGTTAGATTCAATCAAATCTATTTTATCGATGCTCATCACACTTCAGATAAACATCCTAATTCTAAGTCCTGACTGAGTCTACCCCAACGGTTCCAGACTCTTACCTGTGACATGTCTTAAGTCTGGGTCGCTGGAACTCCATCCAGGCTGGAGGAGTCTGGCTCGGGGGGACAATAGCAACAGAGGCCTCAGTCTCCCTATCCAGGTCCTATTAGTCCCATTGCCCCTGCAAAAATCTAGGTTTTTAAGTCCTAGTTCAGTTGTGCTTGCAGCTGATGACTGGGTGAGGTTGGTGTGTACGCCCTGGGTGCAGACTCTTACATTGCTAACTTAAGTCTATCTAAATTCTGCAGTTTATCTAAGTTTTGCAGTTCACATGACATCATGGGAACATTGCTTATAGTCTTTTACTCAGCATGCACACTAATTAATATAATCAATAGTCAATAATCCTATAATAGTTCTGGTACTCATATCAGTGGAGCAACTGAGAATTGATCAAAATCTATGTTAACAGGCATTGAAAAAGTCCGAAAGTCATTGGCTGTGTCCTTTAACATTTGAGTTTTCATCTTTCTTGTAACTCCCATCTGGGTTCATCTCCACCTTCTACCCTGCCTCCCTCCGTAGGAATTAGGAGGAATGTTCCCACAGGTCGGACTCCTGGCCTTTACATTTGAAAAATAACTTGATGAGGACCATTACCCCAATTGCCTAACCATTATCTCTTCTTATTCAGAAATACTTGTTTCAGATAGAGTTGTTCCACACAGTAGATTTTTCCTTTTTGGTACTGGGGATTGAACCTGGGACCCTGTGTATGCTGTGCTCACACACACCCTAAGCTAGGCCCTTCAACCAATTTTCCATAAGAAATGTAAGCCCTGATGTCCTAGGGCATTTTTGTATATAATGGATTATCTTATCTTGCTGCCTGTGCAACTAGAATGGTACCACCTTTGTGCCATTCTCAGAAGAATTGAAAAAAATAGTCAAATCTTTTTTCAAGGGCTCAGTTCTTTAGCAGGACTCTGATTGAGAAAGACTCTAGGAAATCTAATGTCTACTTTAGAATCAAGGTTTTATGGAATCTTCACTTTGAGAGGCACTCAAAGGCCAGAGTTAGAGATAAACCACCAGTGTTTGTACTCAAGGCTCCTCTTAATTTTTAAGAGGTCCATCACTTCAGCTCACCTTCAGTTTGATTCTGTTGAATCAGCATAATCTCAGGCCTTTTCTTCCTCTTTCTTAGTTTCAGTACCCCACATCTATATATAAATTCTTGTTCTAGTCTTAGCTCTGATAGCGACTGCCCTGCTGACTTTTTTTTTAATCTCTTCTGGTTCATATTGGGAATAATAACATGAGTTCTATTCATCTCATGGAAGGATCAAATAAGTGTTATTGAAAGCACTTTAAAAAGTATAAAGCCATATTCTGTTATGTAGGCAATTTTAATTGTTAGAATGGGGCACCGTATCTAGATGGATCCACATAAACAAAGGATTCAACACCAGAATAGCAGAGGGTTACAAATTCTACTCAGGTAGCCAGGAATTGGCACGAGGAATCAGTGTCTGGAACACTTGTACTGAAAAATGGAGTTCTGTTGTCCACATCAAGAGGCAGGACACCGAGCAGAGGAAGCATACCTGAAAGAATGTGGGTGACAGCACCTAGCAGACAGAGTTGGAGAGCTATGGTGAGGGGAGCTCCTTTCAGCCTGAAGGAAACTGGAGGGGCAACATCTTTGGCTGTCATTTATTATGTTAGTAAAATTCCACAGGTGGAGCAAGTTCAAAAGTAGGGCACTGAAATTATTTAAATTAGCAGATGCCTAAATGTACTATGATCTGAAGAACTGCCCTGTGTATTTATTCAACTTATATTGATGAGCTGTGTTTGGGAGTCTCCATGAGCCTGAAAGAGATGAATGAGTCATGGATTGACATAAAGGAATTTGCTGTGAAGGAGGACAAATAGCAAATATATATATATATATCTCCCCTATATTCTACAAGATGAAGAAAGTAGTAGTAGTAGTAGTAGTAGTAGTAGCAGTAGTAGTAGTAGTAGTTGTTTTTGTTGTAGCTTCAAATTATTTAACATATTATGTGCCAGGAAGCATTTTAGACACTTTTTCTATTTAATCCCTGTAATAAGTCCATCAGAAACTCTTATAGGTATGATTATTTCTTTTCTGCATTGCAGTAAGGAAATTGAGCCCTCAAAAGTACAAGTGATTTGCCCAAGGTGACACAGGTAGTGATTGGCACAGGGATGGTTTGACTCTGGAGTGAATATTCCTATCCTGTATTCCAGGCTGCTTTATAGCAGATACTGATAAAGCGCTTGTCAGTAGAATGGAATGACCTTAGCTGCTGGATGACAGTGCCAGATAAGGCCATGAGAAATAATAATATATTTATGGGCTATAAGGTTCTATCAGATATGAAGAATATGAAAAAAGGGCAGGATTCTGTCATATTCAAAGATATTTAGAGCTAGACAAAAGGATATTTAAAATCTTAAAAGCCAAAGAAATTCAAATGCGGATAGGTAATGTAGCTGCCTGAGTGGTTTAGGAGGAACTCAAGAACCACTTGTGTTTTGCCATGAAGCTCTCATTATGGACTGTTAGTGGGCCCCACAAGGAAATAACTGGGACTAGAAAATAATAAAGCTAAAGATGAAAGAGAAGAAAGGGGGTGGAGGATTAGAGATGACCTGGATAAATATTGAGAAATTAAAAATTTGAGATATATGGTGACTATAACATCTTATTTTAGGGAACAGAGTGTGGTGAACAAAATGCTTTGAGAAATATAAATAGTTTGAGCTAATCTTAACCACATTTCTTTCTTTCTTTATTAGTTGTTTCTTGATGTTAAAGTATACATTAAAGACTGACATTTAATTCAGCAGATTTAATGTCACATGATATTGGTAGAATCTACTATTTATTGAGCCCATACATACTCAATATTTTGGTGAGATGTTGTGCACTTCTCATTTAATAAAATAGCTCTGTGTCTTCTATACTACAGTACTAGTATTTCCATTTTACAGATTAAAAATGAGGCCTGAGGGGTTAAGTCATTTACTCAAATTTACATGCCAGTTATTAGTAAGTGATGGAGTTTGGATTGGACTAAAGTCCATCTGAAGCCATGGGCATATCTAATGTCATCAGCAGCAACATGCCCAAACTGGGGCTATGAACGTGGCCTACCCCAGCAGGAAGGAGCATTTTATCACTGATTTTTTCTTTAGAATTCTTGGTAGTAGAAAGCAGACTAACTTTAATTTGGTTTAGTTATTGCTTTAAAATTCTCTATAGCATACCATCTTATTGCCTATATAGAAGACAGTTAAGATGTGGGGAAAATGAGGAAAGGAGAAGACAGAAACCAGTGAACAGTTAACTGCTATGGGCAACTGGGGTCCTTCTTACTGGGAACCCTATGGGAAAACTGTGGACCAGCTTAGAACTGCCTCAGTGGAGATACACAAGCAGGAACAGTTTTCCACCAATTTCTGTTCCCCATTGACTGGAGACTTGAGGTCTATTCCATACATTTTAGGTTGAACCTGCTTGCTGTCCTCCAGGAAGAGAGGTGGAGATACAGGTACCTGACTTGGGATGCTCTCAGTTTCATGAGAACAGTTAACTTCAAGGGAACTTAAGAGACTTGGCAAGATGCAATGGGGGGATCAATGATATCCATTATTGAGTTCAAGGAACATGCTTCGGATATTTATCCAAGCAAATTATTGTAAGTAACTCAACTGTATTTTAATTAAAGATGTAGACTATGTGGGTGTACACAAGCATCTTGGTGTGGTCATTTTGAAACTGGCTTAAGGAAGTCAGTCTTTTGTGTTTGGGTTATTGATGAGGAGGGAGAGATTTTCTCGTAGTGACGTAATCAAAAATGTCAGAGGCTGTTTCTCTGTTTTCAATCTTAGACCTCTTGATTGCTGCTCTCATGTTATCCAGACCTTCCTCTCCTGCCCTTCCTTCCCCTCTGTCCTCTCCTCTCCTGCCATCTTCATTTCCCTTTTCAATCTCTCCCTCCCCTGCCCCTCCTTCCTTCCCTTCCTCCCTCTCAGCTTTTACTTTGTTTCCAGATCAAGGATGATTGTTAAGTTACAAGACAAGCTTCTGGGTGAAAAAAAAAAATCATTGCAGTAATGTGGCTTGAGTTAACATTGCTTTTTGCATAGTGTGACTGGAGATGCTCATGGGACCAAGATGAAATTTTACCTGCTCCTGTGGATAAGGCTTGTACTAAGTTAAAGATCTTGGTCCCAGAAGCAGTAAGACCTCACTTGATAGTGGAAAGCAGACAATAGCTAAAGGGAGCAGACTTCTATGGCTACTTTGTAAAATCTCAGGTATGGAGCAGGAATGACTGCATTCAAAGAAGTGGAAGCTGTTACCCAGACATTTAGAAAGGGATTTGACTATCAAATAAGATGCTATAAAAATCTCTTTAGAGGAAATCTGAATTTGTACTAAATCTGATTTTCTAAGAAAAGAAAATGAAAAAGGAAACAAAGTTTACAGTTTGACAGGCTATTTGCTACTCTGAGTTCTGTAGAATTTTATTTGCAACATTGATTTTAACTGGTTATTTTTTTCCTTTTTAACCTTGAGTTTTGATATTAGTTTTTCTGCTCTCTGAAACAGAAAAGTGGGACACCATGACAAAATGTACTTTAAGTTTACATTGTGCCAGATGGGTTGATTGGTAGGAGCCAGAACCTGTACACATACCTGCTGAAGTTACTGATGTACTGAGTCAAAGTTTCAGAAAATTCATTGAAACATCCTGGGTATCTGGAGTAGGAGAAAATGTCACCTATTCTGGGCAGTTTTCTTAGAACTCTAAAGACCCAAAGTAAGAGATGGTGATTTGTTAGTCTGGAGTGGCAGCAGTAGAGAAGGAAAGAAAAATAGTTTGAGAGAGAGATTTTGGAGGCAGAGTAAGTAGAACTAGATGGAATTGATGTGAAGGTTGAGTAAATGAGAAATTATAGATGGATCTTTGGGTTTTAACTGGGGCAAGTGAAATGGGTGCTTTAGTCAGCTTTTACACTGCTGTGACCAAAAACCTGACAATAACAAGGAGAAGAGAAAAAGTTTGTTAGGGCTCATGTTGCAGAGGTCTCAGTCCATAGAAGGCTGGCTCCATTCTTCAGGGCTCCAGGCGAGGCGGAACATCATGGCGGAAGACTGTGGTTGAGGAAAGCAGCTGGGGACATGGCACCAGGAAGCAGAGAAAGCTCTGCTCACCAAAGACAAAATATATACCCCAAAGGCCTGCCCCTAGTGACCCACCTCTAGCCACACCCTACTTGCCTACAGGTATCACCCAATTATCCGTATCAGGGTATTAATGCACTGATTAGGTTAAGGGCTTTGTAACCCAATCATTTCATCTCTAAACTTTTTTTTTTTTTTTGCATTGTCCCACACAGGAGCTTTTGGAGGACACCTAATCTAAACCATAACAGTGGGGAAGATTAGAAAAGCAAGAGTTTCCCCACTTCCTACCTGGTCAAGTTTCCATGAGGACAGGGCTTGGTTTTGTTTATCGATATTCTGAAACTTTGAATGTATGCTTGCATGTAACAGATTCTCAATAAATATTTAGTAAATGAATGGAAAATATGGGTGAACATTGTTGGGGGAACGGAAAATGCTAGGTGAATTTGTGTCAGATCATTTCGAAGAAATGATAAAGTTATTATGGATCCTCAGGAAAAATCCACCCCCACAACACATACAATGTTGCCTACAATAAGAGATTGATGGATTTCTGTGATTGATCATGGACTCCCAGATTAATAAATTTTGTCATAAAGGTAGACAAAGATTTAAAGCTTATGGTAGTTAAGGAAATAGAGAGAGATGATCATTGGAATCATAATCAAACATTTTTGTGCAGTTACTTAGCATTTAACCAACAGTAGTAGTAGTAGTTCTTCTTCCTGTTCCCTTCCTCTTCCATTACTTGTAAAACTTCTGAAGTAATATGGCCAGGTCCCACTTTGTTTAGATTCATAATCCATAAGACAGTATTTCAGATATATTTTTAGAAAGACCCTCAAATGATTTAGATATGTGACTCTGTGTAAGAGACATTAGTCCTTGTGAACACTGAGCTCACTTGGCAAAGATCCTTGAGGGTCATGTTGAAGGAGGCAAAAAATTTATTATACTTATTTGTATTTAAATGTTATGCCTAATTGAGGGTCATTGTTAGTGCTTTTGGAGTAGCACAGTGACTTTGATAATTTGGATTAATATGTAGATAAGAGATGATGATGTTCAATAGAGAAAGTAGAGAACTACAGTGCAGTCTGAATAGGAGCAATTGAACAACAAAGGCAATGCCCAACAACTTATTATAACGATTTTTACTCCCCTCCTCCCTTTTTGTGGTAAAATGTATATAACACAAAATTAACCATCTGAACCTGTTTTTTTTTTTTTTTTTTTTTTTTTTTTGTTACCAGGGATTAAACCCAGGGGTACTTAACCACTGAGCCACATCTTCCACCTTTCTTATATTTTATTTTGAGACAGGGTCTTGCTAAATGGCTTAGGGCCTCGCTAAGTTGCTGAGGCTGGCTTTGAACTTGTGATCCTCCTACCTCAGCCTCTGGAGCTGCTGGGATTACAGGTGTGTATTACTAAGCCCAGCCCATCTTAACCATTTTTGATGGACAGTTCAGTAGTATTCATAATATTTTGCAACCATTGCTGCCATCCATCTTCATAAATTTTCATCTTGTAAAACAAACTCCATATCTCTTACAAAGTAATTCTCCCCATACCCTAGCAGCTGCCATTCTGCTGTTTGTCTCTGTAAAACTTTTTTTCTTTTTGTGACTGGCTTATTTTACTTAACACAGTGTCTCAAATCTCATTCATGTAATGTTTGTCACAATTTCCTCCCTTCTTAAATTCAAATGACATTCTACTGGGTATGTACACTACACTCTGCTTATGTGATGATAAATTAATTAATTAATTTAAACTCTTTAAAAAAATTTTAGTTGAAATGGACACAACACCTTTATTTTGTTTGTTTGTTTATTTATTTTTATGTGGTGCTGAGGATCGAACCCAGTGCCTCACACGTGTGAGGCAAGCACTCAGAGCCACAACTTCAGCCTTATGATGATTATTTTTAAGCCTGATCTCTGCCACTATTGTGAGCATTGATGAGCAATATTGCCTGTGCTTTGGTCTTCTAATTTTAAGAGAGAATGAACATGTTGATGACATGCTCTGAAAGTTAGCAAATTGCCTGATATACTGGTTTCTCAGAAAGTTAGGGCCCAAAGGAGATGTGTAGACATTTAAATCATTTAAAGTAAGAAATACATCTTGTTACCCATTGTCTGTCTACAACCAAATTGCTGTATAAGAAATGTAGGATAGAAGAAACTTCTGGTAATGTTAAAACACTGGATTAAGATGTAAGAACAGATAAGATTCACTTACTCCTGCCAGTAAAATAAAAGTAGTATCTTCCACAAAGATTTCAGTTTTATTTTAGGCAGATTAAAATTCCCCTATGAGTCCTTCAGTGGGTGGATGAAACCATTTGAATGGCTGCTTATCTTACAGGAGGAGGAAGAGGAGTTTGGTCTGTAATCTTCCCACGATGGAGCTACTGATATGACAGGCCTTCAAATAATCAGAGTTGCTGTGCCAGAGTAGTGAGGCTATTGAGTTGTAAGTCCAAATGCTCATGTAATACTAGTTACACAATATGATTACAGAAAGAACAGATCATCTTAATGTTTTATTTAGAGGGTCTTACATTGAATAAGTCTCTGAAAAATAATTAGAGATGTACCCTCCTAGACTCACTATAGAAGCTGTGCTATTTCTTATTTAAATATTTAACAATTTCTATTCTTATTACTTAAAAATACAATGTGAATTGTGAAACAGTAATAAGCAAATTTTAGTTTTTGCAGAATCCATTCAGTAGGCTGGGTTTTTGACTGAGTTCCCTAAAGCAGAGCTTGAGGGAGGGCCTTAGTGAAACAAGTGATGTATTGTTCTCAGTAGAAGGGGAGAGAGAAAGATTGGATAAAGCAGGGGGTCGGGGAAAGAATGTGACTTCAACTGTAGACTAGCTGGCTGAGCCTACAAGGAAGCCCTAGAGTGCAAACAATACTGTGGAATCCATCCCACCTTTAGGCATGTTCTATTTAGTTATTGGCTGAAATCTGCATCCTTGTGGTGGTGGTGAAGCTTCCAGGCAAAGTAACTCCTGTTTCACCAAGGTCGGTTCCCAGAAGCCAATGGTGAATGGTCTTCAGTCAACAGCCACAGCTGGGGAAGGGTGTGCTAGTCAAGGGGATTTGGGTGAACACCAGTAGCATCCACTAATGCATGCTCCATGGCGCTGTTAAGATCTTTCTTCTTATGCTAAGCTCACTCTATTCAGACAGCTTCAGGATTGTGATGGTCATAATTTCTAAGAAGACCTACAAAATGAAGGTGAGTGGAATAAACCACAGCCTGCCTCCCATCCTGTAGTTTGTCCCAGTGCCATCCCTGGAAAGTCTAATTTCTTTTTTCTCCTATTCTCTCCAGATTTCCCTTTCTGACCGAGGTGGCTGGCTTGATGAAATAATCCAGACCCTTCTTTGAAGGGTCTGAGCCCTTGGCTCCTTGCTCTTATTAATCCATAGTTTCTATACCTTGTCCATTTACTTGGGAAAAGTCAGCTATATGCATTGGATTACTTAATGCCTACGACATTTCTTCCTACCCTCAATGTATTGTTGCAGTAACCCTTTATTCTGATGATGATTTTGGCAATTGCCCTTCAAATATGGCAGCTCTTTTCTTTGCTTCTGGTCTATTCTATGTGAATTCCAAAGTGACCAGGTAGTAGTTTTCCGTTTAGTGGGACTTCTACTTTTTCCTCTTGTGAAAGGGTACCTCTTTGGATACAAAGATATTTTGACTCACAAAGCCTAAAGTTGTGGGGCAGAGAAGCAAACATTCCTTGAGTGGGTCAGTAGGGGTGTCTATGCACAGAATCTTTCTTATTACATCACTTGATTCCTGGCAACTGAGATACAATACCCTATGTTGGCCATTGGATTAAGTGTTTGCTGTCCTGAAGAATATTGTTTATTTCTCCAGAGTTTCACCTCTAACTTGGCATATTATTTATGGCTTGAAAAGTTTTAAAAAGATTTTTATCACAAAATTTCTGAATGGTGTGGTACATTATAGGCCCAGTGAATCCATGGTCATCTTCCTATACCACTTTAGCTCCTTTGTAGTAAAGTAGGAAAATGAGTTTCTTAGTCTGAGGATCTTGTGTTGGTATATTAGACTCTCTCTGAGTCCTCAGATAGTGGTGCTGGATGAGGCACTGAGGGTACTAAAGGCAAACCCATTCCTGCAATATGTGTTTCTAATATAATAAGAAATTTGTTT
The DNA here is from genome assembly GCF_964194105.1 of Spermophilus citellus. Taxonomy (NCBI): domain Eukaryota; kingdom Metazoa; phylum Chordata; class Mammalia; order Rodentia; family Sciuridae; genus Spermophilus; species Spermophilus citellus. The sequence continues at coordinate 168,018,630 of NC_138185.1, forward strand.
TCTGTTCTGGTTATAGGCACATAGCTCCCCAGAGCCTGGACTCTTCTGAATGGGAAGAGTGTCTTTTTTATGTTGATGAGGCAATTGGTGGCTGAGGGCCCCTAGTTTCAGGATGGGGGCTGGTCACCAGAAAAACCCAGGCATGATTAGATGGTTGGAAATTTTATTCCCCTCTCATAACCTCTGGGGAGAGGAGAGGAGCACTGGGCTCAAAGTCAAATGGACTTCCAGTGGCCACTGATTTAATCAATCATGCTTAAATAATGGAACCTCCAGAAAATACCATAAGCTCCTGGGTTCAGGGAGCTTCCGGATCACTGAACACTTGAGTTGCCTGGAAGGGGTGAAGGCTCCACCACTCCCATACCTTGCCCTATTCATTTCTTCCATCTGGCTGTTCATCTGCACACTTTGTAATATTCTTTGTAATAAATGGGAGAACATAGTAAAGTGTTTCTTTCCCTGGTTTCTAAGAGCTGCTTTATCAAATTAGCAGAAGCTGTGTGTGTGTGTGTGTGTGTGTGTGTGTGTGTGTTGTGGGAAGCCTTGATGTATAGACAACTGGTTAGAAGTATAAATGACAACCTACTACCTGTGATTCATGTTTGAAGTAGGGAGGAATCTTGTGGGACTGATCCTTCAACCTGTTGGAGCTGATGCTACTTCCAAGTAGATTATATTAGAATGAAGTTAAATTATAGGACACTCAGTCTCTGCTGGAGAATTGTTTGGTGTGTGAGGTTTACACACTTGATATTGTCTTGAGTGACTGTGCCGAGTAGAGGAAAAACAATTTCATTTCCAAACAGCATGAAATGTTGCCCTTTCTTGGATGGAAGGGAGGCCTATGTAATCAATGTGCCACTAAATGGCTGGTTGGTGAGAGTTGATGCTATATTTAAAAAATTTTTTTATAGTTGTAGGTGGACAGAATGCCTTTATTTTATTGGTTCATTTATATGTGGTATTAAGGATCAAACCCAGTGCCCCATACATGCCAGGCAAGTGTTCTGCCACTGAGCTACATCCACAGCCCCTGAGTTGGTGCTATCTTAAGGGCTCAATATTGGTTTCCTTGGATTGTAAGTCATATATTTTGAAGCAGCAGTAACTGGATGAGTCTTGGTAGAGGAACCTCATCGTGTGGACCCAAGAATAGCCTCCAGCTCTGTAGGTCACTACTCTGTTCATGAAAACATTATAGACATAGTGAGGTGGCTGAAGACAGAGGTGGCTGGCATCTGTTGGTTGAATCTTCCAGTTTACTTGTTTGTCTTCTGAGGTGTATTCTATTTGGTCATTCAAAGATCCTCATGCTTTCTGCCCACTCCTATAGGCCTATTGATTTACCTATTTTCCAGACCTCCTGGTCCCTGATCTTCTACTCTTGCTTATTTAAGGCCTCTGACCAGCTCTATAAGTCTATGCATATTCTTCCAATAGGCTCCTTCGGTATCCACTCAAAGTGGGTGACTGGATGCTCTGCTATTGGAAGAGCTTTCCTTTCCTGCTATCTGTCATGACTGCCTGGATAGGCTGCAGTGTAGCTACATGCAGCCACAGTCCATGTCTGAACCAAATCCTCTGTTTCACAAGCTGGGTCACACACTAAGCCAACCCATCTGTCACTCAAACTTGAGCATTTTCCCCTTTCCATTAAGAGGCAATGTAAGAATTCTCTGCAAGGTGAGGGGAAGGCTTCAGAGCAACAGTGGCAGGTGACATGGAGATCTGGGGGCACTTGTTAGTAGCTAGAGCCCTATCTTAAATGCATGCTACTTCCTTTTATTGAGGATTATTGCTGGGCCCACTGGACCTTATGGTAAGTTGAACAGAGTGAATTTGAAGAGAGTAATTGAGTAGACCATGTGGCTATCTAGGAGAAAATAATTGCAGCTGTGGAGAAAAAAAAGAGAACAGATACTGGACAAATCTTCAAGATGTTTGTTAAAGAAAAAATAGGAAGGAGTAAATATGAACTGTTTAAAACTGATACATGAGGAAATAGGCATAATTTACCATGTAGACACATGGGGACAATGACCAAAGGAACTAAAAGAAGAAACTGATTAGGTAGGTTTATCTGAGAAGAGAGATTGGCTGGTCAGAAAAGGACCAGGAGCTGCTACTTTTCATTTAGGAACTTTCTGTACTCTTTCAGTTTTGTTTTTTCTTTTTCTATTTACTGTAGACAAGGAGGAAAGTAAGAGGAATGTGTAACAGGGACTGAGAGAGACAGAGGAGATGAGAGCGTTGTGAAGAATGCCAAGTCAGAAGCCTGATCGGCTTCTCTGATCCTCATGCTAGAGTTACTAGTCTCATTCCCGTATTTTGGATTGGCTATTCTTTCAGTGTCCCATCATGGCAGTTAGGATCAATGGTAATTCTTGGTGCTCCTTCCCAATCCATTCCTCACAGAGGAGGCTGCATATTATCAGACTCAGGTCTCAGTACAGATGCCTCCATTGGTTTGCTCTGTTGGGAGAGCAAGCAACCATGCATTCACAAATCCTTTCATGGTGCCTAGGGAAGTGTGGAAGCATTATTGCAGTATAGTGTATTGGCAGGAATGTGGAGGGGGCACTTTCAGTTTCTCCGTGTTAAAGCATTGTCCATGTATTCCAGTGAGCTTTTTGCTGCTGTGACTAAAAGACTGACAAGAACAATGTTAGAGGAGAAAAAGTTTATATGGGGGCTCACAGCTTCAGAGGTCTTCTTTCATAGAGAATTGGCTCCTTTCTTTGGGGCTCTAGGTGAATCAGAATATCATGGTGGAAGAGTGTGCAGAGGGATGCAGCTCACATGATGATCAGGAAGCAGAGAGAGAGAGAGAGAGAGAGAGAGAGAGAGAGAGGCTCTACTAGCTAGATATAAAATATATATCCCAAAGGCATGCCTCCAATGACCCCCTTCCTCCAGCCACAACTTACCTGCTTTCAGTTACCACTCAGTTAATCCTTATCAGGGATTAATTCCCATAGGGGATTAATTCATCAATTGGGATGACTCTTATAACCCAATCATTTCGCCTCTAAACTTTCTTGTATTGTCTCATACATGAGCTTTTGGGAGACACCTAATATCCAAACCATAATACCCTCTGAGGGTATTTGAATCTTTTGCCTACGATGTGTTTTCCTTGAGCCTTTGCTAGGCTATCTCTGTATTACCCTTAAGGCTTCAGCCTTCCATGACCACTGACCTAAAGTTGGTTTATCATTCTCCTTCATCTTCCTGCTAGTCCTCATCTCAATCTTTCATTGCACCTCTATTTATACTTATTTTTCCCATTCACTTATTTTTGTTTTTATCCTCCAATAGAATCTAAATTTCACTTAGAGATTATAATTTACTTAATATTTGTTGAATGCAAATCTGAGCAAATTATTTGTTTTTCTTGTGTCTTCCTTTACCCGTTAATGAAATGCAAGAATCTTAAAAGCATTGGAAATATTTGCATGAAATGATTAAATGCTGAGCTCAATTTGTATTACTTGTGTATATATTTGATACAATTCATTCACAACAATAATGCTTCAAACAATCCAGAATGAATGTGTTCTGAAAAGGTATATATATATATTTGAAACACTGAAACTCAAGCAACTTGAAGAGTTGTTAGAAGGAACAAATTATACATGAGGTTGAAAACACGTATGCATGCATTAGGTTTAGGTTTGGATGACAGTTATTGTAAACCTCCAACAGGATAGAAATTTCTTTATTTTTTATGTTAATGTCTAAAGGAAAGTGCTTCAGGGTTGATACTCCCTGGTTTCAAACACCCAGGCCTCTTCTGTTTTGTTCCTCTGCAATGCGTTTGGCTTCCTTTATTTTTTATTTTTTTGGTACTAGGGAATTGAACCCAGGGGTGCTTTATTACTAAACTTTATCCCCAAGCCTTTTTATTTTTTATTTGGAGATGGTCTTGCTGAGTTGCTCAGGGCCTTGCTAAATTGCTAAGGCTGGCTTTGAACTTGCAATCCTTTTGCTTCAGCCTCCTGAGCTGCTGGGATGGCAGGTGTGCACTACTGTGGCTGGTTTGGCCTCTCTTCTCAAGGCTGTTTCATGGTCTAGGATGGTACTCTTGTTCCACCCAACATGTTTTCATCTCAGCTAGCAGGAAGGAAAAAGAGAAAGGAAAGATTGTGCTTCCTTTCTTTAAAGGCACTTGCTGGAAGTTTCATCTTATACCTTTCCATTCAGTACTTAAGTCATGTTGGTGCTCTTCTCTTCAATGATGGCTCAGAAATAGTCTTTATTCTAAATTGCTGTATACTGAATTAAAAAAGGGGGTCCTATCATTCTAAAAGCAATGGAAATTGCTTGTACTCTATTGCATGTCTACCATCATCTTTTTAGCAGTCTCCTTTATTGTTTTTGGATAGTCTTGGGTACATTGGAAATGATTTGACTGCTACTTAAAAAAATAAACTCTTGAAGAACACTGAAATTTCCATGTACCTATGGTGTTGCTCTCCTACATTTTTTGGTTTGTGATTTTTATTTTAGTCATCTTTTACATATTGTTTGGCAATGTTCACTGTTTATGTAATATCTGTAAAAGTAGTTGAATCAGTTTTAGTCTTGGAATTTAACATTATAGGAAAGATATTTTCCTGTGTATTTGCAAGGTGAAGAATGATCGGGATAGGCTTACGTTGCACCATACCATTTTTTAAAAATTATAAGAGTCACATTACTATTTTAATTTATAGTACAAACTATAGGTTGTTCTGTTACTTCAAACTAGCTCTTCTTCTTTTATTAAAATAAGAATTAAAATTATTTAGTTTAATTGTATTTCTGTACAATTTATCTTTTTTGTAACAAGTTAACCATAGTTTCTTTTCTAACTGCATTTCACTATCATTGAGAAAATTTAAACAGTCTGAAGTAATTATAGCAAGCCCATGTCGGGAGTAATGAATAATGTCTTGGGTGCTGAGAGCAGCTTCTACTTTTCATAATGGTAATGTAGACAGTAGTTTCCAACTCATGCTTACATGACTCTGAAAAGGGTGTGTCTTAGGGAATCTCCAAAATGAGTGGAGTATACAAAAGCCATCAGGATGTGGTTTCAAGTATGTGTATAAGACATCCTATAAAAATACAAACACTGCAGGATGTGGTGACACACACCTGTAATCCCAGTGACGATCGGGGGTTGGTGATCCCGAGAGTTGTCAGAGACAGGGCTGAGAAACTGTTGAATACTGACAGAGACAGTTCGACTTTCCAGCAAGATTTATTTTTTGATTCACTAATCTCTCTACCATATTTGGAATAGGATGTTTTTTATGCTTCGGTGTGTGGAAGACAATGATATATGAATGGTATTTTGCATATTTATATATTCTTTTGTCTTTAATTTTTTTCCCTTTGTTTGTATTCTTCCTCTCTCTCATCTATTTTCTTGGATTTTCTTTCCAACTTTTCTCCAACCAACAGCGAATCTCTGTCGGATCCTCTTCCATTCTTCCTGTGAATTTTTACTTCTAGCTTCTGTCTTCCTCCCTTGCAAGTATTGCATACTACACTACCTCTGTTCTCTCATCTACCATTTGAAATTGTAAATCATTTTAACAAATTTTCTGTTTGTACTATAGGTAATTATTGAACTCATCATTGCAGTAGATGACTTAGTGGGAGCTATTAGGTTTAGGCTATATAGTGTGTATGCTGGGTGCTGTTGATATTGGTCTTACCAGTAAAGGTGAAGCACTGGAAATCTTTAGGAACACTATGGGTCTACAGGGTAGAATTTATCCTGCCTTAGATCCATACTTTTTGATATGTTAAGTAAAGGATAGTATAAGGAGTGAAATCAAAGGAAAAATACAGGAAGTGAAAGACCACCTCAATATAGAGATGGAGATCATGAAAACAAACAAACAAGCAGAAATCCTCAAAATTAAGGAATCAGTAAACCAAATTATAAATTCAATAGAAAACATTACTAACAGACTAGACCACTGGAAGACAGAACCACAGACAATAAAGACAAAATTATAATCTTGAAAGTAGAGTTGAACATGCAGAGAAGATAAGAAACCAAGAACAGAGTATCCCAGGATTATGGGATAATATTAAAAGACCAAATTTAAGACTTATTGGAATAGATGAAGGAGCAGAGATACAAACTAAAGGAATGCACAAGTTTTCAATGATATGATAGCAGAAAATTTCTCCAAACCTAAAGAATGGAATGGAAAATCAAATATAAGAGGCTAACAAGACCCCAAATGTACAAAATAACAGCAGACCCACACCAAGGCACATTAAAATGAGAATGATTAACACAGAGAATAAAGATAAAATCTTAAAGGCTCTGAGAAAAAAAATCAAATTATGTATAGGTAGAAACCATTTTGGATACCAACTGATTTCTCAGCCCACACCCTCAAAGCTAGGAGGTTCAGGGATAATATATCTCAAGCTCTGAAAGACAACAGATGCTAACCAAGAATTTCATATCCAGCAAAATTTAAGTTTCAGATTTGAAGATGAAATTAAAACATTCAATAATAAACAAAAGTTAAAAGAATTCATAACTAGAAAGCCTATACTACAGAGCATCCTCAACAAAATATATCATGAGGATGAAGTGAAAAAAAAAAAAGCGAAAACCAGCAAAGGGAGGATCTACACTAAAGTGACATTTAACCAAATGAGAAACTAAGACAAATCAAAAACCAGAAATAAATCAAAATGACAGGGAATACAAATCATATCTCAATAATCACCTTGAATGTTAATGGCCCAAACTCATCAATCAAAAGACAAACACTGGAAGGTTGGATTTAAAAAAAAGACCCAACAATATGCTGCCTTCAAGAGACTCATCTCATAGAAAAAGCTGCCCACAGGCTGAAGGTGAAAGGATGGGAAAAAAACTTCTCTCTCATATGGATTGTGTAAGCAAGCAGGGGTTTCCATTCTCATTTCAGATAAAGTAGACTTCAAACCAAAGTTAATTAGAAGAGACAAAGAAGGGCATTTCATACTTCTTAAGGGAAGTATATATAAGCAGGACAGAAGAATTATAAAGATTTATGCCCCCCAAAATGGAGCATCCATATACATCAAACAAACCCTTCTCAATTTCAAGAGTCAAATAGACCACAATACAATAATACTGGGTGACTTTAACACACCTCTGTCACTACTGGACAGATCTTTCAAACAAAAACTAAATAAGGAAAAAATAGAACTAAATAATACAATCAACAATTTAGACTTAACAGATATATATATATATATATATATATATATATATATATATATATATAATTTCATCCATCAATGAGCAAATATAGTTTCTTCTCAGCAAGTAGCTCCTTCTCTAAAATAGACCATCTCTTATGCCACAAAGCAACTCTTAGAATGCAGGGTATTATCTCTGACTTTTTGTATTTTCTATAAGACCACAATGGAATGAAGTTAGAAATCAACAATTGAATAAAAAATAGAGGGCGGTTGTTGTGGCTCAGTAGTAGAGTGCTTGCTTAGTATGCAAGAGGCACCAGGTTCAATCCTCAGCACCACATTAAGAAAAATATTGTATCCACCTAAAACTTAAAAATAAATATTAAAAAAAGCTACTGTAACAAATGGATACAAAATAAAACAAAATTGAATGAGGAATGGATAGTAGAAAAAATCAAGGATGAAATAAAAAAAATTCTTAGAGGTAAATAAGAACACTGATACAACATATCAAAATCTCTGGGATATTATGAAGGCAGTATTATGAGGAAAGTTTATTACATTGAGTGCATTCATTAAAAGAATAAAAAAAAATCAACAAATAAATCACCTAACACTACATCTCAAAGCCCTAGAAAAAGAACAAATCAACATCAAAAACAGTAAAGGACAGGAAATAAATAAAATCAGAGCTAAAATTGATGAACTCAAAACAAAAGAAATAATTGAAAAAATTGACAAAACAAAAAGTTGTTTTTTTGAAAAAATAGATAAATCCTTGGCCATGCTAATGAACAGAAAAAGAGAAAACTCAAATTACTAAAATACAAGATGAAGAAGAAAATATCACAATGGACATGTCTAAAATACAGAAGATAATTATAAATTATTTTGAAAATTTATACCCTAATAGAAAAGATCAAAGACATCAACAAATTTCTAGAGACATATGACCACCCAAATGGAATGAGGAGGTTATATACAATTTAAACACATCAATTTCAAGTAATGAAATAGAAAATGCCATCAAAAGCCTACCAACCAAGAAAAGCCCACCAACCAAGAAAAGCCCAGCACCAGATGAATTCTCAGCCAAGTTCTAGAAGACTTTTAAGAAGGATTAACACCAATGCTCCTCATAGTATTCCATGAAATAGAAAAGGAGGGAACCCTTCCAAACTCATTCTCTAGACAAAGTCATTCTCCAGTCACCAAAGACACATCAAATAAAGAAAACTTTAGACCAATATCCCTTATGAACATAGATACAAAAATTCTCAATAAAATTCTGGCAAATTGCATACAAAAACATATTAAAAAGATAGTGCACCATGATCAAGTGGAGTTCATCCCAGGAATGTAGGGTTGTTTCAACAAATGGAAATCAATAAACGTAATTCATTTAATGGACTTAAAAACAAGAACCATGATCATCTCAATAGATGTAGAAAAATCATTTGACAAAACAGAGCACACCTTCATGTTCAAAACACTAGAAAAACTAGGGATTGTAGGAACATACCTCAACATTGTCAAAGCTATATATGCTAAACCCAAGGCCAGCATCATTCTAAATGGAGAAAAATTGAAAACATTCCCTCTAAAAACTGGAACAAGACAAGGATGTCCTCTTTCACCACTTCTATTCAACATCATCCTTGAAACTCTAGCTAGAGTAATTAGACATAAGAAAGAAATTAAAGGGATACAAATAGGTAAAGAAGAACTCAAATTATCACTATTTGCTGATGACATGATTCTATATCTAGTAGATTAAAAAAATTCCACCAGAAAACTTCTAGAACTAATAAATGAATTCAGCAAAGTAGCAGGATATAAACACCCATAAATCAAATGCATTCCTATATATCAGTGATGAATCCACTGAAAGAGAAATTAGGAAAACTACTCCATTCACAATAGCCTCAAACAACAACAACAACAACAACAACAAAACCGGGAATCAATCTAACAAAAGAGGTGAAAGACCTCTACAATGATAACTACACAACACTAAAGAAAAAAATTGAAGAAAACCTCAGAAGATGGAAAGGTCTCCCGTGCTCTTGGATAAGCAGAATAATTATGTCAAAATGGTCATACTACCCAAAGCACTATACAGATTTAATGCAATTCCTATTAAAATCCCAATGTCATTCCTATAGAAATAGAAAAGCAATCATGAAATTCATTTGGAAAAATAAGAGATCCAGAATAGCCAAGGCAATTCTTTAGCAAAAAGAGTGAAGCAGGAGGCATCACAATACCAGACCTTAAACTATACTACAGAGCTATAGTAACATTAATGTTATGGTATTGGCACCAAAATAAACTTGTAGACCAATGGTACAGAATAGAGGACACAGACATACCCACATAAATATGGTAATATCATACTAGGCAAAGGTGCCAAAAGCATTAACTGGAGAAAAGATAGCCCATTCAACAAATGATGCTGGCAAAACTGGAAATCCATATGTCACAAAATGAAATTAAACCTCTATCTCTCGCTCTGCACAAAATCAACTCAAAGTGGATCAAAGACTTAGGTACTAGAAAAGAGACCCTGCGCCTAATAGAGGAAAAAATAGGCCCAAATCTTCACCACGTCAGCTTAGGATCTGACCACTTTAACCAGACTCCTAAAGTGCAAGAAGTAAAATCAAGAATCAATAAATGGGATGGATTCAGATTTAAAAGCTTCTTCTCAGCAAAGGAAACAATAACATGAGGAGAGAGCCTACAGATTGGGAGAAAATCTTTACCATATGCACCTTCGATTAAGTATTAATCTCTCGGATACATAAAGAACTCAAAAAACTTAACACCAAAAAAGCAAATAACCCAATCAATAAATGGGCTAAGGAGCTGAACAGATGCTTTACAGAAGAAGAAATACAATTGATCAATTAATATATGAAAAAGTGTTCAATATCTCTAGCAATTAGAGAAATGCAATTAAATCTACTCTAAGATTTCCTCTTACTCCTGTCAGAATGGCCAATCATCAAGAAAACAGGCAAGAATAAATGTTGGCAAGGATGTGGTGAAAAAGGTACACTCATACATCGCTGGTGGGACTGCAACTTGGTGCAATCACTCTAGAAAGCAGTACAGAGATTCCTCAGAAAACTTGGAATGGAACTACCATTTGACCGAGCTTATCCCACTCCTTGGTTTATACCCAAAGGACTTAAAATCAGCATACTACAGTGACACAGCCACATCAATGTTTATAGCAGCTTGTTTCACAATAGCTAGACTAAATGGAACCAACCTAGGTGTCCCTCAATAGATGAATGGATGAAGAAAACATGGTATATATACTCAATGGAATATTACTCAGCTTTAAAGAGTGAAATTGTGGCATTTGCCAGTAAATGGTTGGAGTTGGAGAATATCATGCTCAGTGAAATAAGCCAATCCCATAAGACCAAGGACCGAATGTTTTCTCTAAAATGTGGATGCTAATTCACAATAAGGCTAGGAGCACCAGGGAAGATTAGATAGAGGGAAGTGACGGGAGGGGAGGGGAGGCAATGTGGGGATAAGAAAGATAGCAGAATGAATGAAACAGACAATATTACTGTATGTATATCTGTGACTGCATGACCAATATGATTCTGCACCATGTACACTCAGAAAAATGAGGAATTATATCCCAACAATGTATGAAATATCAAAGTACATAAATGCATTCTACTGTCATGTATAACTAATTAAAAAAAGCCAGCCTAAGCAACTTAGTGAGCCCTATCTCAAAATGAAACATAAAAAGGACTGGGGATGTTGTGGTTCAATGATTAAGTGACCCTAAGTTCAATTCCTGGTACCCGTCCCCAAACAAACAAACAAAAAACAACCAACCAAACAAAAACACCAAAAGGCAAAGCACTGCAAAATATTTCTTTGGCTAACTCGGATGGTTTCTTCTTTTACCCACTAGTGGTTCTCCTTGGGAAGCTGGAGATGTTACATTATGTGGTGGAGGATTGAGTGAAACTGTTTAAAATGGATTCATCTAGTCTTCTTTTACTTTAGTTTTCATTTAAAAAATTACCCATCTGTGTTCGAGCTTTTTTTGTACTATCAAAAACCACAACAACAACAAAAAAACCCAAATGGTTTTGAATGTTAGTTTTATTCAAGTTTTCTGGAGTGATATTCTTTGTGATTATCTGCTTATGTGTCTCAGATCTTAGAATTGGCAGTGGCAAAAGTGTGGGTTGTTGACCTTCTGTGGAAGGGTGTTCACCACCATCCAGAGCTTTTCTCTAACACAGTATTTCACACCACCTCCAAGATTTTTCTGTCACCTGTACTTGCTTACTATTTTTTCTTTAAGTACACGCCATCATTTAAAAATTTTATACCTAAAGAGGAAACATATCATTACTACAAATAATATCACAAATAGAAGATAGCTGTACTAACAAGATGAAAAGATCCCACTATGATGTTATTAAATGAAGTACAAAGAAGAGCAATAACATCAAGTTGCAAATGTTAGATCTTTATTTATTTTGCAGTACTGGGGGGATTGAACCCAGGGCCTTGTGCATGCTAGGCAAGTGCTATACCATTGATTTAACAAAATTCATATCTAAAAATGATTTTTTTAGGAGCAGAATGGAATTATTTGAGCAGCCAATAAGCAGGGTTTTTATATCATCTAGTTTAAGAAAAAGAGCAAATTTTACTTTAATGGTACTTTTTCAATTCATACCTAGTCTTACATGTCAGAAAGATTCAGAAATGGCCAAGGACAACTAGTGGCCTTATTTGATAAAAGTATGAGTGCTTATACATACATAACAAGAACTCAATGGCATGTGTGTAAAGTGGTATATGAAGGTCTGTTTTAGAGATTTAGGTTGTCATTATCAGTAATTCTTTCAAAGACTGAGAAAGTTCAGTGACTAAAGACTTGAAATGTTCATGCTTCTGCTGGGGCACAATTGGTTCATTGTAGTTACAACTATTGTCTCCTTCTAAGTTGCAATGCCCTTGGATGTGTTATATTAATTACATAGTTCTTCTAAGATACAGCAAAATAAACAGAAGAATTAGTCATAAAAAATGTTTGCTGGTGTAACGCATAAGGAATATCCATCTTATCATTATGACTTATGAAGGAAAAGACCCACATACTTTTGGCTCAGGTAACAATCTGTAGAAAAGCATTGGGTTAAGAAACTATTAAGAAGTTTTCACCTGCAGTCCAAGGTATCTATTTGCATTTTTTCAAATTTCAAAGAATATGTGTTTAAGGATATTTCTGAAAATTAAAATTCTGGATCCTATTCCTAATGTGCTGCTTCTAAGCTTCATTGGTCCTAAATGCAGAGGCAGATCCCACACTGATATTTGCTAAAGCAGTGGAAGTGATTCATGGAAGTACTTAGAAGCCGCTGTAATTGAATATTACTTTTGGTATACTTTGAACCCAGAATTAGGGATCTAGCAGATTTCCTGAAGTGATAACAGTGTTTTGAGGGCACAAAAAGGCTTCAAAACTCTCCAATTTGCAACCCATTTTGCTCTTGATATAAAAACAGGGGCTTAGGAACACTGTTGTAAAGGTTAGAAATGAGAGCCTGCCCTTGAACTCTATTCTTGTAAGAAATCATTTTTATCAATAAGTGACTTTCCAGTACTTATAATTTAAGCAAAGAATTAACTCTAAAAGCTAGAAGGCATTGATTTAATAGATTTCATGTTTGGAAGTATTTCAGTCTTGAAAAGAGCCTCAGGGTTTTTTTTTTTCCATCAGTATGATGTATATCGGACCAAGTGTACAAAGTTTTCTTTGTGCTCTACAGTTCCTATAATATTAGGATTTGGAGATCTCAGCTGCTTCTACTGCCACTTCTCCCAATGGATGAGAGGACAGAAATGATTAAAGATGCTTATCTTCAATTTACCAGTTAGGGATTTAAAAATGCTCTCTTAAATCAATTTAGCTTTCACTTATTGGGTTGATGTTTACTAGCACTTGGTCTTTGCCTTGGAGATGCTCACTGTCCACAGAGGGAAGTAGGCATTTACATAATGCAAACCAAATTGTGATGTGACCTATAGCTATTAAAGTGTGAAAACGTGGAAAGAAGAGGCTGTGATTAATTCTTGGTGGGGGACAGCTTCACAGAGGTAATACTTTAGTGGAATTTTTAAAAATAAGGAGTTTGCCTGATGAAAAATGAGAATGAGGCATTTCATGAAGAATCATGGTGGCTTGAACAGAGATAAAGTCAACCCATGGGTTTAGAGGTGGGTGATATTAGGAGTGATGGGACAAGAATCTAGGGTAAGTTGGTACCATTCTGAAAGTTCTTTGAATTCCAGAATGGAGACTTTAGACATCTTTCTGAAAAAGTTGATGTGCAATCAGGAAATTGAACTGTGGAAGGATGCCATTCAATTGGTTTTAAAAAGACAACTAGGAGCAATTTGAAGTAGGGATTGGGAGCAGAAAAGCTAATAAGGAGCTTATGCAGCCGCCTGGGTAAGAGAGAATGGAAAGCTAGGGTGGGGAGTGAGGAGACAGACACAAGAGACAGACTGGGCACAGAATCAATAGGACTTGGCAATTGATGGACGTGTAAATAAATAATTGTCATTAATCTAGTGTTAATTCTGCAATAAAGGCATGTTCAGGCTATTGTGAAAACTCAGACTAAGCTTCACAGAAGAGGGGACTTTAAAGGAAAATACAGGTTCACCATGCCTCAAGACCATATAAGAAACAGAATAACATGATATTGTGGATCTGGCAACCGTGTTTCAGCATCTCTCACCTGGATTTCACTTTAGAGTCACCTGAGAAGCTTAAAAAAAATCTATCAAAGCTTAAATATCCACCCCCAGAGAGTGAGGCTTTATTAGTCTGGCATGGAGCCCAATCACAGATGCTTTTACAAAGCTTTCCATGGTTTTACTGTGTAGTCAGGGTTGAGGGTCACTTCATAGCAGCTTGTCATGACTGAAGTGTGATATGTGTAGAACAGCAGTGGAAGATGAGGTTGGAGTTTAGCTCTTAGGTACCAAACTGAGGTGGTGTTATCTTCCAAACAGGGACGTGTTTAGAATAGAAGGAAGCTGTTAATAAATCTGACACAATATGTGTAAACCAAGACTGTCTTGGAGAAGTCTGGGTGCATGGTCACATCATCACAATGGAACATGAGATTAAAATTTGTTTTTGCAACTATTTTGGCTACAACAGTGCCAGAAAGGGATTGGAAGGGAGGAAGACTGAAATTAGGGAGGCTGGGTAGGAAATAATTGTAATCATCCAGATGTGTGAGACAACTGCCTCTTTAAAGATTTGGCCCTGGAATGAGAGAAGATAAAGAGCGGTATTAAGAAGTTAGGTTGGCTGGTATCATGGCAAAAACCGCACCAAAGTCCAACAGGCAAGGATGACTTTATGCAAATCTATTGCAATAGGAGAGAGAACTGGACTGGATTTGAACTCAGTTCCTCTGGAGAAAGAGCAGGGAGGATTTTTAACAGTAGATGGGAGAACAGAGGACAACTGGCTTTACCTAAAGGCAAAGTAAACTCTTTGTGCCAGTCCTTAGTTTTACAACTTGGAGCAAGCTGCTCTCTGGAGTTAGACTGCTACTTCTGGACAAGCCGAGGAGATCAGGGGAACTATCTTCCTTGTATTTACATTTCAAAAAAAGGGGTCCCAGGTCCTTGAACAAGACATTTCAGGGTTGTAAAACTGAACAGACTTTAAAAGAGACTTACATACATTTCAAAAAGGCAGAGAAAGAATTAACATATTTTCTAAAGTAAGAGTTCTGAGAAAAGGAGGGTCAAAGCCTATAATTGGGAGGAAGGCTGTCTGAAGTTTAGTTAAGTTGGGGAGAGTTTTAAGACTGTCTTAGTCGGTAGACTTGGATTGGGAGGGTCAGGGAAGGGAAGAGTTGAGAATTTTTCCTTGGTATCTGGTTTTGGTTTTGGTTTTGACATTGATTCCATTGACTAACACTGCAGAATGCTGCGACCTCCACCGCTGTTAATTCAGGTTCCTGGACCGAGCAAGGGATGGAGAAAAGACAAACAGATATACAAGTAGAGAAAAAGCTGGTCTCAGTGGTTGACTACAGCCTAGGTAGGGAGATAGTGACCCACAACAAGCTCATCACGTTTCTTATATAGGTATAAACATCAAAAGGATTTACTGTGAGAAAGTTTCTTCAAAGTAAGCAGAACCAAGGTCATGAGTATGATCAGCCTGATTATGATTATCAGGTTGCTCCCATAAATTTCTACCCCCAGCAGCTGGCACCTGAACCTCAAAGTCAAGACTGGAATTGCTCTGTGGCTGGCATAGAAACTCCTATTGAATAGGGTGTCACCATAGCAAATGAGTAGTCTCAAATGGATGCCTTTGCACTGAGCGTTCCCAAGAGAGACATCACCTCTGTCACAGAATGGTTCAAGACCCATAATTCAGTTGCTGCTCCTGACAGTAGAGAACACAGGAGGAAAAGAAGATTGGTTTAAAAAAAACAAGACAAGCCGAGTTGGAAGTGTGGGCCTGTGACCAGGAGAGGTGTGATTGGGAGCTGGGTTTGACGTTGTCACTTGCAGAACTAACAACAGCTCCTAATTGAGTTATTTGTACAATTTATGTTTAAGAGGAATTAGCATTGTATTCTTCCTCTCTGGGGTGGTGGTGAATTAAATGTAATTTTAAATTATATGGAATTTTGTGGAATAGTAAGAGGCATGTCTAGTACACTTGGCTAGTTCTATTATCATGGTGAGCAAGAAGCCAAGGTAAATCAGAATAGGAGAATCAAATGGTCAAGTGGTGAATATTTTTTAAAATACTTTTAGTTGTAGATGGACACAATATCTTTATTTATTTTTATGTGGTGCTGAGGATCAAACCCAGTGCCTCACGCATGTGAGGCAAGTGCTCTATCACTGAGCTACAACCCCAGGCCAAGTGGTGAATGTTTTTGAAAGGTTTAAGTTTTCTTTGTGGCTGTGACCTCTCAGGGATAAGTGATTATTTACCAAAAATTTATTTTCCTTAGAATGAGCAGACAAACAGAAACAAATGAGAGAAAGAAAGTGCTCTTTTAGAGCTCCTTAGTGTTTACTTTCTGAATTTTTGGAAGGCCTTCTTGTAGTCAACCAAGGATAAGGAATTTCCCTAAAATGTCAGAAGAAAAGAAAAACAAAGAAGGAAAAATCTCCAAATAAAACCCAAACCAAAAATGGTTTTGCTTTTCACCCCTTCATCAGATGGTGGAAATGTGGAATACCTCACCAACTGGTCTTTTTTTTTTTTTTTTTTTTTTTTTAAACACAGTTACTGTCTACTTTTCCTAGGGTTTTAAGGTCTGTTTCTGTGCTGGAAAGTATTTCAAGAAGCAAATAGGGAGAAGGTTGCAAGTTTTGGTTTTGACTTTCCCAGTGTGCTTATGGGATCTTGTGGGCATATTGGGAGGCCAGAATTGTGACTTTAATTGTAGGATGTTTTGAAAGATGGGAAGTAGGATATTTCTTGAACCTTTGTGATATGCTTGGCAGTGGAAGCAGCAGAGAATTGATTTAGCTGTGACAACCTGACAGTTACCTTTTGTCCAATAGAAGCTGTTTGTGCAGTTTAAATAAATGGCGAAGGACTGATGTGAGTCAATGGTCAAACCTGTCCTTGGTTTCGGGATGATGACATCAATTCTTACTACTTGGACTTTGGCATCAGAGTTTGTTTACAGCAAATGAAACTTTCCTGTTACTAAGACCCACATTTAGATTGGTGTTCCAAGAATTCTCCAAAGGCTGTTCACATGCATTTTGAAGAGTCTTTTGAACATCAAATGGCTCTCATGAAAGAAGACTTTTTATCAACTGAATGTGAAGGAGAACTGGATTCAAAGGCAAACAATACCTCCCACAGACTTTTTTTTGAGGTAAACCACCAAAGAGAGCTCTGGTCAGAAAATTGCTTTCACTTAAGCCTTTTTTCCCCCCTTAAATCCCAGGTAATCAATTCAGTTTTTATTGTAGACTGTTTTGGGGGTTGACTAATTGGGGACTTGAACTCACTGGATGGTTATTTCTCCAGGAACTTCCATTTTATCTTTTCTGTAATAATAGCTTTTATTTTATTTAATCTTATAATCAGACAAAGACTGAAGGATTCTTATCTGCCTCCCTCCTACGTGCTGGGATCCTTGAGAAAGGTAGGTTTTATTTATTTATTTATTTTTCTGGCCCTGAAACATTTTTACTCTCTGTTGGATTTTTTGGCATATTTTTTTTGGTATATTTTTGTGCCCTTTCTGGAACAAATGGTCATTGACCAGAAGTTAGTTTTCTTTAGAGGCAGTGAACAAACAAATGCAAAGAGACAGAAGAGTTCTCCAGAGTTACTTTATGAATTTTGCAAGCTACAAGCTGAATCTGGTGAGGAATGGTGTAACTCTAGGAAAAGGAGAAGATGGGAAAAGGAAAAAAAAAAAATCCCAAACAACTGGAGGGGGGCTGAAATCAGCTGTGTGGAGGGTACTGTGATTTCCAGTGGGAGGGGAGTAACAGCAGGAGTCCAGCTGAGACAGAAAACAGGCAAGGCTGCTATCCACACTGCTGGGTCTCAGTGGGAAGGAGCTGTCAGACAGCATGACATATTATCCTTTGCAGACAAAACAAAATATGTAAAAACAAATACTGATCAACATTAGGATCCCATAATTCAAAGCTCACAAAGGGATTCATTTGCCTGGCTTCTTGGCTTCTCTCTCATGCAAAGATGAGAGGGAGGGCCTGGGAGGGGAAGGTAGGAAGAGATGTCATTTTCTAGTCATGCAGATGTGGTGGGCAAAGAAATTCATAGTCAAATATCAGGTGTGTTTGGAAAGTAGAGTCTATTTTAAAACGATTGACTCAGGGGATGTTGTTTTGAAGTTAAGTTGGAGTGCCCGGGACTAGAAATCAAGCTTCCACAGTTGTTTTCTTTTAAAATAAAATGGTGCAGTTACTTTTATCACGACACTAAGTAGTGGTCCTGTAAACCGAGGTCTAAGTAAGATGGTTGAGAAAGAAAAGCCATTTTTAGTCGAGTCTTTCATTTTT
Organism: Spermophilus citellus; assembly: GCF_964194105.1. Taxonomy (NCBI): domain Eukaryota; kingdom Metazoa; phylum Chordata; class Mammalia; order Rodentia; family Sciuridae; genus Spermophilus; species Spermophilus citellus. The sequence continues at coordinate 168,036,939 of NC_138185.1, forward strand.
GCCCTATGGTCTACCCTCAGTGATTTTTTTTTTTTTTTTGGTTCAATATCATCTTGTTGTTACACTCAAAAATCTGACCTCAAGAGATCCCTTAATGTGTGAATTTTCAAGATATACCTTACTGTGGATGGCTGGGTTAATCTCCAAAATTGTGAGGGTCAGTTCTTTGCTCCTCGAGTTTCTAAATACCAGAAATCTGTCTCCCTCTTTCAACAGTGTAATTTGTAAATTCACTACAGATGATCAATTATACAGGCTTCTTTTTTTGGTCCCACAATATCATTTATATTTAATGCCTAAGATCAGATGCAGCAGTGTTAGATTCCAAGGTGTGCTTTTAGAAAGTGATTACAGCACACCGATTTAAATAAAGCATTACCATACATCTGCAGAGATTGCAGAGTCCATGAAAAGGAGAAATGGTTCCAGAAATGAGATTTTTTCCAGAACAAGATGAAGTTTATCCTTATCTGTGTGAAATAAACTCATCCTTGCTGTTGATCCAACGCAGCTTCTACAATAATGCCTGCAAATGTCCATGTCATGTCAATGGCTTTCAACATTTTGAACCATGATGACAGTAAGAAACACCATTAGCTAGTGTACAAAAAATACAGGCCATCTTCTTTGTTCACCCCACCCCCACCCTACTGCCTACTCTGCTCTCTTCCACCCTATCCTCAATCCTGGCCTGGATTCACAGCCGATTAAGAGTTGCCACCTGTTGTTTGAACCTCAGAGCTATGGCCTGTTGCTTTGGCTTGCCAATTACACCAACATGGGTGAACTATTTAGTTTCTCTTTTTGTTCCACAGCTCCTAGAAGCAAGAAGGACCCTGTGCTTGGAGAGGGGATTATCACTTAGGAATTTGTGACCAGACTCCGGAGCCTGGAGGACCCCGAGCAACTGTGGAAATTGCCACCACTACTGAGATAATGACAGGGCCCTGCTGCTTTAATACCACCTCCAAAAATACTGAGGTTCACTTGGCATATTGTCCTCTCACTGATGTTGCCAGATTTAGCAAAGCAACAACAAAAAATAGGATACCCAGGTAAATCTGAACATGAGAGCAGTTTTTTAGTATCACACACAAAATGGATTTCCAAGGGGGAAAAAGCCTGTTTTCCTCCCTCTATTTTTTGATTTGCAATATAAAGAATATCAGTGTGTATGGAATGGTTATAGTCTCTCTCTCTCTCTCTCTCTCTCACACACACACACACACACACACACACACACACATACACACATATTCTGTGGACAGACCGGTTTGAGATTCTGAGTAAACAAACCACCTGGTTTTGTGTGCATGTGTGTAGGTGTGTGTAAACTGCAGGACATTTCAGAGTCCTGTCAGGATTTTGTCATTATGCATCAAACTATTGGGGGAAAACAGCAACACAGTGCTTTCCAAACTGATTAGACACAAAGCTTCCAAGGAATCCAGTTTGGGAAATATTACATATAGGTCTACTTTCATCATGTTTTTTTTTTTTTTTTTTTTTTTTACAGAAAAATTACTTGATCACAAATTTCTAGTACCTTGACCTATTTATGCCTGTAATATTACCAATGTTTTTAATAAAAGTAAGGAATTTCTAAAATATGTAAAGGAATCTTTTTATACCTTTATTATTTTTTTAAAAAATTCATTTTGATGTAGTGCTGAGGATGGAACCCAGTGCCTTGCACGTGCTAGTTGAGTGCTCTACTACTGAGCCACAGCCCCAGCACCAGAAAATTTTTATTCTCAGCTCCAAGGACAAAGAAGGATATATACTAATTTTCTAATGTTTCCTATTGCCACTATAATGTACAATATTAGGTTACACTTTTTCTTTATTTCTAGCCTAAGTTCTAGATGTCAACTTTTCTATTTTCAATGGCAATGGTGAGTTATCAACTGAACTCTTGAAATTCCAACAAAATATGTTTTTATTAAAATGATTTACTTTTCATTATAGAAATACAGTAAGGCATAAAAACCAAAAAGAAAAAAAAATCACCTGAAATCCTGACACCAAAAGATAACCACTATTGACATACTGCATAAATCAGTGCTAGCAGTAGTTTACAGATGTTTGATTTGTGCAATTTTTGGATTAGAATGTTAGCATTTAAAAGTGGAATGATTTCTTACAAGCGCATGTATTTCTAGTTTCTTCAGAAGTATTGAATATTGGCACCACACAACCAGTGTTCTGGTATGACAAAACTCAGAGTGGAATAGCATATGCTCTGTTAGTCAGCTTTTGCATTGCTGTGAACAAAAGACCTGACAAGATTAACTTAAAGGAGGAAAAGGTCATTTTGGCTCATGGTTTCAGAATTTTAGTCCATGGTGGGCTGATTCCATAGCTCTGGGCCCAATGTGAGGCAGAACATCATGGCGGAAGGGCATGGTGAAGTAAGGCAGCTCAGGACATGACAGCTGGGAAGCAGAGATCTCTGCTTACCAAGAACAAAATATAAACCTTAAAAGCATGCCCCAGTGACTGACTTTCTCCATCCACACCCTAGGTGCCTACAGTTACCACCCAGTTAATACTAATGGATTAATCTACTGATTATGACTCTCATTAATCAGTTCACTTCTGAACATTCTTATACATGAGATTTTGGGGAAACTTCATATAGAAACTGTAACATGTTCTCATTAGGAAAGACCATTCCCTTTTGTGCTAGTTTATCTATCTTTCTATACCCTGAGGTATTTGGGTTTGAAATCTCAGTTGTAAGTCTGGGTCTTTTATTTCTCAGATAATATGTAATTTTAAAAAGGAAGTTATTTCAGGTTTTAGTTATGTAGCTTTTCCTCTATTTTGAAAACATTTTTTCATGTCATAAAGTGTTCTGTATCATTGTTCTTATCTGCATAATATTCTATTATATGGCTATGCTATACTTTATAGAACCAATTCCCCGCTATTGGGCTTTTATATAAATCCTCATTTAATCTATTAAATATACAACATAGGGGAATATTGAATATATACTTTTAGGAAAATCTGTGCATGTGTCTATGAGTTTTAGAATAAAGTTTTATATTTAAAATTGCTGGGTCAAACAATCCATTGCTAGTTATACTCAACTGTACTTATATATACTTGACAATAGAATAATTTCTTGAGCACTCTAATAGGTTAGTTTGTCCTCCTACGAGCTCAGCTATGCTATTTCCCATACTTTAACACAGAACACTTTTTTTCACACACCTCCTCATAACTCATGAGAGTTGTATTCTGCGGAGGAAAGTATGAGAGATTTCCAGCTGAATTGGTGGTTATGAAGAAGGGCTGAAAGGTGCAGGTCATTCAAAGCAAGCTGTATTTACATCACAGTTCTGTTTAGCTGTTGACTAGGTGTAATGCTTAATTATGCTATGAATTCCTACCCAAAGAATTCTCTTAACAACCCTGCTACCCTTATCCTTTTGGATTATTATTGTTATATGTGAAGAAAACAGTAACTGCTGCAAATTCTTTTTAGAACACAGTTCTTTTTAACAGGCGAGCCAGTTGGTGGACTCAGTATGGAAATGAAGGAGCAGCTCCCTCTGCAGCTTGGTGCTGTCCACAGGTCAGCATCTAGAATGCGTGAGGGTAAAGTTGCAGAGGGTGACCTGTGGCCTTGTGGAGAGTGGATTTGAGGGGCTAGAGATTTGAAGTCTGTGCAGTGAGGCTCTTGAATTAGAGCTGTGGTGATATAAAGACATCTGCTAAGATTGGTGAGGGAGAAGAGAGCACCAAGGATACATTTTAAGGTATTTCTCATCAATAATATATGAGTATTTGTGTGTATACAGACATTTTAATATCTAGAACATGTGACAAAAGAGTCAAACAACTTTAAGCAAAAAAAAATATTTAGGGATAAGAGGTTCTTGTGTATGTAGTGATCTTAATTTTTTCAAAGTTAAAAATAGCTTGTCTTTTTAATAAAAAATAGCCGACATGGGAAAAGAAGGAGGAAAAATAGCAGAAACCACAATTAATATGTGGAGAGAACTATAGCAAATATTTTGTGCCTATTAGAACTTCTGACCCAAGGCCTTATTAAATTGTTAGTGACTCCTTATTTACTTCTCACTTTAGCGTTTCTGCACAATGGGAAATTACTTTGCCTTCTCATTATGTTCCCTTGGGTTTTAAACGCTCTTTCTAGAGCAGGAGTGGTAACATCGTGGTAACTAGCTGTCTCTAGTTTAAAAGGGGTTCTGCTAACTTACACGTGAAATATGAATGAAATAACTTCTCTTCATCTTTTAGTCTAAAGTAATTCAAGACTGCTGCTATTTCTTCCTAAGTTTATTCATTTCGATTCATGCTTAAAAATTAGCTTTGGCAACTTGGAATGTGAAGATCTGAGTTGGTGTTTATTGAGGGGCAGAAGGAAGGAAGGAGGTGTGCCAGGTTTCTGTTTTCGCGACTAAAAGGCTCAGGGGTCACTCTAATTAAACTGGGCTAACTGGGCTGCACGAAATAACCACACAAGAGACACAGATACCTTTTTCTTTGGGGTTGCTGTGACGGCTCCTCTGACCTTAAGGGTCCACAGAAAGAGAGAGAACGAGAGCACGTGCTGACCCCTTTTATTGAGGAGAAGCTATTCAAATGAGGCAAGGGGTCAGGTTTCAGGGGGCTGAGTCTGTCTTCATGATGTCCACTGTCAGCAGGTTGACTGACACCTGGGTAGGCCACACCCAAGGGCACAGTAAGAGAAGGGGACACACACAAGGCACTTCCATGGAAGATTCTATCCTAAACAGGGCAAGGGGTTATATTACAAAGGAACAGGTGAACATAGCTTCACCCATGGGGCTGTAGCAAGACACACTCATTTCTGTGACTGAGCGCCTCAGCACCCAGCTGGGGAGTGTAACTCAGCCACCCGTAAGGTTGGCCTCTCACAGAGGTGGGATGAGGTTTCTTTCAGGAACAAACTATGAAATGCAGATTTGCATGTAGAAAGTTTATTGAGGAATGTTTTGGAGTACAACTCCCAAGAGGGCTAGAAGAAGGCAGGTTCTTGAAAAGGTAATAAACTATGAAATTGTCAAGAAAGCCTCAGCCCAACTCTGGAGCTAGGAAAGTCTGTTCCAAAGTGTTCTCAACAGACTGGGGGCCAGTACTTTGATGAGGGATGCTCTGGGATAAGGCATAACTTGGAAGTTAAGCGGTTCCCGTCAGCTGAGGGCATTCTTGGGGACCCTGCTATGAGTAGTCAGCATACATATATCATCTAGAAGAATGAGTGCTTTGGTTGTGGGGGGGGGTGCATATGGGTGGTATAGAGCGGATGTCTAATTTCTATCTTCTGTGTGCTTGGGTCCACCTGCTGTGTATGGATTTATTCCTTCTGGAGATGTTGTTTCTATTATTCTCTTTGGTTCCTTTCTCCTGGGGAAAGTGAAAGGCTAGTGATATAATTTACCTCATCCGTTGTTGCAGCTGTTCTTAGGGCTGCTACTGGTGCTCATCCTCTCTCTCCTCTAGGTCCCCCAAACTCTCAGTGTGTTTCTGGTCTAGATGGCTTTCCTGGTAGGGTGACTCAGACCTTCAGTTCTTAGGGATATGAACCCCTGGTCACCATGTCCTTCTTAGGTTATAGTGGCAATATGTGTCCATTTATCATCAAAATTAGGTTAGAGAGTACCAAAATACCCAGTTGATCTCTTAGGGGTTGGACATATTCTTCCCTGTCTCTCCCATCTAACAGTAGTACCCCATGCTTGTCCTGCTGATCAGGGTTCAGAATCTCAGCCAGAATGATGACTTCTCTCCTTGCCTTCTGGTCTGGTCTTTTGGCATGAGGCACCTGAAGAAACTGCGTGGCCCTGAATGATTAAAGATTAATATGATTTTTTCTGGGTTCCCTGGTAAAATATTAATATTTTTTTTTCTCTAAACCTGTGAGACTCAGAGATCCGGGGAGAGGAGGCACACACCTTCATAAGGGTGGGATGGTTAATTTTGTGTCCAGTTGGCTGCCTCATGGTGCCAAGAAACTGTTCTAACATTATCCTGGATGTTTCTGTGAGGATACTTTGGGGGTAAGATTAACATTTAATCTAGGGACTTTGAGTAAAACAGATTACCCTCTCTAATGTGGTGGCCTTCACTAATAAGCTGAAGGCCTGAATAGATAAAGACTAATCTCTCCAGAACAAAAGGAAATCCTGCCAGTTTGGGTTGGGTGTCCCCATAGGCTCCCCTTTCGTCTTCACAATTATGAAAGCTCTTATTCTCGAGGCCAAGAAAATCAGCGTGGGAATTCTGCAAATGATTATGTTTTGGTGAAACTAGGAAATGACAACCTGGTGGGTCCCTGGACCTAATGTACTCATTGTGAGATGGTTGCGGAATAGAATTATTTATTATCCGACCCTTTGACATTCCTGCTCTAATTGTGGGACCAATGTGACAGTTCAAGTCTCCAAATACCAAGGGCAACTTGGAGTCTGTTTCTAGCAGTCCTAAAAATCCTTGGTATTTCCCTTCCCCTAGTGTATGGTTACCTGGGAAACAAAACCATTGGCCCTTTTGGCAAAGAATCAAAATACTCATTACCACGTACACTTATCTTGGTGTTCCAGAATTAGTCAAGGGACCACAAGTTTTTAACAGGACAACTTCATTCATCCTCTTGACTAGCCTTTCTTGATACCCACCTCCTGATTTAGAAATCCCTCTGCCAGCTGCTGATCTGTCTTGTGCTAGGGACTCAGTGTTCTAGGAGCCATTTCCATTGTTCTCATTGGATTAGGTTTCTCTAGATCCCATTCTGTTTCTGATGGTTTAAGGGCGTCTCCTAGCTCTGTTTATTCTTGGGATTTTACCATCCTCTATGCTACTAGGGAGCCTGGTTCCACAGTGGTATCTCCTTCTGCTACTTTGGTTCATGGAGGATGTCGATTATGAATCTTCTCAATAACACTGATTTTTCTCTCATTGGCATTTTTACTGAATTCCTTATTGCTTTAAGTAGACCATCCTTTTTGTACTCAAGTAGAACATAGTTGACTGTTTTAATCAGCTTTTTCACTGCTGTGACCAAAACACCCGACAAGAACAATTTTAGGGAAGGAAGAGTTTATTTTGGAGCTCACAGTTTCAGAGGTCTCAGTCCATAGATATCCAATTCCATTGCTTGGGGCCTGAGGGGAAGCAGAGTATCATGGTGAAAGTGTGTGACAGAGAAAACAGCTGACATGGCACGAGAGAGAGAGAGAGAGAGAGAGAGAGAGAGAGAGAGAGAGAGAGAGAGAGAGACTGAACAAGCTAGCTCTGCTCAACAAGGACAAAATATATACCCCAAAGGCACACCCCCAGGACCTGCCTCTTCCAGCCACACCCCATCTGCCTACAGTCACCACTCAGTTAATCTCTATCAGGAGATTAACACCTGATTAGGTTAAGGCTCACATAACCCAATCATTTCACCTCTAAACTTTCTTGCCTGGTCTCACACATGAGCTTTTGGGGGACACCTAATACTCAGACCATAACATAGGCTGATATATTTCCTGGCCTGAACGGTATATCCACTCTAGCACGTTCATCTCTTTCCGTCTTTGGATGCCATTCTCTATCATCTACCATGGTGGCAGTTCTAACATTTCAGTGGCATGCTTACTTGAGCCTTCATAGCATGTTAATCCTGTATCTCTGCTACACATTTATGTTCTACTTTTCAATCTGTCCCAATCAAGCTCCCTCCGAATCCAGCTTCAGACTGGTAACTGACTATATCTGGAAGCTCCTTTGAGATATTACAGCTTTTCTTTTGACAGAAACAGTACTTTCTTTCTGGGTCATGTTTTGATTTGATGACTGATCTTCATTGCTGACTAGGAAGGAAGGTCAGTTATGACTAATCCCTGTGTTCTCAGCCCACTTCACTGCTGGACAGATGCATGGGGGTGTTTATGAATTATTTAAGGCCAATAATGCCAAATAGAATTTTGCTAGAGGGTTTCTATAAAAAGTGTTTTCTCTTTCCTATTGAAAGGAGATCATGTACTTAGCACTGGCCCTTCTCTCTTGTTTCTGCCATGAAGGAACCATAATGTCTGGAACCACTGCAGTCATCTTGTGACTGTGAAGAAAACACCCAAAGAATTGCAGAGATGTTGACTCTAAAATTACTGACAGAAATAAGCAGTTTCTTATTTCTGTCCCTTATGACTACTTTTAATAACCTGTATTTCTCTACTGGAAAGTAAATTTAAGGAGAGTGGGAATATGGTTTGCCTTGTCCAATGAACATCTAGACCAGAGTCTTCCATACAGTAGGTGCTAATGAATGTTTGTGGAATAAGTTCCCCCAAATGGCATTATACTTTCCATTTTTTAAATATTTTTTTTTAGTTATAGGTGGGCACAACATCTTTATTTTACTATTTTATTTTTTTTGGTGGTGCTGAGGATCAAACTCAGTGCCCACGCATGCCAGGCGAGCGCTCTACCACTGAGCCCCAGCCCCAGCCCCTATACTTTCCATTTTTAAATGGGGGTCAAGTGATGCCATTTAGACATACCACACAGTGCTGTAAACATAAATGTGTGTGAAGATTCGTGAGAACACAGAAAGCATTGGACAGTGTGGGCTCTGAGATTGTTGAGTGATAACTACCCTTTTTTTTTACTTCTTAGTATCTCCGCTGTAGGAATTGTAAATTTCCCTCTTTTATAGACTCTTGTATATGCAGAAGAGAGTTATTCACTTAGGAACCTGGGAAAGTAAAATCAAATGACTTGATTACAGGGTTGGTTGCAGCAGGCACCTGGGAACACTCTGGTTGCTCTGTCTGAATGTGGCTTGGTCTGGGGACTCCAGAGGAATGAGTTTGAATTTAGTGTATCAAGGGTAAAGTCAACATATAGGCTGTTACTAACAGAGTGGAATGATAAAGGCATGATTATCTGAGGAAAGTGATTGGGGATTTAAAAACCAGACTAAACATAATAATAAAATCAGAAATTGGGCTTTATCAAAAGAAGAGAAAAAAAATAGAAGGAGAATCATTAGGGAACGATGCTATTTAGTCGGTAGAAACAAGTGTCTGGAGGTATTTTGGGCTAATGTATATAGAGGTGATGATAGGGGGAAATGATATTAAGGTAGCGAGGGGGGTTATTTCTTGAAAATTCAAAAAATGGAAATAGGTCGAATTATATCTTTCTTTTCCTTATTCCCCAAAATAGATGAACTTAATAGGGAAGGAAGAAATTTAATTATTAGCTTGGTATGAACCGATGGAAATTCCAAAACAGAAGAAGTAGACACAAAATAGTAAGAATAAAAAGGTTCTACTCTGATAACAGTCTTCATTTATTAGAGAGATGATATTTAAGAGCAGAAAGGGTCCTGGACTTGAAATCAGAAGAAATACATTAAATAATGGGTATATTCACTAACTCATATTGATGACATTCCATAGACTTTGCTGTTTGCTGGATGCTGAGAATACAATGTGGTCCTGTCCATGAGAGTAACTCGAGGAGGTTACAGGCAAGCTGGCCAGCAATTTCAAGAGTGTGATAATACCATAGCAAAGGAAGAACAGTGCAGTATAGTAAGGTGTTGAGAATACAGAATCGAGTCTCGTCGTGTGTGTGTGTGTGTGTGTGTGTGTGTGTGTGTGTGAGAGAGAGAGAGAGAGAGAGAGAGGGGGGGGGGAGGGGGAGAGAGAGGGGGTGGGGAGAGAGAGAGAGAGAGAGAGAGAGAGAGAGAAAGAGAAACTGGGAATATGCACTGGGGGAGGTGATGGCTAAGCTGAGTTGCAAACATCCCAAGTTGGTGTGTGCCCCGAGACCCTTTCATCGCCTGTTTCCTCTGCCTGGAATGCTGCTCCCTCTAACCTCTCCATAGCTGGCTCTTCAATATTCAGTTTAAAGATCACCTCCTCAGAGAGGTCTTTGCTGGACAGCCACACTAAGGGAATTTCAGAGGCAATCTCTACCAAGTCATTTTTCTTTTTAGAACATTTATCATTATCTGGTGTTTTCTTTTCATTTTGTGGTTTGTCTCCCCATTAGCATATTTGCTCTGTGAGATCCTGGACCTTGTCTACCTGTTCCTCACTGTGTCCTCGGTAACTAGAACAGTCCCTGGTTCAGAAAAGGTTCTCAACAAATATTTGTTGAATATTAGTGATAATAGTGGTTGGGGGAGTACAAGAGGCCGGAGAAGAGAGGAGGAAAATGTTCTGTTGGAGGACCCAGGAGTTGTGGTTCTGTTTTATTGCCAAGGAAGGCCTTATTAGGGTTTGTTGGAAAAATTGATTCATTTCTCCCAGGGGCCTCTTTGCTGTGTAAAGAGTTGGCTGTCCCCTGTTGAAGGATTTTTATTTTGATCTGATTCTACTTTGCTGTGTTTTTCAGAAATACCATTTTAACTCTGTATTGGCAACCTTCCCTGTATTTCAGCTCTGTCTGAGAAGTTTTCGTTTTTAGATTTCCTTGGCCTTTTTAATGGGAGTTAGGGTGTGCAAGGTCAATCTGTGGGCTCAAGATACCACCTCAATTCTAAAAATCTGAAGGGAAAATTTTATTCTTAGGTATGTTTGAGACCAGGTCATATTTTTCATAGACCTGCTGGTGTGTGTTCAGGAAAAAAAACCACACTTCAAATTACTCTAAGCAAAGCACAATTTGGAAGGAAAACTTGCTCTAGAAGCAGTTACAATACATCTAACACAAATTCAGATGTTTTGGATTAAGTCCATTTGGATCTCCCTTCTATTACTCTGGGTAATTAAGTCCAAAAACTGTGCTCAAGTAAGGTTCATTAATACTGCACCACTGTGGAACTGGCCTGGTGGTGACTGGTACTAAGCTCTCCTTCATCTCCCATTGGCCCTGAGGAGTTTAATAGTTCACAACACTGTGAAATGCTGTCCAACCAGGTAAGGGAAAGAAGCATATCTTAGGAAGCATATCTTAGGACAGCTACATCTCAGTGGACTCCCATGCTCTAGAGTTGGATTTTCAGGCTCTGAAATGTCACTTTATTGCTGTCCTTCCGTGGTGGCCAAGTTCCTGGATTCTGATTCCCCCACCTGGAGTGCTAGTTGATATTGTTTTGCCCATGACAGTCCCCGCTGTAAAGCATGTTTACTTAGGAGACCCAATGCTTAGTAAACATAGGAATAGAGTAGAATAAAAATTCAGTTTTAGAATAATTTTATATGGAAGTACGATTAAAAGTTGAAGAAAATCTAAATCAGCTTTTAAAAGTAGAGCGACTTTGGAGGGGGGCTTGCCCCATCAGAAGTGAAAGCATATTACACTATCATGATGATAAAAAACAGGAAGGTTCTGGTTCCAGAACAGAGAATTCTCAGAGGATCCAGGTATAGGGAGGCCAGGCTTTTGATACAGTTAGCATCAAAATAAATGGGGGAGAAGAAAGGTGTGAAGTTTAAAGTTCTTCCTTCCTCTGTTCACTTCCTGTCTGAATGGCTTTATTTTGTTCTTGGACTCATGCTCTGGAAGACCAGGCTCATTCCACTTCCCTGCTTTGGATGCCAAGTGGAAATGAGGCAAAGGTGGTAGTGTGCCAGTGACTGGGACCTCCTTCTGATCTGGTGCCAATCCAGTGTTACAGGAGACTACAGAGGGTTGTACTGTCAAACCCTGATTAGTATAACCCTATATAATTGGGCTACTTTGGACAGCCTGTGTTTCTGCCCCATACCTTAATGAAGCCCTTCAACCCCAAATACCCAAAGCATCCGAGAGTAAGGTGGGCTTACTGAAGGCTTTAAGGAAAAGGAAGAGGATTCATGTGATCTTAAAAATCCCAATTGACACCTCAGCTCTGCCTGCCTCACCTCTCCTGTTATTCCCACTCCACATCCAGAGTGTGTCCATTATCCTGGTCATTTCAGTTCCCCTCTTAGCTTATTTAGGTTTCTCAGAAAAGCTACAGAAAGCTCCCTTCTTTGTCTACAATCTACTTCATGTTGCATCACCCTTTGTTGCTCTGGGAAAATGATAGGTGGCTCTTCCAAATTCATGGTCCCCAGACTGTGGATAGCCCTTCCTGGGACACACAGCTACTGTTAGTTTTGGTTATAAAGGGTGATGTAGCCTTCCTAGATTTTTTGGGTATGACTCCTATTTTTGGCTTTAATCTTACTCTGTGCATTCTTTATAGACTATTTCTAGTGTTAATTATCTTCAGTGGTAGTTCTTTTGTCACTTTTGAGGAGAATGGGCTTATTGTTTGAAGCTGTGGTACAAGAATAGATGAGGATAATGACTTTTTCTTACTTCATGAACTTTAAAATATTCATTTTGTATTTGTTTGATGGAGATGGCAGACACTCTCTCTTTTGTGTGCTTAAGATAGAAAACAAAGTTTTAGCAGAGAACAGGAAAAAAAAACCCCTTTATTTTGAAAGTAAAGAAATGAGTGGGAATAAGATTTTGATTCCAAGTCTTATTACCTAGCAGTAATGCTTGCCTCTTCTAGATACATGGAATAGATATTCTCTACAGGTAGTCTCTACCCTAGTCCCTGTCCTCTTCTTTCTTGCCTGTCATTGACATGGGAGTCATTGTCAATACACCAGTGCTTAAAATTAATTTGTGGGTCTATAACTGGGGGGGGGGGGTGAGATGGGTGAAAATCAGAAGCATCTTAGAGGAAGTGACCACTCCTTCCCTCCTTGGGCTAGCTCCCAGGTAGGACTGGCCTGTTTAATGTTAATCCTTTACTTCTCATTATTTCACTTTATTTTTATTTTTAAAAATTTTATACAACAGCACAATGCATTACAATTCTTATTACACATATAGAGCTCAATTTTTCATATCTCTGGTTGTATACACAGTATATTCACACCAATTCGTGTCTTCATACCTGTACTTTGGATAATAATGATGTCCATCACATTCCACCATCATTTCTAACCCCATGCCACCTTCCTTCCCCTCCCACCACTCTTCCCTATATCTAGAGTTCATCTATTCCTCCCATGCTTCCTCTCCCTATCCCACTATGAATCAGCCTCCTTATATCAAAGAAAGCATTCAGCATTTGTTTTTTTGGGATTGGCTAACTTCACTTAGCATTATCTTCTCTAACTCTATCCATTTACCTGCAAATGGCATGATTTTATTCTCTCTTATTGCTGAGTAAAATTCCATTTTGTATATATGCCACACTTTCTTTATCCATTCATCTATTGAAGGGCATCTAGGTTGGCTCCACAGTTTAGTGATTGTGAATTGTGCTGCTATAAACATTGATGTGGCTATGTCCCTGTAGTATGCTGTTTTTAAGTCCTGTGGGTATAGTCCGAGGAGAGGGATAGCTGGGTCAAATGGTGGTTCCAGTCCAATTTTCCAAGAAATCTCCATACTGCTTTCTGTATTGGCTGTACTAGTTTGCAGTCCCACCAGAGTGTAGGAATGTACCTTTCCCCCCACATCCTTGCCAACACTTATTGTTGCTTGGGTTCTTGATAGCTGCTATTCTGTCTGGAGTGAGATGAAATCTTAAGTAGTTTTGATTTGCATTTCTCCAATTGCTAGAGATGTAAAACTTTTTTTTATATATTTGTTGATTGTATATAATCATCTGAGGAGTTTCTGTTCAGGTCCTTAGCCCAATTATTGATTGGGTTATTTGTTTTTTCGGTGTTTAACTTTTTGAGTTTTTTTTATATACCTTAGGGATTAGTGCTTTATCTGATGTGTGAGGGGTAAAAATTTGCTCCCAAGATGTAGGCTCTCTATTTACCTCACAGATTGTTTCTTTTGCTGAGAAGAATTTTTTTTTAGTTTGAGTCCATCTCATTTATTGATTCTTGATTTTAATTCTTATGTCACAGGAGTCTTATTAAGGAAGTTGGGGCCTAATCCCACATGATGGAGATTAGAATCTACTTTTTCTTCTAGTAAATGCAGGGTTTCTGGTTGTATTCCTAAGTCCTTGATCCATTTTGAGTTGAGTTTTGTGCAGAGTGAGAGATAAAGGGGTTTAATTTCATTTTGTTGCATATGGATTTCCAGTTTTCCCAGCACCATTTGTTGAAGAGGCTATCTTTTCTCCAATGCATGTTTTTGGCACCTTTGTCTAATATAAGATAATTGTAATTTTGTGGATTAGTTTCTGTGTCCTCTTTTCTGTACCATTGGTCTACCAGTCTGTTTTGGTGTCAATACCATGCTGTTTTGTTACTATTGCTCTGTAGTATAATTTAAGGTCTGGTATAGAGATGCCACCTACTTCACTCTTCCTGCTAAGGATGCTTAAGCTATTCTGGGTCTCTAATTTTTTCAGATGAATTTCATGATTGATTTTTCTATTTCTATGAGGAATGCCATTGGGATTTTGATTGGAATTGCATTAAATCTGTATAGTGCTTTTGGAAATAGGGTCATTTTGATAATATTAATTCTGCCTATCCAAGAGCAGGGTAGATCTTTCCATCCTCTAAAGTCTTCTTTGACTTCTTTCTTTAGAGTTCTATAATTTTCATTATATAGATCTTTCACCTCTTTTGATAAGCTGGTTCCCAAGTGTTTTATATTATTTCACTTTTTAATTCAGCCTAAATCCTACCACTCAGAAACTCATTTGGGTAAATAACCTGTTAAAAACAAAACTATCCATGGAAAGTTCACTGGAAAAATTAATCTCTTTTTTTCTGTGTTAGTTACCTCTTGCTGTGTAATAAACTACCCAAAATTTAGTGGTTTAAAACCAATAATCATTTTGTTTGCTCATTATTCTGTATTCATGTAACTGAACTTGTATCAGGCTGATGGGCTTCGGCTGGACTTGCTTGGGGTCACTTGTGTTTCTGTTGATATCTGGGGGTGTAAGTTGGAATGTCCCATCTCTGTTGCACATGGACTTGTCTTCCAGCAGGCCAGCCTGGGCCTCCCAATATGGTAGGACCACCTTCAAAAATGGCAAGAAGAAAATCTGCAAGGTTTCCTGACATTGTGGCTCAAGTATCATGCAACACCATTTCCAAGTAAGTCACAGGTCAGCCAAAATTCAAGAGTAGAGAAGTATCTCTTGTGCTAGAGATCTTCCAATGGATGCATGCCTACAGTGCGGAAGGAATCATTGCAGCCATCTTTGCAAATAATCTACCACAGCTGCTATAGAAAATGTATGGCTCTGTTCCTAAGCTTCTAGAGTGAGGGAACTCTAACTCGATCATTCTTTACCACAAGGACTAGTGTTTTTCACAAGTTAGTGTTTGATAGTCATTGGTTTAAACTGCATTCACATGTAGAGGAGAAATGGGGCTACCATGAGTCCCACAGAAAGACAATCTGGCCATCAGGCCAAATCAGGGGACTTAGGGTAGGTTCAGAAGCTGGAGGTCTAAGCCCTATCGGGACATCTGTTGAGACAACTGCCTGTGGGTATTAGAGAGGGCAGGAAGGATTGGGCAGGGTTGAGGCCAGGTACTGGCAAGTGAATTGGAGGGGAGCTCAGAGGGCCTGAGAAGGAATTTCTGGGCCTGGATGGGTTGATGGGTGGTCTTGGTCAGCAGCACCATCCAGGTATGCCTATAAAAGACCATATATGCCAGGGGTCCTCTGATAAATCCAAGCTGGGTTTAATACACCTCAGAAAAGGTGCAGAGTTCTGACTGTTGTGGCAGAGATTAGATCCCTTCAAGCCCCACCTGTTGTGCTGTTCACCTGTTTTACACATTCCTCCTTCCTCACCTCATTTCCATGGTTCACCATGCCTTTCTGTTCAAATAGCTTAAACTTCACTTCCTCCATGAAGTCTTTCCTGATCTCCTGCCCTTCTGTTTTCTTAAACCATCTGATACCTGTTCAACTGTGAATACCTTTCTATTTCATGTATTCTTAGTTCTCTTGAATTTTTTTTCTTTCTAAATTTAAGTTGTATAAACTTCTGGAGAACAGAGATTGTATCTTATACTTTCCATTTTCCTTCTGTAAACACATAGACCTCCATATAGTAAATGCTCAGTACGCATTTCTTGTTTGGTGTATAGGTAAGCCTTTGTTGCATAATTGATCTCTAAAATTAGATGATTTTAAAACCCACATTTATCAGCTCACAGTGCATCAGAATGGCTGTGGGTGGAGCCCAGCTAGATGGTGGTTCTGGTGGGGTCAGCTGGGGTGGGGGGTGACTGGTACCAGGTGTGCCAAGATGGATTCAGTCATGTGTCTGCTATTTGGCAGGCTAGCAGCTGAGGGTAGCTGACTGTGTTCTCCCTCACATGACTTCTTACCCTCCAGAAGACTAGCTTGAGTCATCATATGTCAATTTCAGGATTCTAACACAGCAAGAAAGAGGGAGACCACCAATGACAAGTGCTTTTCAAGTCTTAGCTGTGTCACATTTGCTAATGTTCTATTTGCTAAAATAAGTAACATGCCAAGCCCAGACTTGAGCATGAAGAAATAGATTATATGTCTTAATGGAAATAGCTATGCAGCCTTGTGACAAAGGACCCTGCATATTGAGATGAAAAGAATTTGTAACCATTACTTCAATCAACTATATTCCTCTAACCATGAGTTATTCACATCCCTCCTGCATGCAAAATATTCCCACCTCAGGAAACCCAAAAGCTCATCCTATTTATGGCATCAGTGATCTGTGTCAGGTCCACATGAGTCTTTTCTGGTAGGGATCCTTTTGATCCAAAGACCTATAATTAGAATGTCCAGTTGTATGACTGACTGGTAAGATAGAACCAGATAACCACAATGGGCATTTCTGTTCAAGAAGGAAAAGAAAAAAAACCCATCAGGTATTGTGACACACAATAAACCAGTCAGGGTCACTCCAGGTGAATTGGGCTGGCACGAAATAATCACATAAAGACAGATCATACCTTTTTCTTTGGGTTCTGTGATGGCTCCTCTGACCCAGCTCCCACAAAGGAGGCAAGGTAGGCAAGAAAGAGAACCCGGTTTTATTGGGGAGAAGTCATTCAAATGAGGCAAGGGGTAGGATTACAAAGGAACAGGTGAGTGTAACCTAACCCCACCTACTCCTAGAGCCACACTTCATTATCTGAGCAGAGGTAAAGCCCAAGTTATTGCAGGCACAATTGTTCAGTATCTCTTTCTCAGGACTTAAGGGCATGAATCTCCAGAGCCACTCCTGACAATTAGGAATTCCATAGAACTGAGTAATCCACAGCAATTCTGAAATCTAGTTCACTGCCAGGGAGCATTTTCTTTGGAATCCTGGCTAGGTTCTACTTCCTGGGAGTGGATACCCAGTCTATTATTCCTCATGGCTCTTAGCTTAACTTTCTAAGATGTCTTTGATTTCCACAAGAAATGGCTGGTCTTTGCAACTGAGTAACTTTTCCCAGCTGGTTTCTATCTCACAGAAAGTTGGAAGTCCAGAGCTGCCTTTTAATTTTTAAATGTTTCAGTCCATTTTAGCCTAAGTTGGCACTATTTCATCAATATAACTCTCTTAAAAATCTCTGTGGGCTTCTCTAGGAATAGGATGCAGATCTATTCCACTTAATAAAAGTTCCACGTACATTTCTGAGATGGGCCTCTCTTCTTTACAGGAGCCATGTATATTAGGGTTCTCTAAAAGTACAGAATCAACAGGAAGTATAATTATAAAAAGGGGATTTATTAGGTTGACTTACATGACCAGAAGCTGGATTGTCCACAATGGCCATCTGCAGACTGGAGCTGGAAGAACCAGTAGCTGCACAGTCCAAGAGGCTGAAGCCCCAGAACAAGAGGGATCAATGATGCTACCCTAGTCTAACACCAAAGGCTTCTGGAAACTTCCTGGAGAATCACTGGCAGAGTCTGCTTGGAAAGAGTGTAGAAGTGAAAGTCCAACATTCTTAGACAGTAGCAGCAGCAGCAGCAATCAAGAACCTGTCCAAGAAGAATCAAGCTTGCATCTGCTGCTGCTGCTTTGTGCTTCCAAAGGTTATTTCATCCAAGCCATCATCCTATTGGATGGTGCTGACCACATTTAGGGAGGGTCTCCACTTCAGTTGGCTATCCCACATCCCAATCATTCCTAGACACACCTTCATTGACACCCCCAGAAGCTTCTTAATCATCAGTATCTGTTAATCCAATTAAGTTGACAATTCAAATTAACCACCATGCTAGGCCACTGTAGAACAAAAATCTTGTTTTAGTTTTTTCTTTTTCAAATTGTGGTAATGGGAATTGAACTCAAGGACACTACAATACTGAGCTACATCTAAGACCTTCTTATTTTTTATTTTGAGGCAAGGTCTTTCTAAGTTGCTGGTGTTGGCCTAGAACTTGTGGTCTTCCTGCTTTGGCCGCCTGAGGAGCTGGGATTATATGTATGCACCACCACACCTGGCTAGAATAATAATCTTAGTGAAAATGCTTGGTATAGTTGAGAGGGCCTATTAGTCACTGCCTTAAATCTTTCAAAATATTAAGTTGGCTTGGAGTTTACCTTGATTTGATCTTTATCCTGAGGCTGTTTCTTCCTTTGAGTATTTTTTACTGGCTTAGAAGTGTGAAAATGAGAATTTTATTATCTAATCGAGCAAGTTCTGACTCCTCTAAGTACCCCCTAAATTCTACTTGCAAACAGAAAAGCTCTTCCATTAGCTCACCTCTCTCTTCCCCAACTTATCATAATCAGCTAAAATAAGCCAACTGACACTTTCAACACTCTACCTGGAAATCATCTTGCCAAGGCCCATGATTTCATTATATTGTATTCTATCTTTCAAGTTTGCCAGAGGTAATAGTTTTGTCAATTGTCTTTTTTTTCTTTGTTATTAGACTTTATTTTCACCTTTAAATCTTTCCATTTTTCAATTTTTTTTTGCACCAAAAAGATATCAGTACTTTTCATTCCACTCTGGTCAATTTGAGAAAGAGCCTTGTGGGCTGTGATATTTTGCTGGCTTTATTTTGGGTCTTCAGATCTTCAGTGTTTAACTTAGTGAATCTTCTTTTGCTTCTACTGGCTCATCTGATAACTTTGCTTTCTTTGATGGAGGGTTTGGCAATGAAGCTGAAGGTTTTGGAAGCCTTAAATATTTAGATAAGTCATTATTTAATTCTTTAGGGATATAATCAGATATCAGACCATGGGCATAATGAATAGAATCCTCCTCCTTGTTACTAGAAACCTGGTCATCAGAGAAATGCAGCTGACTGCACCTGGGTATCAACATTTACATTCTTTTTCAGTGCTGCCATAGTATGATTAGACTTCTTACCAGCCACTTTAATGTCTTCTCTTTGTTGTACTTTTAATATTTCTTGTGTCTATTTCCTCCTTCTCTGTCACATGGGGAAATAATGTATCAAGTTCAGGAAGTTTTAGCAACAAGTTGCTCGATCTAGGACTGAACCTCCTCCTCTTTTTTGGCCTTTAGGAGATATAGGAGGAGCAGAAATAGAGGTCCATGGAGTGGCAGAATGGAGATGACCTCTAGATTGAACTCAGTGACTGGTTAGCCAAGAATGGTGTTTTCCTTGGGAACTTTGATTTGAAACAGCTTAATTGAACAAGTAAATGGCTCCTTTCCCTGAACATGGGTGTTTTAGCCAGCTTTTCCTCTGTTGTGACTAAAAGACCTGACATGAACAATTTCAGAGGAGGAAAAGTTTATTTGGGGCTCATGGTTTCAGAGGTCTCAGTTCATGGACAACAGGCTTCATTCCTCAGGCTCCAGGTGAGGCTGAACATAATAATGGAAGAGTGTGGTGGAGGGAAGCAGTTTACATGATAATCAGAAAGCAGAGAGAGGAGCCAGAGAGTGCTTCCATTCACCAGGTACAAAATATGTACCCTAAAAGCATGCCCCCAGTGCCCACCTTTTCCAGCCACATCCTACCTGCCTTCAGCTACCACTCAGTTAATCCCATCAAGGAATCAATTCACTGATTGGGGTAAAGCTCTTATGATCCAATCATTTCACTTCTAAACCTTCTTGTATTGTTTCACACATGAGTTTTTGGGGATATCTCAAATCTAAACCATAACAGTGGGCTAACTGATTTTTACAAACATAAGGCCACTTTTCATCATTTTAAATATTCTAGAATCAGGAACACATGCTGCTAGGCTTGCCTGGTCCCCACATAGTCCACATCCCGGCCACTCCTCCCACTTCTCCAGATGCTCTTGCCCTGGTGACCTCAGCTCAGGCAAAAATGGCCACAGAATGGTTTGTTCCAGGCAGCACAGCACTCTAGGAAACTGGCAGAGCCCGAGAAGCCTCTAGCTTGCATTTCCATACATCTTTTAAAATTTGCCAGACTGAGATGCCTGGATTACCAGCTCATGGTCCTGGTAGG
This sequence comes from Spermophilus citellus, assembly GCF_964194105.1. Taxonomy (NCBI): domain Eukaryota; kingdom Metazoa; phylum Chordata; class Mammalia; order Rodentia; family Sciuridae; genus Spermophilus; species Spermophilus citellus. The sequence goes on from NC_138185.1 coordinate 168,057,246, forward strand.
GGAAGAACCCACAGCTGCTCCTGTCTGCTTCTTCACCAGTGGGAGATGCTAACTCTGCACCCCAGGGCACCTCTGTCAGTTATTTCTTATTCCTAACATGGGGTGTCATTTTTCCAGACTGCTAGAGCAGGTTCCTTGTTGCTTCCCTAGCATCTGCTAATTGTTTGCTTGCCATTTTTCAGAGTTGGTTGACGTTTTCTTTGCTGCTTTTGCAGGATCTGGTTGTTATTTGGTCTTAGAACCAATGCTATTTATTTTTAATTTTGTTATATCGGCACTCTCATCCTGGAACCTCTTTCTTTCTTAGATTCTGCTTGGTCATAGCCTACCCCTAATTCTGATGGTCTAAAGCAACAAGCATTATTTTCACAATTTCTAATTTGAGTTGGCTAGTCTGGGCTGAAAGTGTGAGATAGCCTCACTTCTGTGCCTGACAGTTGCCTTGAGGTCAATGGGGTGCTAGAGATGACTCAGCTGAGTGTCTCCTACCATTTTCAAGATGGCCTGAGTTTCTTACATTGTGATGATTGAGAATTCTTAAAAGTAGCAAATAAGGCAGGTGCTTTTTATGTTTCTGCTTGTATCATATCTTAATGGTCAAAGCAAGTCAAAGTGTGGAACTGAGTCAGTATGGGATGGGGACTATAGAGGGTAATGGAGATGGAGGAGAATCAATGCAATCAGTTTTGCAAAGAATCTAACAATTTTGGTCCAACTGATACCCATTGCAGGAGTTTTATTTCTCCTCAGTATTCCATTCCACAAAGGGAAGTTCCCAAGAACTTTGCAGGCTCTGGTTGTTATTTGGTCTTAGAACCAATGCTATTTATTTTTAATTTTGTTATATCGGCACTCTCATCCTGGAACCTCTTTCTTAGATTTTGCTTGGTCACAGGCCACTCCTAATTCTGGTGTTCTAAAGCAACAAACATTATTTTTCACAATGTTTTGACTGACATAACATTTACCAAATTAATATGTCCATACAATATTTATGAACCACAGGGAAATTTCTTATCTGTAGAGGTGAACATAATTTCTTATCTGTACACAAACATGGTATGATTAAAAGAATGTTTCTTTTCTCATTTTCTTAGTAAAGATCATATTTGTGAGGAATTGTGCATATTTTTATTCCTTTTTTAGGGAAGTAGGCTTTTAGTTCTTTGAAAACAGTTTACATGAAATATATAATTTTTGACTAAGAAGTAAAAAAAAAGTTTTAAAGATACTTTTACTGCTTTGAGGTATTAATGGTAATAGCTGTGACTACTTAAAAACCAAAACAACTTTTATATGGATAGCACCCCATTAAGAATTTAAGGATTTTAGAGGAGAAACTCATAGTGGTAATTTCTAAGTGAAGAAAAAGAAAGAAAAAGGCAGCAGGGCAAGAGAAATGGGAAGCAATAAATATATAGTTTTGCAAATAACATAGTCTGGTGAGGAAGAAGTAAATCAAAAAAGCTATTTCAAAAAATCAGCCTTAGGCTACAAGGTTAATTGAAAAGAAAAACCAGCATTGAAAAGATGTTTCAGTTTATGATGAAGATGTCTTTTAATGAAGAAATTAGCAAAGCTATGTTAGAAAGATTTTGCTTCTACCTCTTCAAACCTCTTCTATCCTAGAATTGTAGAGAGGAAGAGAAGAACTGGTATGGCTTGAATGTTTGTGTTTCTCCAAAATCTATATGTTGAAACTAGTCACCTGCGTGATGGTATCAGGAGAGAAGCTTTGGAGATATTATGAGGGTTGCATATCAGGATTGGGATTTGAGGATCCAGAGAGCTGCCTTCTGTTTTCTACCATGTGAAGATGCCTCTAGAAGTCTTTGCTCATGAACCAGGCACCAAAGCCACTGACACCTTGATCTTGGATTTCCCATTCTCTAGAACTGTGAGACATAAATATCTGTTGTTTTAAAGCTACCTGATCTATGGAATGTTGTTAAAGAGACCAAATGGACTTAAACAAGATGGAATGTGTATTAGTCATTGCTTGGTTCACTATTTTCTATGGCAATAAGTTATAGAGCGGGGATAGAAGATTGGGACAAGGATAACAGCAAGCAACAGGTTGGGTGGTAGGGAGATAGATGGGTGCAGGACAGGCAAACATGTATTCAGAATCAACTTCTGCCCAAATGGCAGTTGGCATAATGGTAGAAACCTCTGCATATTTCAAACAAAATATTAACTACTCTGGAGGCCAGGCTCACTCTTAGGCTTGGAGAAATTAGAAGATATAAAGAGAGTAGAATTAAGAAGTCCCTTTAAAGGTGATTTAAGGGTGAGTGTTATCTCAAAAATAGTAACTTAAGTGTTTCCGAGTCACTAATGTACAAATTAGAAAGTGCCTTGAAAAATAGGAAACAATTACAAAGCCCATTAGAATTTTACAGTGGCTAGGGGAAAAATAGGGGAAATATCCTCTTCAGATTTAATGAGGGAGAGCATTTAAAGGCATTTTGATAGAGCAAGCATGCACTTATGACAGAGGGATATTTTATTTAATTATCTTGTTCACAGATAATATTTGTGCTTATATGTAAGGTGAACAGGTTATTTCCTTTAATAGGATGTTAAAATAAAGAATGTTGGAGGGTAATGATTATGAGAAATTTAAAAGAACTTTAAAATAGAATGGAGCTTGGAATTTTTGTAATTAAAAATTACATAAGAAACTTATTCATATTATAAAAAACTTGGAAAATTGCCAACAATCTCAAGACTCATCACAATTACTATTGTTATCATCATCATTATTATTATTTGTATTAAAGTGCATTTTAAACATGATTTTAGTTATAGTCAATGCACATTTTTCAACTGACTTGTCATTCAGTATTCTATTTTGAACGTATAGCAAGGATTATAATTTAAAAATGTGTAATGTCCATTTTTCATTTAGTGGTGATCCAACTTTTGTATTAACTTTTTCAGGCACATGAAAATGTGAGGTTGTTACAGAATAAAACCAAGCCCCAAACCTGAAAGCCAGATACTTGTCAACTCCCTACTCTATACCTGTTTCACTGGTCTTCTTTGCTAACAGTATTCTGATTTCTTCCAGGTATTTTCCTCTTGGAGGAAAATTCAGGGGAGAATGATCTTATCTGTGATATAAGGGTCAATGTTTGGTCTGCTCAATAGAATGGAAGATAGGGTGGAAGATTTCTCTTTGCTCTTGAGAAAAGAAAGAAAGAGATGGTTCTTTTGCTTCTCTGCACTAGTGCATGGGAGAACCAAGTTATGAAAGGAACCTAAAATCATATTGATGAGACACTAATTTAACTAACTTGGAAACCTCTGGGCTCATCTCTGTTGAAGCACATTTGAGTTGGGTTCTCTATATTAATTAATTGTTAAAGGATTCTAACTGAAAGACAAAGTCATATTTATTTTGACATTCAAAATAGGATTAAGCCAAGAATTTCAAGTGAGGCTTGAGAGAAGATTTACTCAGTTCTCTAACCTCTTCTTAACCCTCGCATATTAACAGTTGAATCTGATTTAGCCTCTGGTGTTCTCTGATTGTGTAGGGGAGATACTATGTCTTAAGGGAAATAAAGGAAGAGCTCCACCATCTGGGCCTAGAGGCTTGTGGGACTGAAGGAAGGTTGAGGAGGAGTGAAAGAGAAAGGGAGAGAGGGGAGAACAAAGCAGTAAGAGATGAGTTCTAAGTTCTCTTTTTCTAGTTTTAACTCAGAAGCATGAGGAAACCATTGGGGACAGTTCTGAGCAGAAAGATTATTACGTACTCTTTAGCCACAGCCAGAAAAAAATAGTAGTGCAAAGTGGTCAGGCACAGAACAGGGTGCTGAGATTCATTTTTTTTTTTTTTTGAGTACTTCCTATGCAGTACAGATGCTAAAACCAGCCAGTGGGCTTGTGTTAGAGTCTGTAAACAAGTCTGGATGGCGCCAGGCAAAATGCCAGAGGGAGTGGTTTGTGAAGTAACGCCAGCGAGCCATTAAGTGTGGAGATTTCTTATTGGTTGACTGATGTATCTAGTTTATGCTAATTAAGATGAGCTGTGTGGAATGTATAAATACCTCTGTTGTCCTACAATAAATGGCTCCCACTCCTGCTGTATCAATGTACACAAGTTGTTGGTCACCCCCCCCCCCCCCCCCCCCCGTTTATTTTGCTGCAGTCCTACTTAAGGCAGAGGCAGGGATGGATGCTGGGCCAGTGCACTGGATGGGGACCTGGCTCCGGCTCCGTCTCAGAGTTCTGCTGTGGAAGCTTGAAAGATAGGGAGGAGTTACTCACAGAGTCCTAATGTGTCCAAATAGGAGGGACAAGACCATCTATTGTAAGAGCTGCAAAACTCGTCTTGAATGTCTAGTGGCTCACTCCAGAGATCAGGGATGCCAACCATTAGTGCTAAGTTAGGCTAATTAAACTCTGGCTGAGCCTAGGCAACTTCAGCTCTACCCTAGGCTGCCATGTGCCTGGATATCTCCTTACAAAGGGAGGCAGACTGCCAAGAGGATATGCAAGTACCTAACTGCAGTCTGCAGGGATTGTTATTATTATTAAATTATTGAATTGGACCGATTTTCAAACTGCACAGAATCGAAAAAGTTATTTTTAACCAATGAGGCTCAGTGGGATAACTAAATTATGGACAAAATAAGGATAGTTTTCTACATCTGAAAACTAAAGTGTTAAATTATATTTTGTCTTATTCAGCATAGCCTTCATAACTATAGTTTACAAGAGTGGCACAGTAGTTTTTGATGTTGTATTTTTAAATTTAGTTTAATGGTTCCTTTATGTTTAGGCTAATATCAACAAACTTCTTTGGATATACAAATATTTTTGCACTTTGAATTATCTTGAATTAGATTTCTGCAATGAGTTTGCTGATCATTTTGTTTTTATACCAAATCTCTCTCCAAAAAAGATGGTTTTAATTTACATGGCCACTAGCACCGGAACATTTGTTTTAGTTTCATATCTCTTTCTGTGACACTTAATATTGTTATATATGTTTCTAATGTAGTAAATGAAAAATACTCTGTATTGTTTTAGTTTGTACTTCTTTGATTATCAGGCCAATGGAATGTTTAAAAAAGTTTACTTGCCACTTATAATGATTATGTATTTTGATGTTTATTATATATTACTCTTTATATACAATATAAAATTTTCTTACCTTTAGATGACAAAATGAAAATATTTGTTTATTACAGAATAAACTCATCCATTAGATTTCATACTATGTACCCTGCACCTGCCGAAGGACACTAAGGAGAATGGCAAATGGATGGAGCTGTTCTGAACCCCATGGCATGTGTCTTTTGGGAATGCTCACGTTGGGTAAGTTCCATCCATTAAACCCCAGAAAATTTCTCTTATGCTGTATTTACTGGGTGGTGGGCATCATATTCTCATTAACAAGTTTCCTGGCCACAACCTATAAGAAAGCTTTATAAAATAAATGAACATTATAACCTCCCACACTGAAAATCCATATTGCCAATACTGTAAAGTTTCATTGTTTTAGTCACTTTTCCTCTGCTTGTTCACCTTCCGTGAATGTGTCCCAGCAGGTGTGGATGGCTGATTTGACCTGCTCCAGGGGTTTTGAGGTTCCTGCTCTTCTCATTATATCACAGCACACTGAGAATGAGTTACTCTGGCATCTTCCAGGGTGTCACCCTCTCCTTTGGAAGCTGGCTTCTAAAGAGCCTATAGAAAGGTCAGAAGGAGGGCTGGGGTTGTGAATCAGTGAAAGAGCACTTGTGTTGCACATGTGAGGCCCTGGATTTGATCCTCAGCACCACATAAAAATAAACAAATAAAATAAATATATTGTGTCCATCTACAACTAAAAAAAAAAAAAAAAGAAAGAAAAAATTCAGAAGGATGACCAAGACCTTTCCCTAACTGTGCTATTTTTTTCCATTTTCCACAAATAGTATGTGTCCCCACTTATCTCAGCAACCTTAAGTTTATTCTTACTATATATTAGAAAAGTAAACTTGTTGTCAGTTCTCAATGGAGAGCCTGTCTCCAGCTGCTCTTAGAGGTCAAAGTCTTTTGTTTAAACTGGTCTATGTATGTGAGTATTAATGTTCATCTGATTTTTAAAAAATTTTTTATTTATTTATTTTTTAGTCATACATGACAGCAGAATGAATTTTGACATATAATACATACATGGAATGTACATACATCAATCATATTGTCTATTCTGCTGCCCTTCCTATCCTCCCTAGGGGAATTTTTTTTTTTTTTTTTACAAAATTCTAAAAGCAATCTGACAATATTAAGGAAGAAATTGACAACAGAAGAAAAAGCTTTGTTTCACAAAATATTTCAGGTTTTTTATTTACGTGTCTGTCATATAAACAAACTTCCAGGTTAATGTATATAGTGTTACATAGATGTTGTTGGTGACTTCATAAAATCAGACATGATGACTCCACATCTTTTAACAGTAATTGGTCCAGAGGAACACACTTGATCTAGAATCAGTTCTTCTCTGTATGACATTGTAAGTGATACTAATTCCTCAGCAGCCATCTTGTTAACATAAGGTCAAGTACAAAGGTGGAAGACACAATGAGGGTGGCAAGTATTTATTCAGCCCTGCTATGTGCAAGATGTGCTGCTAAGAGTAAAAGGAACATACCATACTCCCTACTCTTCAGAACATTTATATTGGGGGAAGACAAATAGTCCTAAAAGATTATAATGTAAAAGCAATGTGATGCTCCCTTTGGCCCTGTTATTACTGACATATGCATATAAATAAACTCTCAAATGCATCCTCAGGTTGAAGTCCTGGGTTTGAGCCACTGTTAGTATACCCTACTAAGTTGCCATATATTACTAGACTTCCTTCATTTTTTCCTCATTTGTAGAATTAGATGGTTGAACCTTTTGGGCTCTAAGTTGACTCTAATTATTAATCAAATCATATTTCATATTTCTCCCAGACTGAGTCATAATAGCTTTGTATGTGAACAATTGAATGAATGACTCATAAGAGATTTTGTTGTTTGTTTTCAAGAGGACTAGGAAAAAAATAAAAATGCTAGAATAGATGTTCAAATTATAGAAAAATGTGAAGTGCACAGCTGTTTGGCAGGCAAAAGAAAGGTGGAAATGAAAGCAGCAAATTAGAGACATTTTGTAAATTGATAAAACAAAGAAATAGCCCCTTCTATTTTGAATTGCAAAGGTAAAAGAGACAAAGTGTTCTGGAACAGAAAAAAATTTGTGTCCAGGAATAGATATGAATCAAAGGGTGACCTGGCTGAAAACATACGACTGCAAGGGGCACTGAGCTAATAGATCATCTTTCTCTTCATTTTGTGTTCCCTCACCTCAGCTCACAGGTCCCGGCACTGATTGGATTGGGAGTCAGAACAGACAAAAGGAAGCCTCTTTCCATTCTGGGTTCTCAGTGTATAGATTCACTGCCCTTGTATTTCAGTCACAAATATAGAACCCAGACACAGAATGACAAGTTTACAAGCAAAGCAGAATCTGTAGTTTAACACAAACCACCAAATAATGAAATTTCCTCCTTGGAAGCCAGCTGTGGCCCTGGAGGTTAGGAAAGAAAATTTTCCTGTGCTGCATTGTTCGGTTAGCTAGATACACACACTGGATGTATAAACATGTCTAATATTGACTTCGGCATACCATGGCCTCAGATCTTTAATTTACTAGTTATTGTAGAACTACCCCAAGTTGTCTGACCCTACTTTGAAAACATTGAATTCCCCTGATTGCTTATTAGTAACTTATTAGAACTAAGAAAGCAAATTAATCAAATGATCACCATAAAAGCAAATTTAGAAGGAAGATACTTTAAACTTCGATTTGAAGATAACCTTCCATCTGTGGTTCTTCTCAAAGTCATAGTATACTTTGTACCAAAGAATATTTCTTTAGTGGGAAGAGAGGACTTTATGATTGAATTTTGAAAGATTTTCCTTACTGGATGTTTTATAATAAGCCCTAATTCTCTGGCAAAGATGGAGGGTCTTTCCCTCTGCAGAGCTATTTGAATGCTTAAGACTTTTAGGCCACGCTTTGACCAATTAAATGTGAGCTCCTGTCATGATTGACTTAAGAGCACTTCTTTTTGGTACAATGTTTTGTATGGTTGTACTCATTAAAAAATAAAATCAACTTATTTTTCTTAATTGTGAAAATAATTTATACCTGTGTAAAATTTGTATACAAACACAATGCAGGAAATGAAAACACTTCATAATCCCATGCTTATAGTTAATTGCTATTATCAATTTGCTATGTATTCCTTCATAACTTCTTATTACGTATTTTTTCCTAAGAATATATAATGTTGGTTTTCAATGCTCTTTTTCAACATATATATTAATTGTCAATTTTCTTTGTTTTATTTTTATTTCTCAACTTCTTTCACATTTAACTATATACCTTGTTTATCTACATGCCAAAATACATCTGTATCTATTTTATTCTTTTCAATGGCTGAAATTCTCTCAATTTGTTAATTTTGTGGCACATGTAAAATGTTTTTTTGTATGTTTCATAGAATCAAATAGAATTTATGGAAAAAATGAAGGTGCAAATATACTTTTATTGAAAAAGCTGTCTACAATGTAATCTCTATTTTCCCACGGTCATTACTGTTCCAATCTGGTTTCTGTTAGAATTGCTTGTCATAGTCAAAATAACTTACTCTTGATGAATCCCGTGGAACATTCTCTACCTTTTTTCTTACTGGACCTCTGCCTAGCTATTTGTTCCTTCTTTGTAACATTTTCCCACTTTGGGTCAATACCATCCTCACCTGATTTTCTGCTTTCCAAGTCTCTGGGCTCTAGCTGACTCTTTCATCTTGGAGTTCCCCAGGGCCAGGTCCTGGACCCTCTTCAAGGTCATGCTCTCTTCTTTGCTGATCTAATTATTTCTGTGATTTAAGTACCACATCTATGCTGATGATTCCAAGCTTTTTATCTCTAGTTAGATATTTCTTTTGGGCTCAGGACTTATATCCAACTGCCTTCTTGACATATCTCCCTTTAGAAATGCCCCACATGTATCTTGAACTTAAAACAACAAAACTTAGCATTCAAACATCTTGGATCCATCAACCTGTCATTTCCCTTACTAGCCCTACTCTTGCCCACGCCACCATCATCTTTCTCCTGCACTATTGTTCTAGCATCCTACTTGTCTTTTATATGCCACTTTATTCTATTCTTTTTTTTAAAATTGATTTTATTTTTTTAAATACAGGACATTGGAATGAATTATAATTCTTATTACACATATAGAGCACAATTTTTCATATCTTTGTATATAAAGTATGTTCATGCCAATTCATGTCTTTATACATGTACTTTTTTTGCATTACAATTTTTTAATTGATTTTATTATTTTTTAAATACAAAACAACAGTGGAATGCATTACAATTCTTATTACATGTATAGATCACAATTTTTCATATCTCTGTTTATATACTTTATTTTATTCTAAATGCAGAAATCAGACTTAAAAGCACACACCAAGTTATCTTACTGCTAAAAATCCATCAGAAGTTTCCCAGTTTTACCAACTGAACCCTGTCCAGTTCCTTACATGCACGCAGGATGCTGAGTTTTCTCGCCCTGTTTTCATTTCCATCCTTGAGTCACGGTGCTCTGCTCTTGGTGAAAAGAATCTCTGGAGCTCCTTTCATTCAAATGGCCTTTGCAGTCACCCATTTACTTATTCATTCACACAATTATCCATTCATTCAGCCAGTATCAACTCAGCCCCAACTAAGAGGGCCAACCACTGTGATAATTTGTCTAGGAAGATTGCTCAAATGTCTTTATGGCACGTTATTTATACCTCTATTTTAAAGATAGAACCTTGGCCATGAGGCTTCCATATCAGCCAAGACAAAATTTCCCTGGAGGCTGTTGCTGAATGGGTGGTGGATAGACTGGATAATGATCAACCCTCTCATCTTGTTTCAGGCAGTTTTTAATTATCTTATTTTTTTGTATTATTTTATGTTTCTACCCCAAAATAACTTTCAGAAGTGAATGGGCATTACTCTAAATGGGATCCTAGGTCACATATCCACAATTTTCCCATTAAAGTGGGCATTAATTTTTTTTCCTGTGCTGTACCTGAGAAGCGTACCTCCTAATCTGAGTTTAGAGGTGTTGGTTCTTATTCTATCACATCCTTCTCAAAGGTTTTAATCTCTAGTGTGACACCATGAATGGCTATTCCCTAGCACCCTGCTACCAGTAATCAAGTCAGGATACCACTCCAGAGGCAAAGTAGACCTGTACTTTGTGTCACCTCATCACTGGTGTGCATAGTGATCTTAACAAACGTGAACACTTTGCCTTGCCATGAAATAGGAAGCTCCAGGCCTGCTCTGGTTTGCATTGACTTCTACACTTTCCTGTGTGAATGAGGGAAGAGAGTTAGCCTTTTTGTTAATTCCATCTCTAGTCTCACAAGATGACAGGTTCTGCTCTCATGCTTCCTACTTTGCACTGACTAAAGGAAAGAAGTCTGAGAGAGATTTCCCCAATCTGGAACTGAAGCTTATCTATTTCTAGTTCTCCTGAAGTTGAATGAGGTTGTTTCATTGTAGCAGAATGATATATTGAGATATTGATTGTGTTGTTGTTGTTGTTGTTGTTGTTGTTTTCCCCCTCTCCTTCCAAGTAGCTGGGCTCTTCTGCTCACTTACCATAGAGGAGAATTATTGATGTTTGGAAGAAAAAAATGAACCATTTGTCTCTCTGGCTTTTCCTCCCCTGGAAGCCTGAGCTCTTTGAGGGGGAATATGCTAGTCAAGGGTCAGGGGAGGGAGGAAAGGAAGATGGATCTGAGAGCACCAGGGATCACTGCCCTCAGCTCCACTTGTGGAGGTAACCAGACCTCAGGGAAAAGGGTCCCACAGAGCATCAGGGAAGCTGACCCAGCTGCAGGATTCCCAGGCACTCACAAAGACTCCTGTGCCCCAAGCAAAGCATAGAAGCAGAGAGCTGCTGACCTCAGATTAAGGGGGCATAGAATTGGCAGTCTCAGATGTTGCTGCTGTGGACTGAAGGTAGAGGGCTGTCCTCAAATGTGCAAGTTCTTCCTGTAGTCATAAAATGGAAGGCCTTTGAATGACTCCCAGGGTGGGAGTGTGGCACAAGCTCCAGGAATGCTTGGGGGTGGCTCTCCTAATCAGGTCAGAAATTGCTCCTGCTTTAAGCACACTCATTTTAAGACAAAAAAATAATTGGGTATATCCTTTCATGCTTGAATTTATGGTATAACATTTCTAATTATTTATTGTGGGAAAACAAACAAACAAACCTGCTTTATCCCAAACTGTGAGGATAAAAAAGTAATCTTTTATCTTTTTTGTAAGAGTTTTGCAGTGGTATGGGTGCATCTTCTGTTTATCCTCTGGGGGGCATCTTGACCCTGTGCTTCACCATCGCCTTCCTAAAGTTATTATGACACCAGAATAAACAAATGAACCTCAGCCTAAATAGCCGGGCAAAAAAAAAAAAAAAAAAAAAAAAAAAACATATGGAAAGTGACAGCATTTTACAATGCAGAACCTCGGCAGAGTGTAAGAATATAAATACAATAATTACACATTCCAATCTTATCGGCTGCCGAGGTATCATCTAATAATGTCCCCAAATTGCCTCCCCAGCAGGTGCACTCCAAATGTAATGATGTTCTTGAAGCTTTTCTTTACAGAATCATTTCTCAAATGTGTACAAATTGCTTTGTGCCAGCATGGAGAGCCCTCTTAGCATCTCAACCCAGATTCCAGAGGAAGACTCATTAATTAGGATTTTTTCAGACAAATTCCCTCACTGACAAGGAAAACCACCATCACATTACTGAGATGATACTGAAGTTCAAACCTTGTGTGTGTGATCCCTTTGACAACCTTCAAAGTCAAAATTTTCATTCCAAAGTTTATAATCTTTCACTTTTGTTGATTTTATGTCATGGAAAACATCTTGAGGATAGAACATCTTGGTGTTTGATTTTGCATCCCCAACTAATTACACCTACTGTTTCAGCTTGCCATAGTTCAAAGCAGATACTCAATGTCATTTTCCCTGCTAGACTTTAGCTTGAACTGCCTAACTCATTCTTACATCTTCAGTGTCCACTTCTTGGACCATGAGAGGTACTTACTAAACTTTCTGAATAAACAAATTAATTGCATTGGTCAGTTGGCTGATTCACTGATTATCATCAATTGAAAAGACTTACTAAAACCTCTAGAAACCTCAGAAAACCCCAAAGCAGGGGATGCCGAATACATACAATTAGCTGTTTCTGTTTTGCAGTGAAAATAGATTTATGGTTCAGTTTAAAAATTACATTAAGACAATTGGATATGACTCAGCTATTTACACAGAACTTTCCTAAAGAGAGTCATGCTATGACTGGTTTGAGGTTTACTCAGTTTCCCTGAGCTAGGGTGGTGAGTCAGATTATAAACATTAAGGTATGAGAAATTTGAGAAATAAGACACGAAAATAAGTGAAAATTGGGGTCTGGGGTTGTGGATCAGTGATAGAGTGCTTGCCTGGGCATGTGGGAAGCACTGGGTTCAAGTCTCGGCACCACATGAAAATAAATAAATAAAGGTCCCTCAACAACTAATAAAAATACTTAAAGAAAAATAAGTGAAAAGTGGATCCAATGGGGACCAGTTCGGATGGAGACTGGGTCTAATTCCCCAAAATGGAGTCTGTGGGCTTTATTTAAATGAGTGGGAAACCCAATGGGATTCAGTGAAAAGCTTCTTCAGGAAATGGGATGAAAACAGGGGAAACCGTTGTTTGAGGCTTAGCAGGTTATGCCTACCTCCAGGTGACTGGGCTGTATTTGAACCTAGGACTATGAACTAAGGCAGGGTGAATGCATAATTTGGGCATTCTTGAACCCAGGAATTTCACCCGGGAGTTCTCAGAAAAGCAACCTCCCTGCCTGGGATGGCTCAAACAAATCCATAATGAATACACGCCTCTAATAGAGTCAAAAGAGAATATGGAAATTTGGAAAACGGTTTTTACCCTGATATCCTTTTTTGACTCTAGTGCTAAAATTCCCTGTGCTGTGATTCTCTACTATAGCCCATCCTGAGCTTTCAGTTCTAGCCTCCAGTTGCCTTGGGCATATAGATCTGGTCTAAATCTGTACTCATCATTGATGTGGTGGGACCTATTGCCACAATGAATTGCCTTGTAAGAAAGCCAAATGAGATGGCTTTTTCATAGTAGCACTTTTGTGTCAAGCTACTCCTGGTTATTTTCCTGAGGTCAACTTATTTATCTTAACTGAAACTTTGCAATCTAAACTTAGTTAGCTGAGTCAATAGAGTCAACTATTTAAAACGTATAATTTGGTGAACTCAAGGAGACTAGAATTAACCACATATCCTACATGGATATTAAAGGCTACTGAGCATGTGTTTAGTTTGTCCAATTTTTAAAAGTCTTTGATCAACTGAGCTTTTTTAAAAAATATTTTTTAGTTGTCAGTGGATCTTTACTTAATTTATTTATATATGGTGCTGAGAATCGAACCCAGTGCCTCACACACGCTAGGCAAGTGCTCTACCACTGAGCCACAATCCCAGCTCCCATCAACTAAGCTTTTTTAATATCCATAATATTTATGTATTTATTTACTTTAAAAACAGTCTTGACTAAGAGTAAAAAAACTCAAACCAATCAACCACACAAAAATCAAAGTAAAACATGGGGAAGAAGTCCTCCAAGAAGCTCACAGGGGTAAAGCAGCAGGTTACTCAAGTAAACCTGACTAAAGTGTATTACTTTGCATAGGGCCCATTATTTTTATTTTATTATTTCATTTTGTTCTTTCCCCTTAGGTTTATTAAAGTATATTGACATAAATTATATATATTTCTGGTATATAGTGTGATGTTTGACATATGCATACACTGTGAAGTGGTAAAATCAAGAGCAAATTTACATGTCTATCACCTCACTTTTTTGTGTGTGTATGTGTGTTAAGAACATTTCAGATACATTATTTTACCAGTTTACAAGCAAATAATACGTTGCTATTATTAACTATAGTTAACATGCAGTACAGTAGATCTCCAGAACTTATTTCACTTGCCTAGCTGAAACTTTGTACCCTTTGACCAACATCTCCCCCACCATATATATTTTTTTTTAAATTAACATATATAGAATGTGGTTAGGGGTACAGAAGTTTAGTTCTTCTGGTTGTATTACTCAGCCATGGCCTATAGAATGATGTCCTGATTTCTTATTTAAAATAACACCAACAACAAAACAACCGTGTTCCTTAATATTGGGTCCAAATCTACCTTTAGAAACCTGTTTCTCATGAATCTTGCTCATGTTCTTATAATTTAAGCCCAAATCTTTATTTTGATAAATATACCTTGGGTCATGTTATTTCCCTTGCCTGTTTTTATCTTTTTTTTTTTTTTTTGGTGCCATTTTCTTCTCTTATTCTGGGGTTGTAGACTGTCTTGTCTTTTCAATTTCTCTTTTGCTGTCTGTATCTTCTTACCTTTGTTCAATTCTTCTGATTATCTTATTCCTTCTAAGCTGTAATGCATATCTGTAAAACATTGTGCAAAACTAGATCTTAACTTGGCATTTTGTACTGAGAAGGTTCTCAATTCATGCTTATAAATGGATTAACTTTTTGAACATCTGGAATTAAGAATGTGTACGAAGGTTTTAGGGTGCTGGCTGAGCCCAAGGAACTTGACTAGAAATAACAGGGCAAATTTATACACTTCTAAATATTCAAGTACCAAAGTATAGTCAGCTCTGAAATGGTGAGAAGGTTTCCTTATTCATGAATTCACTTTTAGGATAAGATATTTGGTATAGAGTTTGGTGTCAGAAAGACCAAAGTTAGCTTCATGATCTTGTGAAAATTTCATAAATAGCAATCACTACATTTGCAAAATAGGAAAATAATGGTTCCCACTTGATGGAGTTGTTGAGAGGACTCAGCGAATATGTAAAAGTTTTCACACAGTATGGCATGGTAAACACTCAATAAATGCTAATTAGTCAAGACTTGATTTAATGACTCAGTCTGAGAAATACAGGGGCTTCCACATCAGAGTTTGAGCTTCAACTGTAGACTTCATAGAAAAACCAATGAAGAATTTCATGGACTACTCTTTTCTTTAAAGTAAAATTCCGGTTTATTGTTGGACAACATTGTTTCACACATACATCAAACAGGCCAAAAAAATAAACAGCAACTTCATAGACAAAAAAAGGAAAAAAAAAAAAGAAATCTTTTTTCCTTTGGCCTTTTTAACCATCTCATACAAACCAACTACTTATTATACAGGTAAAGTACATACACAAAAAAAGTTACTGGAATGCTCGTAATAAAATTTTGTTGTTGTTGTTTATAAGTTTTTTTTCCTCTTTTGAGATTATAATGAACATGGTCACACCACAAGTAGTCAGAAAGAAGTAGGACAGAGAACACTCCAAAGGCTGGTTTGGTCATCTGAGATCATTAAAAATGGCTGACCCCTAACAGTATGTACAAAAATATAACATGTAAATAAAAAATACAAATTTTCCTTTTTAAAAGTACTTTTAAGAAAAAAAAGCAGGCCCTTGGAAGTTTGGTTCTTTTTTCCACCCCTGTTGCAAATTCACGTTGTGGTTTTGGTTGGGTGGTGAAGAGCGCGTGTCATCTACAGGTGGCACTGCCAGCAATGGGCGGGCCTCTCGAAGGTGACCACATTTAGATTCTGAGATGGGAAGTGGAGGGTGAATAGGTCATGGTGGACTTTTATTTTTAGTTTAACTTTTCCTTTTTTGCTGTCTAGTACCAACATCATCCTCCTCATCATCTTCAGCTGCCCGTTTGCCTGTAGCTGCCTCAGCCTCCTCATCTTCATCTCCATCCTCTTCCTCACCATCACCTCCTCTTCCTCACCACCCTCTTCCTCTTCTTCATCTACCTCATTATCAGCCTCCTGTTCCCCCTTTTCCTTATTAGAATTCCCATTAGAAGGGGGTGACTCTTCCATTCTCTGCCTCCTCCACAACTTCCATCTTCTCCTTTAAGTCCTTGGTGGTGATTTCAGAGCTAGTGTCCGTGGCCACGTCTGACATGGTGGGGCATGCAGGTGATCCGATGCAGTGGGTTAAAAAGGAAACTAGGGTTCAGGGACTCTGGCCATAAAGCTGTCGGAGTCCGCGGCGGTGCAGGTGGCTGTGACGAGTGGGGAGCTGGACCCAGGAACAATGCAAAGATGGCTTTTCAGAGCAGCCAGTGGGGCTCATGGACTACTCTTACCTTGATTTGGGATGGGTATCAATCTATGATCAGCTCTGTTTTCACTTTGATATTACCTTTTATCACTTCTTTAAGATCAATTCTCCAGGAAACCATTGCTTTCTCATTGAGCATACAAATCTCTCTAGGCTGGTGCTTCTGTGTGCTGGGACCATGAACTTGGACACTGAGCCAGTCTACCTGCTTGTTCTCCCAACGCTGCTCACAAGAACTCAAGGTACCAGAAACTCTTCCTTTGGAACAAATTCTACTTCACTAGGGGACTCTGAAATGTGTGAATGGGTCAGTTTCATGAGGGACCATTATATAACAATTACGCATTTACAAGAAACAACTATAGGTCTGAGGTTTAATTCCTATGGTGAATGTGTCTTATATTAAATAATATTTTCTATTTTTAAGGTTATTTGTTATACTAATGGAAGGTGCTTTATTATAACTTACATGTATTTTAGATAAATCACAATCTATGAGATAAGTAAGTAGTTCACTTATTTTTAGCAGATGAAACAGGTTAATAGTAGTGAGAATTTTTTTGTGTGTGAGGAAAACTTTTTATGAAAGGATTACTGCTATGAGTCTTCTCATTTTAAGGATCAGACAGTTACCCAAATCTCCCGTGTTCAGTTTGATAAACCAGGCCTGGAATATGGACAAAAAGCTTTCACTACTGCAATGTGGAAGTACGATACAATCCCAACTTTAAGTGACATTCACCTCTTGTATTACTTAGCATTTTTGTAACAATGTCTCCAAACTACAGAAAAAAAATGCTAAAATATGAATGCTCTGAATGAGTCATGTTTCACTCAAGGGAATTAAGTTATCCTTATTTCCATGGGCTGTTGAACCCAAGCATTTGATTTATTTCCTGTCGTCTGTTTTGTAGATGGTATTTTGAAGGATGCAAGAATGGAAGTGAATTTTTGTAACACTGTGGAGCTGGAAAGAATATTAGGGATCATCCCCAATACAAGAAGCCCCACTACATCCACAAGACACTGATGAATGATAACTAAATAGTGGAAATATCAGTAGAGGAGAGGAGAGGGAACAGGAGGTGGTAGTAGGAGGAGGGGAAGGGGAAGTATTGGGGACTGAATTAGAACAAGATATATTCCATGCTTTTACAGTTGTGTCAAAATAAATTCTATTGTACAGTTGAAAATAATCAATAAAAAAAGAAGCCCCACTGTATTGAAGGGAAGAGTCTGACAGTGGGCTTGAACATACATTTTTAATAAATATTTTCTTTCTTTATTTTTATGTGGTGCTGGGGATCGAACCCAGTGCCTCACGCCTCACATGTACGAGGCAAGGGCTCTACCCCTGAGCTATAACCCAGGCCCTGAACATGCATTTTGCACAGTTTCAATGATGTATTAACTAACTCACCACTTTGGCCTATTTAGTTTTCAAACAGTTTGAATTATTACAAAGTTCCTTCCCTTCCTCTCTTTCTCTACCTTTCCTCCTTTTGTTGTAAGTGAAAATCTGATTTTTATCTTTTTATCCAAAAGCTATATAAAATGATCCAGATCTTTTTTCACACAGAAGCCCTTTTGTGATTGACACTAACTCTCAGTGTAGCCCTGGGGTGTGGTGTCAAAGATAGACATTCAGTGTCATCAGCCCTTTTTCAACAACAAGTGTCTTGGCCTTTTGCTCTTCTGGGGACACTTCTCTGAGGCTGTTTATTTTATCATTGTCGCTCTCAATAAGGGGAATCCAGGCTGAAAGGAAGAATCTGGATGTGGTCTGACTAGTGTTGGGAAGAGTAAATTGTGCTTCCCAAGTCCTAAACAATCAAATGTATGATATGTCAAGGTCATTATACTGTCATGTGTAACTAATTAAAACAAATAAAAAAAATAAAATTCTATCAACTATTAATAGAGCTATTGAGTGCATGCTTCTACCAAATTCATATTTATATCACATATTATTAATTTGGATCATGATGGCAGCTGAAATTCATGATTCTTTTTTCTTATAACAGGAATATAATATTGTTTCTAATATATAGGAGACAGATAAGAAAATGGAAAAAAATCACTTAGGTAAGATCTTCATACATTAAAAGTTTATGAATTAGTCATATGTCAATGATGGGGACACATTCTGAGAAATGCATAGTTAGGTGATTTTGTCGGTGTGTGAATGTCAGAGATCCTTGAACTATAGCAGATACAATTTCACTAAGTGATAAATCATGCAGGACCATGCATTATTTGTTATCAACCAACACATTATTATGTGGCACATGACTCCACTTAAATACATATATATTGCTTATATGTTTAAAGTTGTCAAACTTTTTTTTTCTATAATAAACATGCTGTGATGAATAGTTTTGTTCATACTTATTTGCATACAGATTTGACAATTCCCAGTAGGATTTTATATCAGATATGCATAGCTCCAGAAAGTGTTGGCCAGTTTCAGTTCCTGTAGTAGCTTACTAGATCCTCTGTATCAAAAGTCTTATCCATCTGCAGGTGTGTGCTTGATGTTAAGAGTTTAGAATAATTAATTAATATACACTTTCATTCTTTTATTATTTTTTTAACCTATCAATATCTTTTTGAATCATTTTAAAACGTTGGGTATTTCATTCTGTTTTTTTTTTTGTCATATACAAACCTACCCAATGTGTTCTGTCTTCAAATTTTGGATAAAAATGTCTTTAGGATAATGACAGAGCTTCACCATATCTTAGTCTGGTTTTCCGTAAAGAGAGCCAGCTCAAGGATTGGCGTGTAGGTGATTTTCTGGACGATGATTGTAAGAGGAATGATGGAGTGGGAAGAGTGAGGCAGGAAAGGAGGAAAACCATGTGGGATTTAATAGGCATCCAGCGCTCTGCTCTAAAGAGTCCCAAGAGGTGCCAGGGATACCTCCTAGAATTGTCTGTAAGGATAGAACTATGTAGCATATACCCACTGGTATATATTATCCCCAGAGGAAATGATATTGCTTCCCTTCCTCAAGAAAGAGAAGTCCCCAAGTGTGGGGAGCCACCCCTGAGCTATTTGAGTGTCTTCACTTGGCCTTGGAGCCAAGGAGATTTAGGTTTGGCATTGCAAGCTATTTTGTGGCTCCTCCCACTTACCATTAAGTGCATGCTCGTGACTTCTGTCTTTACTGAGTTAGAAAGACTGACCTTGTAGCTCCAGAGTTGGGTGTGACCCATTGGGAACTGGGCAGCCCACCTCCTACCTAAATTGGCTAAGAACATTCTGTAGAAAGCCTTTGAAGTTACCCCATATAAATAAGACAAATGTTGGCTCTCATGTGCTCTTTCCAGCGTGGAATCTCCACCCTTAAGGTCGAAGAGCCATCCTGCCCCCACTCTTTAAAATTATTTTCTGTGTCGTGTGATTTTTTGCCATATTTCTCAGCCAGCCCACTTCATAAAGGGGACCCCAGTTTCTGTTGACTACATGGGCTCTAGTCAAGACCCAAGAAAGAAAATGAAGGACTCAAAAGGCTCACTGGCTTGGGTAAGATTTTACAGTGAAGAGAAGCTATCCTGCAGATTTTCTGCTGATCTAGCTGTGTGTAGAT
The DNA here is from genome assembly GCF_964194105.1 of Spermophilus citellus. Classification (NCBI taxonomy): domain Eukaryota; kingdom Metazoa; phylum Chordata; class Mammalia; order Rodentia; family Sciuridae; genus Spermophilus; species Spermophilus citellus. Next base: position 168,077,143 of record NC_138185.1, read on the forward strand.
CTGAGAGGCCTGGAGGATGCTACTACTGTGGTGTACTACAAAACCACAAAAGCTTATGTCCGGGTTGGCATTAGTCCCCAAATCAATGTTTAATTGGCATGCATTTCTCCATCTTTTCTATGAGGCTTTATAGGAGATTTGAACAAGTGTGTTGTAGAAATCAAACCCACAGCTGATAATCTCTGCTTCACTATCAGTTTAATGGCTATAGAAATAGGGCAAGGTGAGGCTGAGGCAGGAGGATCACGAGGTCAAAGCCAGCCTCAGCAAAAGTGAGGTGCTAAGCCACTGAGATCCTGTCTCTAAATAAAATACAAAATAGGGCTGGGGATGTAGCTCACTGGTTGAGTGCTCCTGAGTTCAATCCCTGGTACGCCCACTGATCCCTGCCCCCCCCCCCCCACAAAAAGGTGACATTTATATGACTTAATGAACTCAGGCAGGCTCCTGAGAACAGTGTTTTTTCTAAGTGTTTATAACCAGCTGTTTATTAATGTGTTTTAGAGTTTTACTAGTGATTAATATCCATGGTCTAATGCATAGGTGTGTGAGACATGATTCCCTGCCGTATGCCCTTCTCTCTAAATTGCACGGTATTTACTGGTGTGTGTGTGTGTGTATCTGGCAGATTTCCATCCGATTGGAAATTACTAAACACCCAGATGAGCCTATGCAACTTAAAAGTGAACCAATTTGTAGAGGAGTTGGTGATGCTGAATGAAGAACATAGATTTAAAAAAAAAAACACTTTGAGGGGATTCTTTTAGGTGTAGGCAAGAGTCCTATAAGATCTAGTTTGTGAAACCAGATCCCTTGATCTTCCACTATGGAGACTGGAGGGAAAGAGATTTTCTGAAATACTACAGTCCCTGCTTAGTTCCTCGTGCTGGAGACCACCTGCCACACCTTCATGCTGTTCACCAATGCACCTTGCTGGTGGACCTCCTCCTGTCTTCAATACCATGTAATGGCCTCCTGGATTTCTGCTAGATGGTGACCTTATTTTCTTTATGTGAAGTTTTATTCTGCATTCCTTAAGAACTATGTCTATTGTCATAGTCATGAAAGTAATATGGTGCCTGTATCATATATTCTCTGAGATGTTATCAATAATTTGAAAAAAGAATGATTAAATATGACTTATTTTTTACCGATCTCTATATTTTTATGTCATCTGATTAAGAAATTAGGAAAAATGCTTCATCAAGTTGTCTAACCGCTAATACTTTATCAGGCTAACTGCTGCGTAAGTCAGATCTTGTCATTCTTTAACACTCTCAGCAGCATCCCATCCCGTCCCTCTTAGGATAGTGCACATTGCTCAGCGCCCTCTGTAGTCCTATGTCCCGGCAAGCCCTGCTCTGTTCTTTATGTGCTGTCATTCCACACTCCCTTTAGATCATATATTCACTTCTCATTCCTCCTTCTGTACTTTTGCTTCTTCTGTCTGGAGTCTCTGATCCCTTTCCTCCTTGCTAATTATACTACTTAAACCTCAATATTAGGTTCCCCACTTTCTTCAGGCTAAATGACCTGGGGTATCCAGTGAGTCTGAACTGAACACACACTCCCCTGGTATATGGTTTCCTTTCTCTACTACCATGATTATGAAAAGCCCCAAGTAAGTAAATAGTAATTGAAGAACAGCCTATAGTTTAGTTATTAGTTAGCATATCATTATTATTACAAAGTATCTTAGGCAGGCCAACTTATAAAGACAGGCTTATTTTGGCATACAGTTCTGGAAATGCAGATGATGATGGCCTTCTTGCTGGCATATTGTAGAGGCAGCACAACGTGTCACATGGTAAGAGAGAGGGAATGTGCCTGTCTATGTGTGGTGTCTCTCCCTCTTTTATTTTTTCAATTTTTTATTTTTTAAAATTTGTTTTTAAATTTATCTTTTATTAATTAATTTTAATTAGGCATATATGATAGCAGAATGCATTTGATTTATTGTACACAATTGCAGCATAACTTTGAATTTCTCTAGTTGTACATGATGTAGTATCACACTATATGTGCAGTCATACATGTACCTAGGGTAATGATGTCCATCTCATTCCACCATCTTTCCTGCCCCCATCGCCCTCCCCTCCCCTCCCCTCCCCTGCTTTTGCCCAAAGTTCCTCCATTTTCCCCACCTCACCGTTATGGATCGCCATCCATCTATCAGAGAGAACATCTGGCCTTTGTTTTTTGGGGATTGGCTTACTTCGCTTAGCATGATGTTCTCCAACTACATTTATTTACCTGAAAATGCCATAATTTTATTCTCTTTTAATGCTGAGTAATATTCCTTTGTGTATATATAACACAGTTTCTTTATCCATTCATCTATTGAAGGGCATCTAGATTGCTTCCACAGTTTAGCTATTGTGAATTGAGATGCTATGAACATTGATGTGGCTGTGTTACTATAGTATGCTGATTTTAAGTCCTTTGGGTATAAACTGAGGAGTGGGATAGCTGGGTCAAATGGTGATTCCATTCCAAGTTTTCTAAGGAATCTCCATCTGCTTTCCAGATTGGTTGCAGCAGTTTGCAGTCCCACCAGCAATGTATGAGTGTGCCTTTTCCTCTACCTCCTTGTCAACATTTATTGTTGTCTGTGTTCTTGATAACTGCCATTCTGACCCATGTGAGATGAAATCTTAGAGTAGTTTTGATTTGCATTTCTCTAATAACTAGATATATTGAACATTTTTCATGTATTTGTTGATAAAATGGATATCTTCTGAGGAGTGTCTATTTAGCCCCTTAGCCCATTTATTGATTGGGTTGTTTGTTTTTTTGGTGTTAAGTTTTTTGAGTTCTTTACATATCTTGGAGATTAATGCTCTATCTGATGTGTGTGTGGCAAAAATTTGCTCCAAAATGTAGGCTCTATCTTTACCTCATGGATTGTTTCTTTTGCCGAGAAGAAGATTTTTAGTTTGAGTCCATTCCATTTATTAATTCTTGATTTTATTTCTTGTGCTTTAGGAGTCTTGTTAAGGAATCCAGGGCCTAGGAATAGTAGGAACATACCTCAACATTGTAAAAGTTATCTATGCTAAACCCAAGGCCAACATAATTCTAAATTTAGAAAAATTGGAGGCATACCCTCTAAAAACTGGAACAACACAGGGATTCCCTCTTTCACCACTTCTATTCAACATAGTCCTTGAAACTCTAGCCAGAGCTATTAGACAAAAGGGATATGGATAGGAAAAGAAGAATTCAAACTATCATTATTTGCTGATGACCTAGTTCTATACTTAGAGGATACAAAAACAAAAACAAAACAAAAAACAAACTCCACCAGAAAACTTTTAGAATTAATGAATTTAGTGAAGTAGCAGGATATAAAATCAAAAAGAGTGAAGCAGGAGGCATCCCAATACCAGACTTTACACTATACTACAAAGCTATAGTAACAAAAGTGGCATGGTATTGGCAACAAAATAGACATGTAGACCAATGATACAGAATAGAAGACACAGAGACAAACCCACATAAATACAGTTATCTCATACTAGATAAAGGCATCATAAATATATATTGGAGAAAAGATAGCCTCTTCAACAAATGGTGCTGGGAAAACTGGAAATACGTATGTAGCAAAATGAAAATAAATCCCTCTCACTCAACTTAAAGTGAATCAAGGACCTGGGAATTAGTCCAGAGACCCTATGCCTAACAGAGGAAAAAGTAGGCCCAAATCTTCATCTCTCTCTCTATTTTAAAGACACCAGATTTTCATTGTGGGACTTCTACTCCAATGACTTTATCTAATTCTAATTACTTTCCAGAGACCTCACCTCTAAACACTATAGTTGGACTAAAGTACCATCTTTTTAATGCCTCACAGTGGGCATTACATTTCAATACATGAAACCTTGGGGGATACTCCAACCATAGCAATTAGCTACTCCATCCACAGGTAGAGACTGGGAAGGATCTTGAAGGGAGTTGAACAGGGGACTGATGAAATCACAAGGGAAAGTATATCAGTTATACATACAGGATAAATGAATCTGGCCAGACTTACTGTGGTCATTCTAGACAATAAGCTGAATGTGTGTGTCTATGATGCCTCTCATGCCTGCCTGATGGTAGGGAATCTGTCAGGAGAAATGTTATTGAGGTCTGCCTCTGATACATGGCAGACACTCCTGGAGAATTGGGGGTACTGGAGGCCAGAGAGAAGAGAATGGAAAGGTCACCCTATATGGGTTTCAAATGTCTGTCTTAAACGTGTTGTTGTCACCCCAAGTTTCTAGCAAGTTCTTGCTTGGGCTCCGCACATGTGGCCCTGGACCCCTTCATTCATCCCATGCCATATCCCCTTTGTTTTGTTCTTGAAATCTGGGCACTTCACTTCCTCTCACTCCTTTTAACTTGCCAGTGAATGAAGCTTAAAATTCCTCCCAATTTGGACTCCAGATGAGGGCCCTACCTTTGCATAACCATATGTGTCTCATTCCTCCATCTTTTCTACCCCCATGTCCCCTCCCCTCATTCCTTCCCTGTCTAATTCAAATCTCTAATAAAATTTTCCAAACAAAGGGGTTGGTTCTACTGTTAATTTATGCAGCTACTTGAGAAGCAATTGTGGCAATTTATTTCTAAAAGCAAACTTTCTTCCTTAGGCTTACTAGAGGTTTCTCGGGGTGGGTGGTGTGTAGGGTGGTTTGTAGGGAGAATGGGAGAGCACTCAGTGGTACAGTAGGAAAGACCTTGGTCTGTGAATTTGAAGACATTGGTTTAAATGCTCTTTTAACTTGGACATTGTGACTGAAGGCAAGCCCTTAATCACTCTAAGCTTTGGTTTCCTACTCTGGTTGTAAAGTGAGAAGAGTAACTGTTGTTATGAAGATTAAAGAAGATGAGTCATGTTAAAGCAACTAAGACAGGGATTGACTCAGAGTAGGTGCTCAAAAATGTAGGTTTTATTTTTTTAAGGTGCTTTTAATTTCTGTGGTATTATTAGTCATTATTGTGGCAATGGTGTTATCTCTTTTCTTCTTTGGCTCGTAAGGTATCAAACCACAGCCAGTACTTTGCATTGTTCAGTTTTCTAAATTTTGGCAGCCTAACTGCAAAGTTACATTTCATTGTTGTCTTGATTTTTATTTAATTACTTTGGATTTGAATGTCTATTCCCTTTGTTCCTTAGTCTTCTGGGGTTTTCTTCAGTGTCATTTGCATTTGGTAATCCTTTTCCTATTTTTCTTTTGAGATTGTTATCTTTTTGCTTTAGATTAATATCCAAGATAAGGCCTTGTTAATCTTTCCCCATTCTCTGTTGGTGCTCTATTAATTTGGCCAGTGTTATCCTTTGTTGAACTGAAAAGCTAATTTTTTTATTTGTCCTAATTAGTTATACATGACAGCAGAATGCATTTCAATTCATTATACACAAATGGAGCACAACTTTTCATTTCTCTGGTTGTACATGATGTAGAGTTACACCATTTGTGCAATCATACATGAACCTAGGCTAATGATGTCTATCTCGTTCCACCATCTTTCCTACCCCCATGCCCTCTCCCCTCATTCCTCCTCTGTCTAATTCAAAGTTCTGCCCTTCTTCCGATGCCCCATCCTCCAGTTTTGGATCAGTATTCATTTATCAGAGAAAACATTTGCCTTTGTTTTTTTGGGATTGGCTTACTTCGCTTAGCATGATGTTCTCCAACTACATTTATTTACCTGCAAATGCCATAATTTAATTCTCTTTTAATGCTGAGTAATATTCCTTTGTGTATATATACCACAGTTTCTTTATCCATTCATCTATTGAAGGGCATCTAGATTGCTTCCACAGTTTAGCTATTGTGAATTGAGGTGCTATGAACATTGGCTGCATCACTATAGCATGCTGTTTTTAAGTCCTTTGGGTATAGACTGAGTAGTTGGATAGCTGGGTCAAGTGGTGGTTTCATTCCAAGTTTTCTAAGGAATCTCCATACTGCAGAAAGCAGTATGGAGAGTGGTTGCACCAATTTGCAGTCCCACCAGCAATGTATGAGTGTACCTTTTCCCCCCTCATTCTTTTCAATACTTATTGTTACTTATTGATAACTGCCATTCTGACTGGAGTGGGATGAAATCTTAGCTTTAATTTGCATTTCTCTAATTACTAGAGATGTTGAACATTTTTTCATATATTTGTTGATCAATTGTATATCTTCTTCTGATAAGTGTCTGTTCAGTTCCTTAACCCATTTATTGATTGGATTATTTTATTTTATTTTTTTGATGTTAAGTTTTTTTAGTTCTTTTTCTATCCTGGAGATTAGTGCTCTATCTGATGTGTGTGTGTGGTAAAGATTTTCTCCTACTCTGTAGGCTCTCTCTTCATGTTATTGATTGTTTTCTTTGCTGAGAAGAAACTTTTTAGTTTGAGTCCATCCCATTTATTGAATCTTGATTTTATTTCTTGTGCTTTAGGTGTCATGTTAAGGAAGTCAGGGCCTAATCCAACATGATGAAGATTTGGACTTACTTTCTCTTCTGTTAGGCATAGGGGCTCTGGTCTAATTCCTTGTCCTTGATCCACTTTGAGTTAAGTTTTGTGCATGGTGAGAGATAGGGGTTTAATTTCACTTTGCTGCATATGAATTTGTGGTTGAAAAGCTAAATTTTTATGAAGTCTTGTTAGTCAATGTTTTGCTTCTTTCTTTTTCAGTTTGTTTAAGAAATATTTCCCTATCCTTAGGTCATGTAGACATTCCATATTTCCTTCCATTAGCTTTGCCTTTTGCATTTAGGTAGTTGATCCAGTTAAAGTCCATACAGACCTTTGAATGTGGTACGGGGCAGCATTCCAGGTTACAATCTTCCTTTGTATTTCCAGAACTTTAATCAGTACACTAGTGCTCAGTACTCAACTGAACAAAGACATTGAAGTTTCTTCAGAGTTAGGGAAAATAAATGCAAAAAAATGTAAATGTGTGTAAATCCTATGAAAGATATTTCTCTCTGACTGTGGAGAAGCAGCTTAAAACTGAGGGACTGCTTCCTCCCCAGTTCAAACACTGATTCGTGGTGTGTGTAGGAGGTGGTGGTGGGAGGGCAAATTTAAGACCATGCTTATCTGTTGGTTGAAACTTACTTAAATATTCTCTTTGATTCAGTTTTATTTAAATCAGGTTGTGATAAAGTTAAAAGCTATTTAAAAATACCTAACAGCTGGTATTGAACAGGCAATCAGTAATTAGAACAAATACTTTAAACATGTAAGACTGTTTGGCTGGGTATTAACTATAGAAATGGTTGCTGCTGTTTAAATGATAATTTTTGTGGAAGGGCTTTGTGAACTAAAAATTTATACAAATGGTGCATATTATTAGGTCTACTTGGCCTCATAGAAATTCAATAAAGAATTACCCATTTTTCTATATATTACTGATTGTGGCTATAATACAACTCTATGAATCAGTGGTAGTAAGAGTCAATGAATTGAAAAAAAATTCCTTTGACTTTTTTTTTTTGTACTGGGGATTGAACTCGGGGCACTCAACCACTGAGTAACATCCCCAGCCCTATTTTGTAGTTTATTTAGAGACAGGTCTCACTGAGTTGCTTAGTGCCTTACTTTTGTTGAGGCTGGCTTTGAACTTGCGATCCTCCTGCCTCAGTGGCCTGAACTTCTGGGATTACAGGCGTGTGCCACCTCGCCCAGCTTGACTTTTCTGAAAGATTTTTACTCTGTGTGTATCCTGAAATCAGAAAGTCAACCATCTTTAAAGAATGTTACCTGTTATTTGACCTATGCCCTGACTGAAGTTTTACTTCAGAAAAGTTTGAGGGCACCTTTGTGCTTCAGTTTGTTTTCCTCTTTTTAGCTGCATGTAGTGAAACAAATTCCAGTAGGTGGAGCTCTTTCTCAATATTTGTTCATTGTTTAACTAAGGTGGGGCCTCATTTCTTTTTTACCTTTCTTTTCTAGGATAGCTTAGTCATAACTTAGTACAGATACTTTCAACAGCAAATGAAATTAGCATCAAATGTAGGATATATGTTGCTTTAAAATTAGTTTTTTTCTTCAAGACATTTAGTGGAACAGCCATGGTGATCTGATCAAACACAAAACCCTTCCCCCTTTCATTATCTGCATCAAAGACTGCAAATACATACCTTTTACTATGAAGCTATGTCCATGTCTTAGATCAAATACTGCATCTTTTGATCTCGAGTCTAGTAATGCATATTAATTAACTGGCTCTTGTATTATATGATCTATATTGCTGCACAACTCCTGTATATTAACAGTTTTAAGTATGGGTGTAGAAACTGCATATGTATTTGGTGATATAAATGCATATTGCAAGGGAGTTCTTTCTGGTATGAGTAATCCATTTAGTGACATCTATAGGCCTTTCTGTCAACCTGAAATTATGTATAGGAAATAGAATTAAAGAGAAGAAGTCTATATAGAGGGTCACTGTAGACACAGAAGCTCAAATTATAAACTAGACATTTGTGAAATAATGAGTCAATTCCTGGGTTTAGTAGGATTTTAATTTTTTGAAAAATGAGTAACGTATTTTGGAAATGTCATCCTAACTCTGCTATACTTTGTTGTATGATTTGGATTGAATCATTAGTAAATATTTAAAAATCCTTAAATACTACATAGTAAATGCATAGAAAAGTTATGACATTGTTCCTTCAGTCTTCCCTCAATATTGTGCAGGAATAAAAAAAATGTAGCTGAAGTATCCAGCAGCTGTGCTCATAGGTGTGAGAGTAAAAAAAAAAGCCAAAACCCAAACCCCAAAACAACAATACATTTTTTTCTTTTTTTTTCCTGCTCTATTCTTCCCCCAACCCTTGCTGCTGTTTGACTTGTGGGCCATACAAAAATTATATCTAACATATTTTTCTACTGTTGGCCTAGAAGCATTGTGAGTGGAAAGTAGTAATATAGAGTGTGAGGGACCAGGTACATCAGGCAGTCTGCAAATGCCAAAGAGATATTTAAGGAGATGGTAGATAGTGAGGAATAGCTGCTGTTATAATCCACAGAAGTTTCTAGGTACACACAGGAAGACTGGAGACCACCCCAACAATTGCATTGTTACTGTCCATTCTCATGTCGAGTAGCAGAAAATGGAAAAATAAACTTAATTCAACAGATAGTAAGTACTCAATTAACATTAGGATAAGAGCACAGGGATTTAAATAAACATGGATTTTCTCTTCATGGAGATACACAAATGGAAGATTATAACATTTATAAAATGTTGTGATAAATGTCATAATAAAGGCATATATAAAGTGCAAATCACCCATTTCTCTGACTCTTGGTTTCTTCATTTGTTCTTCCCTATGTAAAAAGCACCCACTATTTTCCAATGAATATGCCAAAGACATATTTTAAAAATAATTTAATCCTCACAACTATGAGAGGGTATTATTATCTAATAGTTTACAGGTGAAGTTTGGATCAGTTATAAAAACAATGGTCCATTAACCAGGTCTTGATATCTGGAGTGTTCTTTTTCATCATCGCACATTGGGACCTAGGGAATCAAAGGCTTGAGTTAATATATTCAAGATGTAGTAGGTCCTGCAGAAAGGTTTGCAGTCTGTTATCTCAGTGAAATTATTCAATGTAAAACTGTTATTTCCGTTAGGTGAATTTATCAGAAGATCTTCAACAAACATATCAGAAGATCAATGATCTTTTGTTTCTGTTTGGATGTTGCAATATCCAATATCATTGCATTGGTGTGGCAGGGAGGGCAGAGATCCTTCAGGAATGAGCTTTTCTGCTTAGCCTGAAACTGCTGCTTCTCTCTGTAGGAGCTCCCTGAGGGTTCTGCTTGCTGATTCATTGGCACTTATTCTCAGCGACCTCAGCTCACAGGTGAGTGGTAGTGGCACTCTTTGATGGTGGCTCCTTTTGGAAACCTCTAGAGTATAAAGACAGCTCCTCCTCCTCATTGTCTCCCAATTCCTTCAACATTGCCTTCGCACCTTGGCAGGCAGCTTTCATATTTCAGCACCACCAGCGGAGGACAGCTCACAGCAAGTTCCCTATGGAAATTTTCAGGGGCAGGTCTGTGAGTTCACCAGAGCCTGGCAAAGAGGTCTACTCTGAGGTTTCCTTCTAGCAGGTTTGAACCTCTGAAGCAGGACATAGGTCTTGAAACTTTCTTGGCCAGACTGAGCTCTTGTGCTCCTTAAGGGTTACCATGACGTGCCTGTAATTTCCTCCAGGCAATGTTGAACTGAAATCTTTCATATTCCTACCTCAATAAGTCATGAAACCTGGAAGCCCCTTTAGGGATTGCATTTTTCTCCAAACTGTGTACAGAGAATTAATCTTCTGTAGGGTCCCTAGGTTAGGAATATAAAAGTGGTTGCTTTTTGATTCTTGATGTGTGACATCTGAGGTGTCTGCTTTCACTGACTTAGAGAAGAAAAATAGAACTGGTCTTCTCTTACAGCTCTGGATTATCCTCCTGTCGCCCCCTCCCCATCAGCTCAAAGATGTGAAAGAGATGGCCTTTTCTTAGGAATTCATCTGAATCATCCTTAGACCCCTCCCCTTTGTCCTGGACCCCCCCTTTTTAATGTATATCAACTTAGCTGAGGAAATTAGTTTTACTGTTATTATTTTCTTGCATAATATTGGCAGATCCAACTTAGCTAATTGAAGGTAGCTATTTCATAAATTTAACCGTTTCATGTCAAGAACTACTTAACTATGCAACTATTTCAGGTTAAGAAAACACCTAAAAGTAAAAATTGGTAGGTTTACACAGTGTTAGCTATAGATTCCTATATAATTATACTCTGTAAATGTTGAATGAACAGGGAGTTATGTATGATGTTGCAGAGGAACATCAGTCCTGAGGAAATGCCACTATTCTGCTTCTATAGGCCATTAAAGACAGGGACTATTGATAGGGTTAAGGAAACACCCTTACAAATACAATCTTTTGGAGAGCCTCATAAGTCTGAGGCTCAATGGCTCCAAAATCTACTTTTTCAAACTTTGGTTTTAAATAGAAGATGCATGTGCATCTGCTAGAAGGCTGAAAATAGACTGCAGGAGAGGAGGAGTTTACTTGAATCTCTTTTGTCTGAGAAAAGGTGACCCCCATGGTCCCAACTGCATTCACTCATGTAGCCTTTCAGTGATTTTCTCTTGTTGGTTAAGTGGAGAATTAGTGCCTCTGAGATCTTTGGGACAGAACCCAATACACACTTGTCTGTCCTCTGATGTTGCCTCAGTTTTAAAAGCTTCTCTCTCTCTCTGTGTCTCTCTTTTAGGAATTATTGAATTTTTTTATTCTACTGTATAGTATATCTGGATAGTTTTAAAGTGAAAAATAGTGTTTAAGTTACCCACTTAAACACTATTAAGAGACTCCATATGCCATTCTCATCTTCTATTCATCTTGGGGTTTTGTGCATTCTTTGGCATTCTTGGCACACAACAGAACTGGGAGCACTACCCTAAGTCAATCCTGAACTTCATCCCTTGGTCTAAGCATCTGGGTTGAATACCCAATGAGCCTGTACTGTGAGCTGCTTCCTCATTCTATAGTTGGATCATCTGAAAGTAGCAGTGTGTGGTTACTGAGCTTTTATTTTTAAATTTTATTTTCTTTATCTTTTTGGCACTGGAGATTGAATCCAGGAGCTCTTTACCACTGAGCTACATCTCCATGTATGTTTTATTTTTTTAAAGTTGCTGAGGGTCTTACTGAATTGCTGAGTCTGGCTTGAGATCCTCCTGCTTCAACCTGCTGAGTTGCTGATTACTGGCATGTGCCACAAAGACCTACCTGATTTATTGTTTTAAATAAATTCCTTTGGCCCATGTCAAACGGTAATTACTGATTTGCTCTCATTGCTGCTGACTTTTGTTGTGTTATTTAACTGCCCCTTTAGGTCTTGCCTCTCTTCCCTCCTTGATCCTTTCAATCTTTCCTTTGCCTTCTATTCCTTGACTACTTGGGTGTTTCACCCCTGCCTCCAGGATGCTCCCTTTTAGCACAGCTTACTCTCAGTAACATCCCTCCATATTGGCTAATGCCTTTTAAAGAAGACCAAGGATGGATCCTGTTTGCTCAACAAGAAGCTGGACATAGAGGTAAGAATGATTGTGTGATTGGGTAATGTTTTTTAGGCACAATTTCTTTCAATATGTCTTGGAGCATTGAACTCGACTAACTTTTTATCATGTTTCCAATTAGAATACTATTCTCAACCAAACATTAGTCTGCAATAGTTTTACATTACCATGCATGATTCACAGTGATTTAATATTCACAAAATTCCTGCCATCTTACTATGCTCTGGAACAGGAGCTTGATTGGGAGTCATTTCATGAGTGGAGAAGATCAATTTAAAATTGTTAGAATATTTCACATATCTTAGCACTTGGTTTGGAATGGTTTGGTGCCTGCTTAATATAGAAGAATCTGAAATTGCTGGACAATGAATTTCAATAAAAATTTCTGTCTCTGGGAGAAGCTCTCCAGCAAACAGGCAGCGAGTTTCCTTATCATTTTCTCCCGTTGGGAAATCTCTGGCCCTCCCTTTCACCTTGTTTGGATATTTTGTGCACATTCCAGCCAACATTTAAGTAGGCTTAGAGTTGCAACAAACTGCACAGTGATCTGGTCTCTCAATTTCATACCTCAGTTCCCCCTATATTTCAGTTCTTCCAGAAACAGGAAAGGTCATAATCTACAGCAGTTTTGACAAAAACAAACTCTTGTTTCCCAAACTGCTGAATAATTATTTGTTTCTCTGAAAATTTGACCCTTATTTTGGTATGTTGAGCATTCATAGAGTTGTTCACAATTCTCTTGGGGATCAAAGTGCAGGCAAGTTTGTGAGGTTTTCTTTGCCCTGCACATTACAAAATATTCTGATTTCAGTTTTATATTAGGTTTACCCCTAGTGATTTTAAGATTCCTATTTAGTGGTATACTATGTGAAGGGTTAGTTCCCATGTACCTGAATACCAAATGGGGAACAGCCTTTGAGAAATGAACCCCTAACTTAAAAAATAGTTACCCATTTTTGTTCATCTGCTATGTGAAGACTTAGTCTTTAGTAAAACTGTAGAAGAGATGGGGATGCTTTTGACATGCTTTTACTCCCTTATATTTTTCTTCCCCTCCATTCTAAATGATCCTTTTAACCAAGTTCCCAGTACTTAAAAATGCCCTCTTGTTTTTCAAACACAGCATCTCCATCTTCTCTGTCCTCTCTGTCTTTTCTGAGATGAACTGTCATCTCAGTCTTTTCTACACTCAGCTCCTGGGGCCCTGCTTCCTGTGCTGCATTCATGAGTGCTAATGGGTCAGCATCCATCACAATCAGAGGGTACTTATTTCATTTGCAGTTGCATTCAATTGGGAATAAAATTTTGGCCACCCCAGCTCACATGCTTATTTTTAACAACTTTTGGAAGCAAGGAGTTAATGCCTGGGAGTGACCTGGAACCTGGTTGTGGGTAGTCCAGGTGCACAGTGAAGAGCAGTGGTTCTTTTTTCTGCCTTCCAGAACCTTCAAGAACAGCTTTGCCTCTGCTTATCCTTCACCACTGACCTAAAATAAAGCCTACATGGACCCTTGCTGTTGTTTACTGGAGGAGAAATCTCAGAGTACATTTACTTCCAAAGACAGATAAATAAATAAATAAATAAATAAAATAAAAAAACCCAAAACCTTTGTAATAGGGCAAGCACAGTTTAAGGAAGCTCAAATCTGATTTAATGATATGAAATGATATTTCTGGAGAAAATATCTCAGTTCCTTAATTTTTAAAAATCTTTGGCCCATCCCCCATCTTTCTAGCTGTGATGCTCTTTATTATATTATTATTTATTTATTTTTGCAAAGAGATGTTTTGAAGTCTTTGAATTTTCCTCTCGGGTAAATTTGACTCCCATTTTGTTCCCTTAACAGTGTTTTCCAAATGTTTAGCATTTAGAAGTGCTAAATGTCTTTCCTGGGATAGTAATTTTTATTCCTGATACCTGATGAATGCAAATAAAATATGTATCATGTGACTGTGATGAAAATATATAACCCCCAAACTCTTCCTGAAGAATATTTTTTTGCCTGTTTCTGGGCAATAATGAAGTGCTTTATCTTTATACATATATATGTACTTACATATGTAAGACTGGATGCCGCAGTCTGGCTAGGCACGATTCAGGAGCCACTTGTCAAAAGAAACGAACTTTATTTTTAGAACCACACACGCCAAACAAAACAGCTCCTCAGGAAAACCCCTCAGAGCCCAACTGCCACCACCGGCTTCCCCCAAGCCTCTCCCTCCAAACCACAAGCCTCTCCCTCCAAACCACAAGCCTCTCCACCTCCCACAATCCTCCTGCTCTTGAGGCCGATTGGCTGGGTCGCGTGGGCGGAGCCAAAAAAGTCCCCCAGTGAGCAGCTCCGTGGTCTGAAAGGGCAGGGAAACAGCCCAACGAACATCACCGCAGAGGAGCCAATCAGCTAGATGTTGCTGGGGCCGCTGTGAGCCAATCATCAGCCGGCAGCTGGAAGTTTGCTGGCAGCTGGAAGTTTGCTGGGGCCCCTTCAGCTGTGGCTCTCAACAACTGGAAAAACGCCGCACCATACGACACAGATTACCAAAGAGGTTTCCACTTTATTACAAAAGGCTGTGTGTTTACATAGGTCTAAGGAGAGGTAGCAGGGCTGAGGTAGATAACAGGTCGCCCCTTTATTGGCAAGCTCTTCCATATGTCAGTTCCGGAGCCCAAGAAGTTAATTCTAATTGGGGCTAAAGCTTCCCACCAGCAGGGTTTGAACATTGGCGCTGGTGGGAACGTTTCCCGCCAGTGAAAGAAACAAAGAAGAGAAGGAGGGTCGTTAGATGCCATGCTGGGGTTTTTCTCTGGGGTGTTGCTGCCATTATGTTTACCCAACATTCCTCCCTTTTTGTTTTCTTAGGAATTGGGGCATCATTAGTCAGATCTGGCTGCTTCCTGCTGTGTGGGGGCAGCGTGGGGCCTAGAAAGGGAAGTGGAGGAATGTTCTGGGGGGCAGGTCTGGGGATATCATGGCAACCAGAAATAAAATCCAGTGGCTATAGACAGCTACTCCTTAGGGGTGAAGTCTATGAAAGTTCCCTGAAACCACAAGTCGTCGATGGCATCGAACCAGTCCTGGATGGAGGAGATTGTTGGTATCAGCCACTGGTCCTGTAACAGAGACTCTAGGAAATATTGGAAGCGTTGCCTTGACATGGCATCACCAGCACCTGAAGAAGATCAGAGCGAACAAAAACAGGATGAAGATAAAAATTAAAGCAAATGTCAGTTTTTGGCAGAAGTTCCATGTTGGGGGACTGACAGAGAAGAGGCCAAGGGCCATAAGGAGGCTTAAAAGGACATAAAGGCTTAAAAATCCAGGATGGAAGATTAAGAGGTTCTCCGGGCTCATTGTCTCCTGCTGTCCGATGTCTGTTGCATTCCATCGCGCCTGGTAGTGAGCTTCAGCAATGAGTGAGCTGTTCTCTTGAAGATGTTGGGGGCTCATCGGTCATCAGAGGCTGGTAGTACCTAAGCAGAGGCTGGTTGAAAATTTGGTTAGAGATCTTCCATAATTGGCCCTGTAGGAAGTGAAGCAGACAGGGCAGGAACAACACATCAGGAAAAGAAAACATATGGGCCCTAAAAGAGGCAACAGCCACTACTGGAAGTGGGCTAAAAAGAAGGTGGCAAATGGGTTTTGGTTTGGTGGGTTTTTCAAAGAGGTAGCCAAGTCAGTGAGCTTGACTACATTAGTTTCCACAAGGCCTGATTCATTGATGTAGTAACAGCATTCTTTCCTCAAGAAAAGACAGGTTCCACCTTTTTCGGCTATGAGTAAGTCTATAGCTCGTCGATTTTGAAGAGTAACTTGAGCCAAGGATGTGACCTGCCTTTGTAAAGATGCTAGAGATTCTGCCGTAGAAGTGAGCACTTGTTCAAGTTTAGAACTTAAGTCCTGTACATTCCATAAGGAGTGTCCTAGAGCTCCACCTAGAAATTCCTGCTCCCGCCGCAGATACAGCCAGTGAGAGACCCACCAGTATTGGAAGGAAAGCAGCCCGCTTATTCTGCACTGGGGGAGACAAGAGGGCCTGCACTTCAGCTGGGGTATAGAGAGTCAACTGTGGGACAAGCGTCACCAGTATACATGGGGTAGAGGTGTTGGTGAATAAGATAGTGATGAGAGAACCATTACACCAGAAGAATGAGCCATGTGGTGCATAGAGGGTGAAGTTAAAGGTGATGTTAGAGTGGCAAAACTTTGACTGGGAGACACCCAAGCCCAGGAGGCAGCGCTGGGGAATCACAGTATGGTTAGACTCCTCGGGCTCCCATAATGGAGTGTCGGGTGAAAGGGTTTGGAGAGAACAGTGGGCAGATGGAGTGGAGAAATTTGAGAGGTCAGAAGCTGAGAAATTCAAGGGAACCGCTGCAAGCAAAGGTTGAGTCAGAGAGGTGCATAAGTAGCAATCAGTTGGTGTGATGGCGGGGAGGGTTAGATTTAAGAAGGTTACAGTTTCAGTAAGTAGTCGTAGCCATGAATACTGTGGTGGACTCCCGACATTAGGCTCATATGGATCCTGTATGGAGTCTAACAACTGCTGTTCAGAATGCTTTATGTCAGTAGAGATTATAGCTACTGAGGGCTGGGAGGGTTGAAGCTCTCTGGAGATGGAGATGGAGCCACAGGGGGTGGGAGAGGAAATGTCACAGTAGAAGGAAGCATTTACCCTAGAAGTCCAGTGTGGATGGTTAGGGTCAGTGATAGCCAATTGATAGCCCCCCCCGAGATCAATCTGAAATTTCCAACGCAGGAGTCCCCAATGCATGCATGTGGGTTATGAACGTTACATGACCAGTAGGGGCATCCCCCATAGGTTTTGGGCCACCATTTGGAGTAATCCTCTGTCTGATCATATAAGAAGCAAAGGTAAGGCCTAGTGGCTATTTTTAAAAGTTCAGAATTCTGGGAGGAGAGGGAAAGGAAGATAGATGCATTACATCCCATAGGGGCACAATCGACCGAAGAAACTAGGCGAGTGTAACGAGGACATATGTCTTGTTACATATGCCTTGGACATATGTCTCTCTGACTTTGAATCTCCAAGTATCATGGTGGAGTAGGGCAGGTGGGACACAAGGGGGGGGGGAGGAGTGACAGGAAAGTTTTAGTTGATTAAGAAAGGCATCCATAGAACAGCTCAAAGGGGCTAAGGCCTGAGGGGGCTCTAGGAGTTGCCCGAATTTGGGTGAGGGCCAATGGCAAAAGATTGGGACAGGACAGTCTGCGTTCAATAGCAAGTTTAGTGGAGTCAAAACTGCCTTGTTCCCATTAGATTTCTGCTACTCTTCGTTTCTTTCAAGCAAACACGTACTATGTTTTCCCTGAGCTGCCTTTGGTCCAACATCCACTCCTGCCCTTGGTCTTCTCCACAGCTTCATCTACACTTGCATTCACTCAACTTTATTTCCTTCAGGAGCCCCCAGCAGCCTCCTGTTCCCACACCTAAAGCCAGGATGGCTCCTGGTAGTGCACTGTAGCCCTCTAAGCTTCTGGGTCTCTCCATTGGGGAGACCTGGGGCAGTTTCTCAAACACCAGCTAACTGTTATAACTCATCTGGTTACACACATTCCTAAAACTATTTTTCCCTGATAGAATGCCTTTCCTCTCATACCTCTTTATGCTTTGAGAAGGCCACACCTGTTGACCAGCTCTTCTTAGCCATAGACTCTTCCAAGGCACTTTTCTCATTTCTTTCATCATGATGCAGGTTTCAGATGACTTGACCCATGTTGCTCCTCATTCAGATTCCAGGGGGAGGAGCCACCCGTCTGTGGACAGCACCCACTTGGCAGGACCTCTGGGTGGCTTCCAGAAAGAGAGGAATGTAGGGGAGAGAGAGCGCCTCAGAAACAATAGCCATTCCCCTGAAGGTGCAGGGAGGTGGAATGAGGAGGTCCCGCAAGTGTCGTCCTGTGACTAGCCGTGATTCCCCTACAGCTGCTTTCTCCCCATGTTGCTGTTTCCTGCATTGGGCTGGTGCCATGGAAAGCCAGCTTGCACCTGCAGCTCTTGACGGGGTGAGGCTCTCAATGAGGTGGGGCAGACAGGGTGGGTTCAGCCAATCTGGCTCCAGATCCACTAGGCTACTGGCAGCTGTGGGCTCTCCACTGCTACTGGTGTTCTGCCATCAGAGCTCCCTGGAGAGGGAAGGAGTAGGGGAGAGAGAGCAACTGATGTCCTAACCAATTCTAGTCTTGCTGTTTCTCTGTTTGGGATACCATTTGGAAATTCACTAGGGGATGAACATGTTCAGAGGTGTACCTGTTCTTCTAGAGGGATGGTTTCAATTCTGTGGTTGCTACCACTTCATCATGGGCTTCTATCTTCTCCAAGAGCTAACTTTTTGGAGTTTGTTGTTTGTGAATGTAGTAATATCAGCTTAGGTCTGGAGATGTACTTCTGTATCCTCAGTGCCTGGGTTATTGTCAGGCATATGTAAGAGTCATGGAGAATAGTAAGTTTTTGTTAAATGAATCAGTCAATAATAAATGGCAAATGGCACTCATTAGAATTTATTAGAAGCGGTCTTGGCAAGAAACCCCTGTGGAATAGTTTGAAAGTTGAACAAGGAAGGGAGGGAAAGTCACATAAGTGTGCAAAAGCAAAGTCCCACTGTAGCTAACTCTGGCTCAGTCCCACAGAAGAGCTCTTGAGTTAGCATTGATCACACTTCAGAGTTGTCTAGATCAGGGTGAGGTCACTGAGGTATTTATACCCTCGCCATCTAGCATTGATTAAGAGCTGCCCTAGGAGTGTAAATCCTCATGCTCTCCAGCTCTCAATATTTGATGGTAGACACGCTCCTATGGCCTGTGAGTAGCCTGCTGGTAAAGAGACACAGGTGCTGGCTGTGGGAAAATGCACTAGCGTTTGACGTGCATAGGAGCCTTGATCCTTGAAGTGTGTTCCGTGGATTAGCAACATCAGCACCACCTGGGAGTGTGTTAGAAATTCAGAACCTCAATCCCCATTCTAGAACTACAGAATCATAAGAAGCAGTATAATTACTTTTAAAAAGTGTTTTTAAAAGCACAATGAAGTTTAAGAAATGCTGTGGCTGGAGTGCTAAGATTAGTTATGGGTAAGACTTAGCAGTTCTCCAAACTTTGAGAAACTGCCTGCCGACTTCTTATGTGTAGAAAATGTGCTCAGCATGTGCCTCCTTCTAGGGGTGATAGTAGAAGAGGGGTTGATGTCTCAAAAACAAGTGACAATATTCTCATCCTTGAAATTGCAGCCAGTGTTTGAGCATTTAGAATACTAATATTTCAAGTTTGACTTGTGCCTAGACCACAAGCTCTTTATGTAGATGAACCCCCCCCATGGGCACTTTTATAATCACAAATTCCATTTTACAGATAGGAAAGTAAAAATACAGAGAAGTAACTTGCTATAGTCACCCAATGTGTGGTGGAACTCAGAATCAACTTTAGGTCCTCTGGCCGCTATTCTGTGTGGCCTCTTGGATAGGCTGGGAGGCTTATGGTGACTCCTTTTGTAATTACTTAAGTACATGCACTGACTACTTTGACTGTCAATGCCAATTTTACTGTTTCCTTTAAATGGCTTGATTTCCGGAGGTATTGCTCTACCTTTAAATATTTTCAAAAGTCTCTGAGATGAAAAATCATTCAAGGTCAAGGCTACACTAATGCAGTTACAGCTGGAGTCTCTTTGCAGTAGGCCTGGAGGCAGATTTGTAGATCCATTGGGTCAGATGCTTATGGCAGGCTGATATGGGGAGAAATGACCTGGCTTCCAGTCTTGGAGGCTCCCAGGGGAAGCTGGTCATGGAGTTGTGCATGTGTTTGCAGAGAGAAGGGCTCCCTTTCCCCCCTCCCTTCTTGCCAGCTCTCAAATAACTTCACCACTCTGTCTCCCAGAGGCAGAGAATGCTGATGCAGATGTTCTTCAAAACACCCAGGGAAAAGGCCCCTGAGTGTGTCTGCCTCAGTGATTTCCACATGGGCCAAATTGTTTTACAGCTGGTCTGTGTGGCTGGGAGCCTGACTCAGGAAATAAAGATGAGGGAATTGGAACACTGGCTCCCCCTGCACTGGCTGAAGGGGGTTGGGGGGCCTCTCCTGTCACCTTGGTTTAATTAACCGTGTTTGGAGGAAGATTTTCCTAAGAAAATGCCATGAGTGTCTAAGGGGTTTTTGAAGTAGGCAGCTCATTTGCAGCATTAGGAAGAGTGATTTCATTCCATTGAGCAAATAGGCAGGGAGATGAAGAGCAGGGTGACTTTTAATTTCACTTTAAGGAGATTATGGAAAGCAATATGGTAATGATCCCTGAGAGGAGCAGCGAGCCAGTGGATTTGTTCTTAATGTCAGGGGCTTTGACTTATACTTAAATCTTAATATTTGTCTCTGTTCTCCTACCAGTTGGTTTGGTTGTGTGGTCTTGATCCCAATCCATTGCCTAGATTCTTTGGTGAGGAAAATGGGATTATTTCCTTTTCTGGTGATTGGTGATTCCTGGGCCTCATCTGGGGAAGGGACTGGAGAGCATCCCTTCACAAGCATTTCATGAACTCTAGCATGGTGCCTTTGCATTCCAGGTGCTTTGGGCCCAGGAATGACCACCTGGTTAGCTTTGAAGACAAACAGCAAATGAATTTGATTAGGTTTGCCCTCCCCACTATATTTCCACTGATGCATTAAAGGGTCCATCCTGTTGCTGGGAATCTCTTTTTCTTTTTACTTGTGACACACTGGATTCGTCTCCTTCAGGTTGTGTGAAAATGCTTTGAATGGGGAGAAGAGGTTCTGTTGCCTGCTTATTTTTCTGCCATTTGGATACTCTCTCCCAGAGGTGAAGGAAAGGGGAAGGGCTCTGCTTTCATAGCTTTTTCTCCCCCCTACCCTGCCAAGGGTTTGCCTTGGGTAAGGTATTGCTCCTTGCTTTCCTCATTTCCAAGTTTACTTGATGGAGAATAATGCAGTGTATTCATGTAAACCTGGCCTCTGCAGGCACCTTCTCATAATTAATTCCTTCCCTGTCCCCAAAGTGATAGGAAGAATGTATGGGCCTGCCATACAGAAGCCTGAGGCCTCTCTGCTATATCCTGTCCCAGGGGACATGCAAAGTCCATTCAGGAAAACAGGCATCATTCTAAGTATTTAAAAGTATTTAAGGCAGAGTAAGTTTAATACAAGGAGCAGTCAAAGGAAGAGCTGGGGATTCAGTGAAGTAGAAGATGGTAGGTTTTCTGGAAACAATAAGCAGCAGCTGCCATCCCTACTTGGAGAGACAAAGGGAGAGGTGGTGTCATTGGAGCCCATGAGTTTGGGTCACCCATAGCTGTCTGTTCACTGGGAGCTGGGGTAAATAGTGTTTGCTATAGCTGCTATGTAACACAGATAGGGCATGGCAGAAACCCTCTGGTATCTCTCTTCCTCTTGCTTTCTAGTTTCTTATCAGTGTTCCTGTTGGCTGAATCCAGTTAGAAGCTGCTGATAAGGAAGCTTATGTATTACAGAGGAAGGCTGGGAAGAATTTAGGAACAAAGGAG
Source organism: Spermophilus citellus (assembly GCF_964194105.1). Lineage (NCBI taxonomy): Eukaryota > Metazoa > Chordata > Mammalia > Rodentia > Sciuridae > Spermophilus > Spermophilus citellus. The sequence continues at coordinate 168,098,751 of NC_138185.1, forward strand.
TCTAGTGCACAGAACCAGCATGGGCCTCACCCTTCAGCTCTCCTGAAAGTCCCTAAGCACTTCCTGCTCTGGGGAATATGCGCACCTTGTTTGTATGTATTTGTGAATCCAATATAAATGCCTATATGTGGTCTTGATTGCTCACTTAGGGAAGATGCAGAGCCTGTCACCTCTCTTGGTCTCCTGTGACCTTTGTGTTCTAGTTCCTATTCACTTCTGTGTTCTACATTGCATTCTTGTCTTCTAGCTAATTTTGGCTGCACCTTTCCTACTAACTAGCTCAGATCTGACCTGCCAGTCTGCAGATGGTTCAATTTCATCACCACTAATTTGGCCCTGATTTCTCACTGCACTTCCTTTCCCCCTCCTTGGTCATTAGGAATCATTTTCTTTGATAAGGTAATTGAGATGTTGGGCATAATTTATCAGCTAACATGGCTATATTAGGATTTTATATTAATGAAGATGCAGTGGTAAGACTGATTCCAGTTTCTGTTAAATCCAAACTCATCCACAGCATTGACACTGAATGGCAGTAAACTACCATTCATTAAACTCACCACACTTATATTATTCTCTGTAGAGACAGCTGTAAAATTATCCTTGGGTACCACAACACTAATTTTAATTTTAAAGAAATGAGCCATGAACTACTGAAAATAATAATTCTCAATGATGACACCTGAGAGGCTGTTGTGGGTATCAACCAATATATTAATTTTATCTTTGAGTTCCAAGCTGCAGAAATCCTCTTGCTAGTTATACAAGAAATGTGTTAAGGCATGGCCCATACAACTACAAACACTAAACATTTTTTTTCAAAAATGATTCTCTACTTTGCTGAACAGGTCTCAGCTGATCTCTTCCAGGCTGTTCCCTTTAGAGCAGTAGGGAGTTAGTTGACCAGTTGTCTGTCTTCCTGATAAGCATGTCCTAGTAACAGAGCTAATATTCTTATTTTAGTACAGCTATAGATTAAAAAGATACCATTCTTATTTTGAAGAACTTTCTTTTTGGTAGAATTGAGCAGTTGTGTTCCTTGGGATTGAAAAAATGTCTATTTGGCAACCAAAGCAAATATTCTACAATACGCTCCTGCAAAGTAATAGCCATGGTTACTCTCTGAAATAGTTTGCAATATAAAAGCTAAAAAGAAAATCACTTCTGAATTCCAAAGGAAAATGAACCAGCATTACATTTTCATGGTAACTTATTGTTACTATGACCATTAAAACATGGTTGTCTTTCTGTTTATAAATTTTATAATTTACTTTTGTTTTTATGCTCACTTAACATCTTGGAGAGGATTCTTGATCTTCATAGTGATAAACTCTGGTTCCAACTCCCATACCTTCCTGTTCAACTGTACCATAAAGGACATGATAGATCATATTAGGGAATCTGTGCAAGGCCAGAACAGCGTGAATCTGGCTCTAAATGGTTGTCATTTAGTGTGCACCATGTGAGTGCTTCAGAATCAGGGATGTTGAAAGTCTTATAATAAACTAAGTTCTTCTTTGAAGGAGATAATGATGCAGTATCTTATTCTCAATTATTTAAATTTCCTTCTTTTTGAATTTTGGAATCACTCTCAGTGGGACTAACAGTCTAACCACTGAGGAGAAGATTTATTTCTCTTCACAAGGACCAGGTGGTTCATGCAGAAGCAAGTGGCCACTGAAGATTTGGATGAATTTGGGAAGCAGCTCTCTTTTGAAATCAGCACTTTGTCCTTGCTCTCTGCCCCACACCAAAGTTGCACTGCATTCTTTAAGGAGAAAGTATTTTGCATGGAAAGTTTGATTTGCTTCAGAAATTATGCCTTTGCAGCTATAGAGAATCTAGTAATATTCAGTCCTTTTGATTGCCCTTTCGTTAGCTTTGCAAATAGTTCTAGGATCATTACTAATTTTTTTTAAAAAAATTTGTTCTAATTAGTTATACATGACAATAGAATGCATTTTGACACATCATACATTAAATTGAGTGTGACTTCTCATTCTTCTGGTTGTACATGATGTAGTTTCCTATCCATATTAGGAGGCTGAAAATCTAAGCCAATGCCCAAGAGACTCATTCTTAAAATTTTCCCCCCAAACATAGTTTTTATATCTTTGAAACCCCCACCCCTTTAAAATAGAAACTAGACAAAAAGAAAATATATTATTAGCATACTAACTCATTTCAAATCTATTATGTTCTGTTTTTTCTAGATTGTATAGATAAGAAACTTATAAACTTATAGTTCATAAGTTTCTTGAGGACACAGGGGGTCTTGCAATTATTACTATCCCCTGTGGTACCAGGACAGTGCGAACATGGAATATACACTCAGGGTTTGTTGATTAGCTAGTTGGATCTCATTTCATTGCAATGACTCATACTAGTGGGCCTCATTCTGGGAGAATCTATTAGTTAGGGTGCTACAATTAACAAATTAGAAAAGACCCAATACAGGTTAACTTAGAGAAGAATGAGCATTTTATTATTCTTGCACCTGAAAAGTTTCAGTGAGAACTCTAGTTCTGTGATTCTTTCTTGTTTCCAGTGCTTTATAAGATGGCCTCAATCACTGAGTCACCAAGCTCACTCAAATCTTCATCCCCAGAAATTGCTTCAGTTGTTTTAAAGTGAGGCTCAAGAGCTGGTATCCTTTAAAAGCTTCCTAGGGGATTCCAACTCACAACCAGGGATTAGAACCACTCCTCGAGATATGGTCTCAGTATGACTTTGACTCCTTGGAATTAAAAATCCAGAAGGGAAATATTCAGAAACAATATTCCTGGGCTTGAGTCATACTGATGATAGTGGGTCATAAATAGAATCTCTAAACTTTGCTATTGAAGTCTCTGGGTTTATCTTGGTCCCAATTCTTCCTGCTTCTTTGTTAGAGTCTGTAAACAAGTCAGGATGGCACCTGGCATTTTGCCAGAGAAATGTTAGAGTTCGTAAACAAGTCTGGATGGTGCCTGGCAAAATGCCAGAGGGAGTGGTTTGTGAAGTAACAAAAGCGAGCCATTAAGTGTGGAGATTCCTTATTGGTTGACTGATGTATCTAGTTTATGTTAATTAGATAAACTGTGTGGAATGTATAAATACCGCTCCTGTCCTCGATAAACGGCTCCCACTCCTGTTGTATCAATGTACACAAGTTGCTCATCACCCCCCCCCCCCCCCCCCCCCCCCCCCCCGCTATTTTGCTGCAGCCGGACTGCGGCACTTGGCCATTTGATGCTTTCTTTGATTTTTAGAGATACATTAGTGTTCACTTGTCCATCCATCCATTCACCCATCCGTCAATCCTCTTGCCAAACATTTATTCAATGCCTGCTATTCGCTCTCTCCTTCTTGTCTTTTGTGTAAGGAATCTATGAAAAGTGTTATAAAAGTTCGACCTAGGTAAAATTTTACAGCCTGCCGTTTTAGCTCTTGTATTGATAACTCCAAGTCCTTTCTCATTCTTTGGTCCTATTTTTCTCCAGTTTAAACAGAAAAATGACATTTCCTATTTTGTTTTGCACTGTTCTAATGTTCAGTTTCTTTCCTGCCAGAGCAATAGCTTCCCCAGATCTAGAGTCAGTTTGGAAAAGCAGTTAGCAGAATGAGCTCTCAAGCCAGCCTGCCTGGGTTTACTTTGGCTCTTTTTACAAGATACCTAGTTTCTTTCTTAAAATGGTGATGCTCTCTGTCCTTTCAGGCCTCTATAACAGAATACCATGGACTGGGTGGCTTATAAACAACATGACTTTATTTCTCACTGTTCTTGAGGCTGAAAAGTCCAAGATCAGCATGTCAGCATTTTTGGTAGTGGGTGAGACTTGTTTCCTGATTTACAGGTGGCTGTTTTCTTGTAATGTCTTCATATAGCATCAGGGGCAAGGGTGCTCTCTGAGGCCTTTTTGTTTGTTTGTTTTTATTTAATAAAGGCACTAATCTGGTTCACGAGGGCTCCACCTAATCATTTTCCAAAGGCCCCATTTCCTAACACCATCTCATAGGGTATTAGGATTTTAACATATAAATTTAACATATAAATTTGGGACACAAACATTCAGTCTGTAGTAATTAATAATGAAAATGCCTAACTCATAAGATTGTTGTGACAATTAACTCGTGTGAAAAAGGCTTTCTCATGGAAAATACTCAGTAAGTAATAGCATTTATTGGCACATTTAACAGGTGTTTCCATTGCTTAGTGCAGTTATGTCTGTCTTTCTGCAAAGGGTCGCATTCCCTGTGGTAACTACTCAATGCTGCCATTGTAGTACACCATAGGTAAGCAAATAGGTGTGGCTATGTTACTGTAACACTTTTTGAAAAGCAGATTCTTGGAAGAATAAGACCCTGTGGGTCATAGTTTTTTAGCCTCCGGCTCAGAGAACTAGGATCCACAAGTATGAATTAATAGAGTTGTGGAGGGAGGCTTTTGTTCTTGAAAGTGGTGGCTTATTTCAAACTCAGAAAACAGCTATTATTTTTAGAACTAATAAAATTCTGAGAAGAGAAAGGATGGGTCAGAATTCTAGTCTTGGCAGGACATTAGGTCATAAAACCTAGGCCTCCTCATTGCCAATATGCATTTATTGCTCCTGCTGTCCTAGCCATGGGGACTAGGAAGGCCTGTAGGGCTCAGTCCTTATTGAGAAGGACTTCTTATCTTTTTCTCTTGATATGCTTATGCGACAGGTGTGGGTTCTAATGTCAGTGTTATAACCTGGACTTTTGGAAAAGGTAGTTACAGAGCCAAAGTTGTCTTATGGGAAATCATTTTATAAGGATGAATATTCTTTCTTTGAAGCACTTGTTTAGCTATGTAGAAGCCACTCAGGGGCTATGCCTAGGAAGGAATTCTTTAAGGACCTTCCAGCATGTAGTTATAGTTTCATTTTTCAGTGCAGTGGAGTAAGGCTGTGAAAGTTTACTCTGCATTTAGAGGGGAAAAATGTGACACCTTGCTGTCCCATTTGTCAGGAGCTTGGCACTTTTGTGGGCAGCAGGGAGACTTGTAAAGAAGACAGATAAAACCACTGGGAACAATAGTGATTCACTCCCAGAGAAGTTCTTGCCCAACTGTATTCTCTCATTTCCAGCAGCGTAAAATCAGCACCGTTCCTGGCAAAACAAGAAAACTCAAATTGAAATACCAAAGTGACAAAGGGAAAGAGGAGATGGAGAGAAGGAAGCAGACCCGAGGAAGAGATGCTGAGGGATAGACAGGGCGAGAGAGTCTAGGGAAGGGGACCGAAGGCAAAAGATAGAACTCTCCCTTTCCCCCAAGTCTTCTTCCTCCACAGATGAAGGCAGAAAGAATGAGAGGCAGAGACCCAGAGGGAAGTTACTCAGAAAGAAAAGTAAGGGAAAGAAGATGCTATTGGTCTTCAGAGGTGGGATAAAACAGGACATAGTTCACTGTGACACTCAAAACTAATTTTCATCATTTAAAGCCCCATCTCATAGGGCAGCAGTTTGTTTTGTCACCTGGTGTCTCAGAGGGAGATGCACAGACAGGTAATGAGCACGGGATGGCATCACTAATGTACCTATGCATTCATCCATCCTCTTCAAAAAGCTAGCTTATTGGGAAAATCATGGTCCCCTTGAGGCCCTGAAGTTCATGAAGTAATATTTATTCATTATTCATATTTTTCTCTCTGGCCAGCAGGTATCATCATTTTTTAAGGAAAATATACAGGATTAAAACATAAAATACCTTGCACTTCTCTCACAGCAGGTGAGAACCATGGGTATGTGCTACTTAGGAAGAATAGACTTTATCAAAAAAACCTTAAGTAAAGGGTGGGTTATTTTCTTTGGCCCAAGCTTGGTTTCTCTACTTGTACATTTACTTATGGAAGAAAATTTTGTGTTGTTTTTCTTAACCTACAGAAATTTATTGTTTTTTTTTCCTCTTATTGATCCTAACATTTAGTCTGAGCTAGCTGTTTAACTTTCACATAGGGAAAGGGTAAGAAACAGGGTGATAAGAAATAAGAATTTGATCATATACAAGGAAGAAAAATCCGATATAATAAGCACTGCATTGTTTTTCAGGTACACTTTGGGAATTCCAAAAAGCTTCTGATGAAAATTTTTGGATTGACAATTTTGAAGGTCAGAAATTTTTGTTTACCCATGCACTAGATAAGTCACAATAGCGGCAAAGGTTCATAGGCCATAGAACTTGAAAGACATTACCTAAACCTGAAAGAAGCCAGACTCTAGCTAACAAAGGATTTCAATAAAAATCGACTTCATTGTTTCCTTGGGCTACAGACTTTACTTGTATTACAGCTGAGTTGCACATAGGATTCTAAATGGTGGCTGAAGTCTGTCTTTCAGAGTGGAATGAATTATACAAGAGATGCTGAACAACTCACTCAGGTCAGTCCATTGCATTTCCTGTGCCTTGAGGTGTGTCAAAAGCCCTTTCTGTGAGGTGGCAAGAGTTTAAAAAGCATAAGAGTGGAAACAAGTTTCCATGGACACTGTGCACAGAAGCCAAATTCAGATGCTTGGAGCTACAATGGCTGTTCCTGGAGTGGTCGGGGAGAGGAGAGGAACATTGTCATATTTGGAAAAATGGCATAAAAACTCTTAGAAATAAGATTCCAACATGGCAGTGGGCGCAGAGAGATCAAGTCTCTGACCTCTTCAGCTGTGCAGGCATAGGGAGTCGTAAACAACCTAAATCTGTTTGCTCAGGATCACTAGGCAATGCTGAGCTGACGTGGATCTGGGGTGAACAGGCTGGGCCTCTCAGAACACACACTGAGCCCGGATCGGCTGAATTCAAGCTCCCGTTCACCTGCTTCCCGCAGACAAAGAGCTGTGACTCAGCACTAATCCATCCGCCTGAAACAACTGGTCAGCCCTTCTCATCCTACGGAGGTAAATGCCTACCGAGCCTTCATAGGTAGTGGCCACAGGTTTGAAACGAGGCTTGGGAGACACAGTAAGGACCCACCCATTGCATTGGTCGCCCGGCAAAGGGAAACGAACTGTTGCCATTTGCAAGAGATACCACCATGGCAGAGAACTGACATCATCAGACTGCGGCGGAGGAGATAACTTCATTGAAACCTGCGGCTACAGGTATGTAATTCCCTAGCCTTCCCTCTCCACACATCGGGGAAACCTTAAGGTCCCCTCCCAGCTCTCCCGTAAGGGCCCCTCCCAGCTCTCCCATGAGCATGATAGCCAGACCGAGGGAATCAGGGGTGGCGCGGGACCGCGGCGCGGGACTACCGCTCCCACCAGTGCTGACAGCTGAGGTCTCTTGCACCAGCTACTGGGGGCATGGCTACCGGAGGGCAAGTAAAATTCGCTGAGGATTCTCAGCCCCAAGCTCTACAAACTTAGGGTCTGAGGGAATGGCAAACTGGAAGAGTGGGCCCAGTCGTCCATGAAAACAGGTCTCCCGGGAGCAGCAGACCTGGCATGTAGCCAGTATTGTGGTGAGCGGCACCCGTGAGAGAGGCCTGGCTAGAGGAAAAGTGGGAAGTGACTAGACACAAGAGGAGGCCCTAGGCACTCAGGATTGGAGACTCACCCAGTCTGGGAGGAGCTGCTGCACAGTGATTGGTTCCCGCGTATTGACAGGAGAAACTTGGCCTGGTGGGCACAGCACCACCTACTGGAAGAGAAGTTAATCAAACTCTAAGACTGCATTTATTAGTTTTTTTTTCTTTTTTCTTTTCTCTTTTTTTTTTTGATTTGGGTTTTTCTTTCATTTTCATTTTTCTTTCTTGTTGTTTTTTTAAAATTTTTTTAAAATTTTTTAAAATTTTTTTTTCTAATTTTAATTTTAATTTTTTTTTTATTATTTTTAAAATTTTTTTTCTTTTTTTATTTCCTATTTTTTTTCTTCTTTTGTCTTTTCATTTCTTTTCAATTATCTTATCCCCCCTTCCTTGAATTCTACCTGCTTACTCTCATTCTCTTTAGTGACTTCTTCCCTTCCCTTCTAATACCTTTCCTCCCAAACATCTAATAAATTTATAGGAGTAAACAGTAACTCATCAGTCAAACAGAACAAGAAGTAACATGAGCAGCTTCAAAAAGCAAGGAAGAAAAAGAGTACAAACAATGCAGGACAGCCTAAATATTCAGGAGGACCTAGAGTCATCAGAAAAATAGTCATATAAAGAACTCAAGGAACACCTTAGACAGATGGAATGGAACCTTAAAGAGGATACAAGACAGCAAATTCAAGCAGCGAAAGAACACATTGAGAATGAATTACATAAACAGATAAAAGAAGAAGTTAAGCATCTTTATCAGGAGATAGAGATTATAAAAAATAATTAAACAATAATTCTAGGAATGAAGGAAACAATAAACCAAATTAAAAACTCAATTGAGAGTATCACTAACAGAGTGGAGCAAGTAGAAGCCAGAACGTCAGATAATGAAGACAAAATATATCATCTTGAAAAGAGTCTAGCCAACTCAGAAAGGCTGGTAAAAAATCACGAGAAAAACATCCAAGAGTTATGGGATAACATAAAAAAACCAAACTTATGAGTCATCGGGATAGAAGAAGGTACAGAGATTCAAACCAAGGGAATGAGTAACCTGCTGAATGAAATAATTACAGAAAAGTTTCCAGAAATAAAAAAGGAAACAGATATACAAATTGAAGATGCATACAGGACACCGAGCACACAAAATCACAGTAGACCAACGCCAAGACACATTGTTATGAAGATATCCAATATACAGAACAAAGAGAAAATATTAAAAGCTACAGAGAAAGGAGACAGATTACATTCAGGGGTAAACCAATACGGTTAACCACGGATTTTTCATCACAGACACTGAAAGCAAGAAGGTCATGGAACAATGTATTTCAAACACTGAAAGACAATGGTTGCCAACCAAGAATTCTGTATCCAGCAAAATTAAGCTTCAGGTATGACAACGAAATAAAAATCTTTCATGATAAACAAAAGTTAAAAGAATTTGCAGCCAGAAAACCAGCATTGCAAAGCATTTTGAGCAAAACACAACATGAGGAAGAAATGAAAAACAATAACCAAAACCATCAGTAGGAAGTGCCTCGGTAAAGACAGAGGGCGAGGGGAAAGATAATCATGGAGAAACAAACTAAATTTTTTAAAAAAAGGATAAATAATCAAACATGGATGGAAGTACAAACCATATATCAATAGTAACTCTGAATGTTAATGGCTTAAACTCTCCAATAAAGTGACATAGGCTGGTATCATGGATTAAAAAAACAAATCCAACAATATGCTGCCTCCAGGAGACACATCTGATTGGAAAAGACATACACAGGCTGAAGGTGAAAGGATGGGAAAAAATATACCATGCACACGGTCCTCGTAAGCAAGCAGGGGTGGCCATTCTCATATCGAATAAAATCGACTTAAAGACTAAGTTAATCAAAAGGGATAAAGAAGGACATTATATACTGTTAAAAGGAACCATTCACCAACAAGACATAATAATTATCAATATTTATGCACCAAATAATGGTGCTGCGACATTCATAAAACAAAATCTCCTCAAGTTCAAGAATCAAATAGACCACAACACAATAATTATGGGTGACTTCAACACACCTCTCTCACCATTGGACAGATCCTCCAAACAAAAGTTGAATAAAGAAACTATAGAACTCAATATCATAATCAATAACCTAGACTTAACTGACATATATAGAATATATCAACCATCATCAAGTGGTTATACTTTTTTCTCAGCAGCACATGGATCCTTCTCAAAAATAGACCATATATTATGCTATAGGGCAACCCTCAGTAAATATAAAGGGGTGGAGATAATACCTTGCATTTTATCTGATCATAATGGAATGAAACTGGAAATCAATGATAAAAGAAGGAAGGAAAAATCGTACATCACATGGAAAATGAACAATATGTTACTGAATGATCAATGGGTTACAGAAGACATAAAGGAGGAAATCAAAAAATTCTTAGAGATAAATGAAAATACAGACACAACATATCGGGATCTATGGGACACAATGAAAGCAGTTTTAAGAGGAAAATTCATCGCCTGGTGGTCATTCCTCAAAAAAAGAAAAAACCAACAAATAAATGAGCTCACACTTCATCTCAAAGCCCTAGAAAAGGAAGAGCAAAACAACAGCAAATGTAGCAGAAGGCAAGAAATAATTAAAATCAGAGTGGAAATCAATGAAATTGAAACAAAAGAAACTATTGAAAAAATTAACAAAACTAAAAGTTGGTTCTTTGAAAAAATAAATAAGATCGACAGACCTTTAGCCATGCTAACGAAGAGAAGAAGAGAGAGAACTCAAATTACTAGCATACGGGATGAAAAAGGCAATATCAAAACAGATGCTACAGAACTACAGAAGACAATTAGAAATTATTTTGAAAACCTATATTCCAATAAAATAGAAGATAGTGAAGACATCGATAAATTTCTTAAGTCATATTATTTGCCCAGACTGAGTCAGGAGGATACACACAATTTGAACAGACCAATATCAATGGATGAAATTGAAGAAGCCATCAAAAGACTACCAACCAAGAAAAGCCCAGGACCGGATGGGTATACAGCGGAGTTTTACAAAACCTTTAAAGAAGAATTAATACCAATACTTTTCAAGTTATTTCAGGAAATAGAAAAAGAGGGAGCTCTTCCAAATTCATTCTATGAGGCCAACATCACCCTGATTCCGAAACCAGACAAAGACACCTCAAAGAAAGAAAACTACAGACCAATATCTCTAATGAACCTAGATGCAAAAATCCTCAATAAAATTCTGGCGAATCGAATACAAAAACACATCAAAAAAATTGTGCACCATGATCAAGTAGGATTCATCCCTGGGATGCAAGGATGGTTCAACATACGGAAATCAATAAATGTTATTCACCACATCAATAGACTTAAAGATAAGAACCATATGATCATCTCGATAGACGCAGAGAAAGCATTTGACAAAGTACAGCATCCCCTTATGTTCAAAACATTAGAAAAACTAGGTATAACAGGAATTTACCTTGACATTGTAAAAGCTATCTATGCTAAGCCTCAGGCTAGCATTATTCTGAATGGACAAAAGTTAAAGGCATTCCCTCTAAAATCTGGAACAAGACAGGGATGCCCTCTATCACCACTTCTATTCAATATAGTTCTCGAAACACTGGCCAGAGCAATTAGACAGACGAAAGAAATTAAAGGCATAAAAATAGGAAAAGAAGAACTTAAATAATCACTATTTGCAGATGACATGATTCTATACCTAGAAGACCCAAAAGGGTCTACAAAGAAACTACTAGAACTAATAAATGAATTCAGCAAAGTGGCAGGATATAAAATCAACACACATAAATCAAAGGCATTTCTGTATATCAGTGACAAAACTTCTGAAACGGAAATGAGGAAAAACACTCCATTCACAATATCCTCAAAAAAAAAAAAATACTTGGGAATCAACCTAACAAAAGAGGTGAAAGATTTATACATTGAAAACTACAGAACCCTAAAGAGAGAAGTAGAAGAAGATCTTAGAAGATGGAAAAATATACCCTGTTCATGGATAGGCAGAACTAACATCATCAAAATGGCGCTATTACCAAAAGTTCTCTATGGGTTTAATGCAATGCCAATCAAAATCCCAATGGCATTTCTTGTAGAAATAGATAAAGCAATCATGAAATTCATATGGAAAAATAAAAGACCCAGAATAGCAAAAGCAATGCTAAACAGGAAGTGTGAATCAGGCGGTATAGCGATACCAGATTTCAAACTATATTACAAAGCAATAGTGACAAAAACAGCATGGTACTGGTACCCAAACAGGCGGGTGGACCAATGGTATAGAATAGAGGACACAGAGACTAATCCACAAAGTTACAGCTATCTTGTATTTGATAAAGGGGCTAAAAGCATGCAATGGAGGAAGGATAGCATCTTCAACAAATGGTGTTGGGAAAACTGGAAATCCATATGCAACAAAATGAAACTGAATCCCTTTCTCTCGCCATGCACAAAAGTTAACTCAAAATGGATCAAGGAGCTTAATATCAAATCAGAGACTCTGCGTCTGATAGAAGAAAAAGTTGGCTCCGATCTACATATTGTGGGGACGGGCTCCAGATTCCTTAATAGGACACCCATAGCACAAGAGTTAATAACAAGAATCAACAAATGGGACTTACTTAAACTAAAAAGTTTTTTCTCAGCAAGAGAAACAATAAGAGAGGTAAATAGGGAGCCTACATCCTGGGAACAAATTTTTACTCCTCACACTTCAGATAGAGCCCTAATATCCAGAGTATACAAAGAACTCAAAAAATTAGACAATAAGATAACAAATAACCCAATCAACAAATGGGCCAAGGACCTGAACAGACACTTCTCAGAGGAGGATATACAATCAATCAATAAGTACATGAAAAAATGCTCACCATCTCTAGCAGTCAGAGAAATGCAAATCAAAACCACCCTAAGATACCATCTCACTCCAGTAAGATTGGCAGCCATTAGGAAGTCAAACAACAACAAGTGCTGGTGAGGATGTGGAGAAAAGGGTACACTTGTACATTGCTGGTGGGACTGCAAATTGGTGCAGCCAATTTGGAAAGCAGTTTGGAGATTCCTGGGAAAGCTGGGAATGGAACCACCATTTGACCCTTCTCGGTCTATTCCCTGAAGACCTTAAAAGAGCATGCTACAGGGATACTGCCACATCGATGTTCATAGCAGCACAATTCACAATAGCTAGACTGTGGAACCAACCCAGATGCCCTTCAATAGATGAATGGATAAAAAAAAAATGTGGCATCTATACATAATGGAGTACTATGCAGCCATAAAAAATGACAAAATCATAGAATTTGCAGGTAAATGGATGGCACTAGAGCAGATTATGCTTAGTGAAGCTAGCCAATCCCTAAAAAACAAATACCAAATGTCTTCTTTGATATAATGAGAGCAACTATGAACAGAGCAGGGAGGAAGAGCAGGAAGAAAAGATTAACATTAAACAGAGACATGAGATGGGAGGGAAAGGGAGAGAAAAGGGAAATTGCATGGAAATGAAAGGAGACCCTCATTGTTATACAAAATTACATATAAGAGGTTGTGAGGGGAATGGGAAAATAAACAAGGAGAGAAATGAATTATAGTAGATGGGGTAGAGAGAGAAGATGGGAGGGGAGGGGAGGGGGGATAGTAGGGGATAGGAAAGGTAGCAGAATACAACAATTACTAATAGGGCATTATGTAAAATTGTGGATGTGTAACCGACGTGATTCTGCAATCTGCATTTGGGGTAAAATTGGGGGTTCATAACCCACTTCAATCTAATGTATGAAATATGATATGTCAAGAGCTTTGTAATGTTGTGAACAACGAATAAAAAAAAACTCTTAGAAATAAGAAAATAAGAGCAGGTTTGAATCTCCTCGTCTGCAGTGTCTCAGAATATTTCAAATTTCCGCTGTGAGCAGTGTTGCCTCATTAGACTGCCACAGAATATCTATAAAGGATATTCATTTCATCAACAGTGAAATGAAGATCAGATCTTTCGTCTGCCTCCCATTATTCTCATGGACTGTTGGAGAGATGTCTATCTCCACCTGGAAATGAAATGCACACTACCTGTTTAATAATTAACTGCTTGAGTGTCATGTAAAATACCCCGAGAAGTAACTTCTTGGCTCTAGAAATCAGCTTGTCCAAAGTACATCCTGGTCGGAGCAATAAACTATTTGATGATTTGCAAGCAACAAGAAATTACAAACATGAGCCTGGATACAAAATGAAGTGTTGGCAAACAAAATTAATTTCTTTTGAGCTTTGTAGTGATCTATATAGCAAACGTCTTTGCCTTTTCTTCTGAAGGATATGTGTAGATAAGTGACATTCATGACTGTTGATTAGGATCCTTGTCTCATAATCCAAGCATTACCTTGAGACATTTTTCTTCAATGATTTGCATATTTTAATTTCTTAGGAAAACCATTCAAGCAGGAGATAGTATTTTACACTTGATTAAAAGCAGTGATTTTTTTCTTTTTTTTGTATAACAGGAAGAGTTTTGTGTCCTTTATTATTTCAGATTCATATGCCACTTCAAAGTTTTATTTATAAATATTTGTGTATGGAATCTAATATTCATTTCTCTCCCTTTGGTCCATATGGAGGTAATCCTGGTTTTCTCTATTGTTAGAGAAAACTGCTTATATTATTGTAAAGAAATAATCCCATGTGGACTCCTGGGAGGTCCTTTTGTGATGCCCTGACTGGTGCTATCCAACAGCAATGAAGGATGCAGTTATAACCTAAAAGTGCCTATGAGTTGCAAACCTGTCTACCATTGGCCCACCTCACCCTGTTGCTGACTTGTTGTGCATTTCTTAATGTGTGGATTATGTTTTTTTGCTCTATTCTTTTGATATTTCTTCTGTCCAGACACATAATTTAGTCTAGCAACTAAACAGTCATAGAGCTCTTGAACCTGATCTTTTTTAGTGCTTCTGAACCAGTAGGTGCTACATCACAGACATATATAGTAGAATGAGATAAAAATGTTAGCAAGTATACAGCTGGTCATCCTGGGTGCCTATCTCTTCTTCCCATTTAGTATAAAAGGACTTGAGTACTCAGGGGGAAAAATTGGAAAGATGTCATGTCTGAAGTCTTGATCCTCCAGGTGATGTTTGAAGTAAAGATTAATAGAAATTCTTGGGACTTTGATTTTTTCCTGTTATTCTCTTCAAGTGGTAAAATGGCATAATAAGAAACATAAACCTGCCAGAAATGTGGCATTGGCTGAAAGAACACATTGGTGCTAAAAATAATCAAACACATTGTTTCCCCTCATCCAGATCAGTCCTATTGGCTCATACTTATTCTCCTCTGATGTGACAATGATCCCTGCTATGCTGGGCCAAATTTCTCTGTTTTGGAATGCTTTATTCATGTAATAGTTCCTAGACTTAAAAGAAGCTCTAAGCTCCTTAAGTGTCAATACATGTATAAATTCATTTTCTTTACCTCTTTGTAAATTAGGAAGAGGGAAAAACTGAAAAACTGAAAATTATATTGAAAAACTGAAAATTATATAGTATACACACACACACACTCTATGTAATTCACGGCTTGCTTGAAGATATGAAAAAAATTTTATCTTTGAGGTTTAATTCAAATACTTTCTTCTCTGAGATCATCCCTGACATTACCCTTTCTTTCTTTAATTAGACAAAAATAGATTCTCTTTCCCCCACACTTTCTCATGCTAGGACCTTCCCTATACTTATAGGGTACTGGAATGATTTGTGTTTGTATCTCATAGTGAATCATGAACTTCTTGAAATTTGGTTCATTTTTGTATTTCCTCAAATGATCCAAAATAGTGCCTCATGTACACATAGTAAGTTTGCAATAGATGTTGATTAACACAGGTGATTTCTTTTTGTCCTTTTGAGCATTTTGAGACAACTCTTAAGATGTTGAAAAACTCACTGAGGTAAATATTTAATCAAAAGATGTTTCCAACACTATGTGTCAGGCACTATTCTAAGTTCTGAGAATACAAAGTGAATAAAACACAAAATCTCCCCTTATGGCTAGGAGAAAAAAAATTAAAAAGGTTAAGTATAAGGAGAAAAAATAAGTATGTAAGGAGATAAAATGAACTGCCATGGGAGAGGGTCAGAGGTTACAGGACAGAGTTCAGGGAAGGCCTCCTGCCTAGGTGACACCAGAGGGAAGCTGAGGCAGCAAGATGTCCTCTGAGGTGGTCGAGGGCCTGGAATGTCCAAGAGGAGCAAAGGAACTGGAATGCATCTGCGGCCAAGTGACTCAGGCTGGAAGGAATAGGAGCTGAGGCCAGAGAAGCAGCAAGGGGTGGGATCAGAGGACTTGGTAGGTAGATGGTTCCAGGAATTGGAGCTTTTGCTCTGAGATGAAGCCCGTTGGAGTGTGTTGAAGATAGGAGAGACATGATTTGTCATATAAAGTTAGGAAAACTTTTTATCAGTGGTAAAAGTTATGTTTTGATTATTAGAAAATTTGATATCATCTGTGAATATGAAATTTCTTTCAAAGGTGGGAAATGGTTTAATGATTTTAGAAACCTTGAGTATAAAGCATACTTTGGTCAAATCCAGTATTACTAAATGAATTTAAAGCAGATTACCAACATGGGCATATTTTTGAGATTCTGAGATTCTAAATAGACTTAAAACCAGTATTTTGTGGTCTCAGTATATCCTATTTTTCTTTTTTCTTTTTTTTTAGAGAGAGAGAGAGAGAGAGAGAGAGAGAGAGAGAGAGAGAGAGAGAGAATTTTTAATATTTATTTTTTAGTTCTCGGTGGACACAACATCTTTGCTGGTATGTGGTGCTGAGGATCGAACCTGGGCAGCACGCATGCCAGGCAAGCGCGCTACCGCTTGAGCCACATCCCCAGCCCTATCCTATTTTTCTTTAATTTTTTTTTAGTTGTAGGACACAATACCTTTATTTTATTTATTTATGTGGTGCTGAGGATTGAGCCCAGTGCCCCATGCATGCAAGGCAAGCACACTACCACTGAGTCACAACCCAGCCCCTCCTGTTTTTCTTAATTGAAGCTTTACTGATGCACTACTCTGAATATGTTTTCATTGTAGTAAGAGAGCTTTAGCTCTCTGAGTACACAACAGACACCATCAGATGCTGGAAGTAAACACTTACCAGGCCAGAAGTCATCACAGACCACTGTAGCCATTGTTAAAAATTTTCTTTGGATCTTGTGCCTTTTATCAGTAAAATATTTTTGAACATGTACCCATAAACTACATATATTTATCACTTAATGTTGATGTACCACAATAGCCATATATATTTATTATAAAACATACATTTAAAGAAATTAAAGGATAACACAAATATAAATACTTTAAAATGACAATTTATTTTATGATTATAAAATATTGTTGCTCTCATAAAAATATTATCTTTTAAATAAGAACAATGTACTTGAGTATTTACTAGTTTTTTGACTATTAGAATTTTGTACTAAAGCAAATAGAAGATGTATTTCTAATTCAAGTTTATTTTTAGATGTGGTTTTCAATTATCACAGTTGAAGACTATTTCTCAAAAATTGAAGGAGTGCATCATGGACTTCACTTAACATGTAAGTTGATTTATCTAAAATTTATCCTGCAGTGGTTTTTGTTGAAATATGGCTAGCAATTTTCCATCTTCTGTGATCTCAATCAGATGTTCTTGCAAAACTAATTTGAAGATAATGCATTTTAATGTCTTTAACAAAGGCATTCAAAACCCACTGAAACTCTCCATTTGGAAGATTTAAAAATAGTGTTCAGATAGGCGTGTTTATAGTGATATACTTACAGTGTTTTCTTCAACACAATCATATAATGATGGAAACATTTCCAAACATTCATTTTCACAATGCTCTTTCCATAACATGGATTTCTTTTGAATCGAAGTTGCTTTCTTGCTTATTGTTAAAACATCTAATTTACCTTGAAGGGACTGATTAAGTGAGTAGCTGGCAGAGCTTGCACTGAAGGTAGAAGTGTCAGTGTTGCCATTGTTCTCCTCTTGTTTTTCCTTTTTCATTTGTATCTGCATTATTAGTATGTTGGTTTCTTTTCAGAAATATCTTCAAACCCTCAGAGCATTTGGTTAGGATTAGCTTGGTTAACACAAGATATTATGATCCATTCGTCTACTTAGTTGGATTCAAACTATGACATTGAGCAAAATGCTGAAAACAAACAAGGGCAGGGCTGTCAGCTCCCTAACTCCCCTGCAGGATGTATCTAGATCTATGACATCTGACTGACTGATAATCATACATGTGCCCTGGCACCAGGGCTGATCCATAAGGTATCAGATACCTTATAGAACTTGATTTCTTTCTCTTTATAAATATCTAATATTTTTTTCAACACTCCAAAGAACTACTGTATTATATGCTGGCATTTTTTTGGGGGGGGGGCTTGAAAGTCCTCATAATCACAAAGGGTTAAAAAATCTTGCTGCTCCATAGTTTGTAAGATCCTATCAACAAATAATCATATATATATATAATATATATATATATATATATATATAGTTTTTGATATAATTAATTATATCACAGTAGTAATCAAAAGCAGAGTTAATTAAACCTACTTTGGCTGCTCATTGTTTACCTTCAAATGCAAATGAGTGACTGACTACAGCAGACTAAAAAGTACCCTGTAACCAATGCTTTCTAATAGCTTGGCACAATGAGGATGGCTTCTGTAGGACTACTTCTTTGTTTCCCACTAGTCTCTGAACTGACTCTCCTTTTACTTTCCCAGACTGGGTATGCCATTGCCTGGGGAGATGATGGGTTCATCTGTTCTTTCCTGATTTTTGCTATCAAGCTATCATTATCATCTCAGGAAGGATAAGTGGTTGGAGCTGAATGTTCTACTCGTTTTGAATTAATGAAATATTTCTTAGTGACATCTAATCCTGTGACACTTCTCCCACCTTTTTAAAAAAAGGATCTCTCAGAAAAAGAATATATTTTTGTTTATGTGCTAGTTTAATGGCGTGAACACACCTTCCAGTTTAAAAATTCCCAAAGCTGCTGCAGAGCAAAAATTTTCTTAATCTTTTCCTTTTTCCCTTTCCTACAAAATATCTTGGGAGAAGAATAAATTGAAAATCGTAGAGGAACTGCAAATGGTGTGAGGTTACAGTGTTGATGGGTGTTGCCACAGCTGAACAATGTTGGTAATTCAGGAAGATGAAGAGGCAGTAGAAAAAAAAAGATTTAGTTTTATGTACATCGTGTGTGATTAGAAAAATTCTTGGACATTTCCTCTCTCCTTTTCTCCTTTCCTTCCTTTTACTTTTATTCTCTTCTCCCTCCCTTTCTCTCTCCTTCCCTGCTTCCTTCCCCTATTTTTTTTTTCATGGAGCATAGTAACATTTGTAGAAAATTATGTAGGGAAAAAAAGGGGGAAAAAAAGGGAGAGATAACCTGTTCCAGATAAGAGGAGTTCTTGAGTAAAAGGCTCAAGAACCCAAGGCTGCTGAGCCCAAGTAAAGTGGGAAGGGGAAACTTTAGGGCAGCCCAAAGTGGGGTGTCAGAGCCTGATTGGGTTATGAAAGGTGTCTCTGTGTGAGCAGTCAGCACAGGGTATCAGAGTCCAGGCAAGCTAAGGAAAGTATTCTCTTGAACAGAGTGTGACTGCCTTTTGAGAAACCTGATTTTCTACCTTTATGCCTCATAAGGGATGGGACACATTTCTCCCCTCTCCAAGCCAAGGGAAGCATTGCTAAATTAATGAAAGCTTGACCTGCTGCACCTTCACTTTAGACTGTCACAGAAAAGGATGTGAAAGATTAGGAGGGAAGCACTGGACACATAAAGCATCTTCCTGGGAGAGAAACAGGAAACCGCCGTTTCAACGTGTTTAGATAAAAACATGAACAGAAACCTACCAGTCAGGACTCACAGTAATTTTGTGTTTATGCTTACAAAGCATGAACAAAAATAGAAAATCTCTTACCTTGAACTTCACCTTCAGAATGAGAAATAAGCAACTGCTTTCTTTCTCTCCTCAGTACGACTTTGATATGACAGAGAAGAAAAGCTTTGGAATCAAATTTTGTACTTAAACTTCATGTGGGACATCATTGTGGGGATGTAGGAAGGAAAAGACATTCTGGCCTATGAAGGTGGGTAAATAAAAGGACCCAGGTCTCTTAGAAATCCTGCCTGTGGTGGGTGGTGCTCTTACTAGGGTGACTGATCTCTTGTACTCTCACCACAATTTCTCTGGAATTCCTCCAGGGTCCCTGCCTCTTTCTTCACTGTAGCTTTATTTGTGCTTTTCCTGTTTAAAGGTAAATCTATTTTGAACTCAGATTCAGAGTGTTTTTTTTTTTTCTTCAAAGTGTATCAATGTGATAGGAAAAAAATTTGTGTTCTCTGTGTTCTTTTTCTTTTTTTGGTAGAAGCTTCTGTTTTTCTGCTTTAGAATTCACTTAAAAATCATATCTGATTCTTTTTTTACACATTCAAGATGGTTGGTGACACAGAACACACAGGTGGGATTCTGGTAAATGTTTAATAATCAGCTTCTGTATATCAAAGGAAAGAATTAACAGAGTGAAGAGACAACCTTGGACTGGATGAAAATATTTGTGAACCATATATTCGACGGGTTAATATCTAAATGTAATGAACGCAAGCAATTCAATAGCAAGAAAATAACTGATTAAAATATGTGAAGACCTGAATATACATTTCTCAAAAGAAGACATACAAATGGCCACAGGTGCATATGTGAAAAAAAATGCTCAATATCACTAATCATCAGGGAAATGCAACTAAAAACTCTAATGGAATATCACCTCATACAGGTTACGAGACTATTACCATAAAGATAAAAAACAATAAGTGTTGGTGAAGAATGTAAACTGTTGGTGGGTGTATTAGAGTTTGCTAGAAGAACATAATCAACAGGAAGCATAATTATAAAAGGAGATTTATTAGGTTGGCTTACGTGACCAGAAGCTGGATAGTCGACAATGGCCATCTGCCGGCTGGAGCTGGAAGAACCAGTAGCTGCACAGTCCAAAAGGCTGAAGCCCTAGAACAAGAGGGATCAATGGTACTACCCTAGTTTAAGACCAAAGACTTCTGGATACTCCCTGGAGAATCACTGGTAGACTCCACTTTGGAAGAATGAAGAAGCAAAATCTGACATGATCACAGCAGCGATCAAGAACTCTTCAAGAAGAGTCAAGCTTGCATCAGCTACTGCTGCTTTGTGCTTCCAACTTTTATTTCATCCAAGCCATCATCCTATTGGATGGTGCTGACCACACTTAGGGAGGGTCTCCACTGCAGTTGGCTATCCCACATGCCAATCATTCCTAGACACACCCTCACTGCCACACCCAAAAGTCTCTCAATCATTGGCATCTCTTAATCTAATAAAGTTGAAAATTCAAATTAACTTTACAGTGGTTACATTACAAATTATGTAAATTTGTATAGCTATTATGGAAAACAGTTTGAAGGTTCCTCAAAAAAGTAAAAATAGAATTACCATAAGATCCATAAATCCCATATTTGGGTATATATCCAAAGGAAATCAATATATTGAAGAGGTATCTGTGGTATTATTTACAATATTCAAGATATAAGAGTCACCTAAATATTCATCAACAGATGAATGAATAAAGAAATACACAATGGTATACTATTTGACCGTAACAAAGAAAGAGATCCTGTCATTTGTAACAACATGTATGAACCTGAGGGTATTTAAGTGAAGTAAGCTGGTCACAGAAAGACAAATAGTTCTTGATGTTACTTATATGTGGAATCTAAAAAGTCAGAATTATATGAGTTGAGTAGAATGACTGACGGGGGATGGAGTTAGAAAATGGAGAAATTTACAAAGGTTACAGAATTTCAGTTAGACACGAAGAATTAGTTTTTGAGATCTGTTATACAAATAATAAATATGTTGGTGGTGGATATGCCAATTTGCTTGATTTACTTTCTATAATGTATACATATATCAAAACATCATATTGTATCCCATAAATATATACAATTATTTCTTTTCAATAAAAAGAGCTCTGCTGAATAAGATAGGATCTATAGTAAAAGAGGCAGACAGTTAAGAAAATGCTCCCCCTTCCCAAAGAGCCTTCTCTAAATGAACAGGCTACTCCATAAAATTGACCTGTAGAAACATTCCAAACATAAACAACTAAAAATTTTTAGTTATAATATAATAAGAACATGACAGTAGTTCACTCTGTTTTTATAAGAGATTGAGGGAGTGGGGAGAATGAAAATGGGGAAAGAGTGAGAGGAAGAGAAAATAAATTGAACTTAAATGTTCTCAGATATCTTGAAGATTGAAATGTGGTGATTAGCTATACTCTTGTTTTCTGGAATGAAATTAAAATAGGGGAAAAGGGACAGCTATTGTAAGCAACTTTCTGATTAGATTTAAAAATTGTGAAATGAGCCTATAATTACCTTTTCTGGAGAATTATAATAATTACATATTTAAACCTATTCCAAAATGGCCATATTAAGTTTATCTGATGGCTGAGAATGTTCTAGAATGAATGCTAGAATTTTCTATTTTTTTTTCTGAATGTTTGATTTTATGAAAAGTGTGGCACAGAAAGACAAATAGGAACCATAATTATGTTACTTATATGTGGAATCTAAAAAGTCAGAATCATATGAGTTGAGTAGAATGACTTTTTAATTTTTAAAAAGTTCTAAGATAACCTTTTCTCCTCCTTGTTTCTACGTCTTATTTAATGTTCCTTGACCTATCAGTCCACCATGTATGCTATACTTATGTTTTGCTTTTGTTAAGTGAGTTATACAAGAAAGAGTTATTCATAATATAATAAGCACTAATTCCAAAATGGAGACAAATTATCAGAGAAAAATAGCTTCCCTTAGCTCAGATGCACTCTGTACTTTATAATGTTCATTGACCTTGGATTTTCTGGGATCATTAAATGATTCTGAATCAGTTCCTCTGTCCTGATTTTTTTTTTTTTTTTTGGCACCGGGGATTGAACTCAGGGGCACTTGACCACTGAGGCACATCTCTGGCCCTATTTTGTATTTTATTTAGAGACAGGGTCTCACTGAGTTTCTTAGCGCCTGGCTTTTGCTGAGGCTGGCTTTGAACTTGAGATCCTCCTGCCTCAGCCTACCATGCTGCTGGGATTACAGGTATGCACCACTGCACCTGGCTCTCTGTCCTGATTTTTAAACTTTCAGAATAAAACATGTTATTCTGTTTAGTTATAGTGATAGAAGAAGAAATATGCTCTTAAAAATGTGTGGAAGTTTTTGTCTTTGTCTTTTTACCGTCAACATTTTTATTTTAAGCAGATATGTGCCATATTTTCCAATAAAGTTTAAGGGTTATTATATAGAATCTGCAAATTTATTCTCCTGGCCTACTTTTTAACACATCCCTTCATTGTCCTCTTATGTTTTGAGGTCCTCTCCTTTTTCTTGCTTGGCTGTTATAGTGCTGGCACGTTGTGAACATCCTGAATGTGGGCTTGTCTTCTTATTCCTTCTTGATCCTTAGCATTTGCAGCTGGGCATGTCATTTAATAGGCATCTGATCAATGTTAATTGAAATCCACTTTACACCTGTTTTCAGGTTTCCTTTGCCTATGAGTTAATATCTCCTAGGTCTTAGACATTTTATCGCTGGGTCCTTGGAAGGGGA
This sequence comes from Spermophilus citellus, assembly GCF_964194105.1. NCBI lineage: Eukaryota > Metazoa > Chordata > Mammalia > Rodentia > Sciuridae > Spermophilus > Spermophilus citellus. Next base: position 168,122,012 of record NC_138185.1, read on the forward strand.
ATGAGATGCGGAATAAAGAATGTTTATTTATTTATTTATTATTTTTTTTCTGATTTTATTATTATTTTTTTTAAATTTTATTTCTTTTATTTATTGGTTGTTCACAACATTATAAAGCATTTGGGGTAAAATTGGGGGTTCATAACCCACTTCAATCTAATGTATGAAATATGATATATCAAGAATGTTTATAGTATAGGTGAAAAATAGCAGATTTTGATTTGAGATCATTTGATAATGGAGAGTATAAAGTGGTTAACAAGAGCCTCCCAGTTGGTAGGGTTGATAGGTAGCTGTTGAAAAATTGTAGTTTAGCATCAGGTTGTATTTTGTGTGGAACTGAAGGGATACCTGAGATGTTGGCCTTTCAGTGCTGAAACTGGGAAAGTCCTGGAAAACTGGGATGGAGTGGTTATCTAGTACTGAACTCATATATTAGGGCAGGAAGATACTCTGCAGCACTGTTCTCAACATTGGGGTATACTTTAGAATCACCTGGGGATACCTGAAAAGCAGTGATACACCCAGAAGTTCAGACTTAGCATGTTGACTAAGTATCTGGAATTTAAGAGCTCTCCAGGGGATCCTACTGTGTAGCCAAAGTTGAGAACCACTTTTGTCAGGCAATGTTTAGGACAATGTTATTTTCATGCTTTGGTGATGTCTGAACTGTCCTTACTTGGTGAACCAGGCTTGATGACGATCTGGTTTAAAGATGGGTGAAAATGATAACTGTGCTAAAGCTTGCTTTTACTTTTGCTGTCCTTTATTGCTGAACTAACAAATAAGCAGTCAAAAGGTAAACTCCAGATTAGGAGATAGGCAAGTGGACATAGTTCACTGGCTTTCCACCTGCTCCTCCCCGGAGGCATCTTGATCAGGTCCATGGGAAGTTCTGATCAGAAGAGCTCAGAGCTGTGTGTTACTCACTTTGGGTACCATGAGGATAGATGAACAGATACCTACAATATAAGGATTTTATTGCTAAGCCTGGTAACTAACTTCTGCATTCTTTTTTCTACAGAATTGTTATCTATCAGGAATGGCTGTGTCCACTGTGAGCACAACATAAAAATTCAGCTTTGGATTCTATAGGCACATTTTCCTTATAATACACACCAACATCATTAATCCTGACAAAGACTCTCTGTTAAAGATGCTTTGTTGTGAAGGGTGTTTCTATTTTACAACTACAGACATGGAAGTGTGTCAAGGTTAAATTTGCCAAAGCCAACCAGGGCCAATGAAGTTAGAATCTGCTTTCCCTGATGATCTGGGAAATTCTACCCAGCTCTTTCTTCACAAACGCTTTAGAAAGTTTAGCCACTCTGTGCTGTGTTTGTAAGGGACCCTTCCTAATGAGAGACGGATAGAGATAACAAACTCATTATCCATAGACTACCAGAGAGTCATTATGTGGAAATGACTTTCACTCACTTTTGATCTCGGTGGTATGGGGATATATAAGTGTAGTAATAAAAGGCCTTAGCTCTTGTGGAGAAGCCCCGGGGTGTTTAGCTCCCCAATGGCTTACCTTTTTAAATTAAATTAGAATGATTCCTTTATCATTTAGGCAGAAACATGGCTTTCTGGTCAAGCTCTGTGAATTCTTCTGGAGCTGTGGGGCATAAAAGCCTGTCTTCAACTCTGCCCTCTTTCAATTTATTGGAGAATAATGTAATAGCTGAATGTTGAAAGGTGGTTGTGATGTCTTGTAGCACTTTAAATTGTACTCTTTGAGAAGAATGGCAGGAAGAGGGAGCATGGTCATCTCTGTACAGTCTGCCTTCTCTCCACTGGTCTGTCTTCTACCCAGTGATATCAGGTGTGGGGATTGGCTGCTTTGTCATTGGTAAATGGGAGCATGACTAACTCGTTATGTGGATAATGCTCTGGTGTAAACACAATCCTGTTAGTTTCAATTTGTGATTAAAATATGAACCTGAAAGCTACTAACACTTTGTCAATATTTTATGCCCTTTGAAGGTCTAGGCTTATTTGTCTGCCATCTATTTTTTTTTAATATTGGAAACACAGATTTCCCAAATTGTAGGATTTAATTGAATATCAAACAGCTGTTCCTGAACTTTGACCTCTCCAGAGTTGACAACCCTTTCCTTTTAAATATGTCCAGCAGCAGTCCCCATTCCCTCAAATCTCCTTAGTAGAGGTCCAAACTGTCTTCCTCTGCACGTCTTTGTCTTTACCCATGCAGCTGGGGCCCAGCCTCTGATGTGGCAGAGGATGAGTTGTCAGAAGAATCCCAAATGATCTGATTGGCTTTCATTTTTTCATAGAGGAGCACAGAGTCCCCTCTACTCTTAAAAATCACCAAAACTAATAATTAAAGAACTGCATAAAGGCAGGAGGAGGGTACTTAGCTTTAGCAATCTTCAAACGTGATGGAGGAAAGTGTGTCTCAGGAAGAAAAATGTCTCTCAGAGTGAGAGTGACAGGGGCTCAAACTGAGGAGTGATTACACATGACGTCAGTCCTGGCACTTTAAAGCCCTGCCCTCCTCATTGGGAGGTTTTCAGAAAGCTCCTCTTTTAGATACAGTCACCTAAAGCCTCCAGGGTCTAAAAAATAGGGTATCTTTCTGATGAGATGGTAGGTAGCAGGGGAAGTGCTCTGTGACTTGGATGTCAGCTGTGTAGGAGGGAGGGCATTTTCTCATAATATGTAAGTGTTTACTAGATTGTTGTAAAAATTTTTTTTCAAAACCTAAGGGACCAGCCTGTAGGCTGAAAAACAAATTTCCATTCCAATTGTGAGTCCTGATTATGAAGTGTCGTTTCAAAGGAAGATTGGCTTCTCTGAGGGGCTCATCTGGGTTCAGAGTGAAAGCCAAAATGAATATAGCATGATGACTGGAAGGAAAACTAGAATGTGGTGAGTGGTACCAAAAAGTTGGGAAACTAATTAAAAGGTTCCTGGCTCTGTCATCCTTTCGCACAGCCCTTGAATGGCAGGCAAAATGCAAATGAGGACACGTGTGATGTCAAGCATTTGCTAAGACTTTTTCCAACATAGATTATGATTTGTTGAACATTTATCATTTGTAAATAATTATTACAATATCTGAGCATGATCTTTGCCTTCAGGTAACTTACAGGCCAATAGGCTAGATTACAATTAGAGCTTTACATACGTATGATTAAATTTAGCAGGTGCAAATCTCTAAGTCTGAGTGCTATGGCTGTTTAATGGCTGTGTTGATCTGGACATTTCACAGAGGAGGGGGCATTTCAACTGGGCTTGGAAGGATAGAAGATCTGGGTAGAGGGAAAGTAGTCAGTCCAGACAGAGGTGACAGTGTTGTTAGCAAAGTGCAAGATGAGAAGGAATTAAGAGGTACATTGGGGAAATAGCTGATAGCTAAAGTCAATTAAAGTTTGATGTTTATATGGGGGAGATGTGGAAGATAAGATGGGCTAGATTGTGGGAAACCTGGACTTCAACATGTAATTTGTTCTTAATTTAGGAGTTGTCATTCAGATTTCTGACTGGTATGGCTCATGACAAAAATGGCTCTTTAAAATGGCAAGTCTCTGCTTGCTCTTGGTACTAAGATGAGCTTGGTTGTGAGGGAAGTAAAAAATAATTTGTAAAGAATATAGAAGCACTCACTGATTTGCTATAAAAAAGTGCATTAGGTTTCATTAAATATTTAACCCTGAAATAATGTATTTTACAAACTCTGTGGAGGGGATAGTGGGAAGTTTTCAAAATCTTGGAAAAGGTCAGTGACTATCACTGACTGCATGCTGCAGGAGAAAAGGAAGATCAGGATTGCCTTAGGAAATGCTCCTTGAAATACAGGAGAGCATTTTAGCTGACCCTGAGATTTAAAGAACTGATGTGCAGCTCAAAATCTAGGATAATGGATACAGAAGTGGAATACAGGCCTACTAATCTCCAAATCATCAAACCAAATAAAAATTTGAAAATTGTTTTCTATAATGTTAATTCCTCCTATCTCCTCCAACTAGTCATTTAACTTGTACTTATAAAATTGGGCATGCAGAAGTAGAAGACTCCCTTTGGTTCTTCCTATGTTAAGAAAGATATTGACAAAACAATATTTCTGTATGGGGAGGGTATGTATGGCACTGGAGGGTACTATATCTCCTCTGTTGGGAAGACTGGAATGATAGTGTCATGGGCTGTTTCATTCACTCATCTGTCAGATAATAATCACTGGGGTGATTTCAGGATTTCTCTTATTAAAAATGTGTTGACATGTAAACTTGCTTTGTTACTGCATTTATTCTAATTTTCACATGGCTTTTAAAATTCTTTTTCCTGATGTGTCAAGTGCTAGCACACACCTCCTATTCATGCTATTTAAGGAGCATTTAAAGGGCATTTTGACCAAAGAGTCAGAAGGATAAGAAACCTCTTGTGGGAGAAAATGAAAATTTATTAAATACCAGACAGCCCAATGAGAAATTTCCATCCTAAGCATTATCCTATTTAATTTCTACCATGAAACTATAAGGGAGACATTATTAGACTTTTTTTGTTTTGTATAAGAAACTAAGGCTTAGCTTGTGGAAGTGACTTGCGCAGGGACAAGCATCAATAACACCAGCAAGATTTAAATCCAGGAGGGCCTGAGATCCGGCTCCCCACCCCGCAAATTTCCACCCCATGATGGCATTTGAGGTCTTTGAAACCAATAAAAACTGCATCTTTCTGATCATAATTTCTTTAAAACTAGAAGAGAATTGATAGGTTGGCCTTTGGCTCAACCTACTGATTCAGTTTTATTACATCTCTCTTTCTCTATTTTCTGCATCTCATTGGCCTGCCCATGGATGTTTTTCTCCACATTGGTTCTTAATATAGAAAGACAGAGAACAATAAAGACTACCACAGGCCAGGAATAGACCATGTGTGCAATTGTGTGGACTGGAAGTTCCGTGATAATGGGAGGATGTCTTAGGAAACTCTCCTGACCTCTGTGATAATTCTTTTTTTTTTTTTTCTCTTGGGATTTCCTCAAAAAGGAAGCATCTTTTGATGATGACAATCACCTCATGGTGTTTAGTCTCCATTCATGTTGTGGCTATTATGTTTGTTTACCTTTTGCTACAGATAGATCTTTAGTGTGTGTCAGGGAAGATTTTTTGGTGGGTCAGACGTTGACAGAAGCAGGATAACAGGGAGGGGAGAATAGAAGTGAGGTTAATGCTCTGATTCTCACCTTCCTGCCATAACCAGATTTTCAGAATGGCCCCTCTGTGTTGGTTCTACTTCCTGGTTCAGTTGCAGCTACTTGTTGAGAGCCATAGCTGAGTTGGAATGGCCCCTGGCATTTTGCCAGAAGGAATGGTTGAGAGGTGACTGCCAGCGAGCCATTAAGATGATGATAATTAAGTTAAGCTGTGTATAATTGCTGTGACTGGATGATGCTGGATTGAAACAGGCTGTGTATTCAGTTGTATATGGACCCCTGCTGTCGGTTGGCTCTGGAATAGGGCGGCTCCTGCTGCCTTGGTGCCGATACTTTTTAGTTCTCCTGTTCCCGTTGAGTTCTGGTTGAGCTCTCAGGAGATTCCTGGAGAGTAGGTGTTGGTTGGTGAAGTTCCGGTGGAGGGAGTTCCGGTTGGTGTGTGGTGTTCTTGGAAGCGCCGCGTGGGTGGCGTTAGTGGGTGTTCAGGCAATAAAGTAGTTCCTGTTTGAACCTACAAGCGCCTGGTGGAGGCTTGGTTATTTTGTGCCCAGCCAGACTACCGGCAGTTACTACTCCATTGAAATGGCTCTGCAGAGTTGTCCCCTTTGCAAGTGTTGTTTCCAATCTTCCTTGACTTTTTACGAGCTTTCAACACATTCATTAATACTCTCTTATTAGAAAAAACTCTGCTTGACTTTCCTGCCTCATCACTGGTCTATACTTTTGGTCTGTGACTCCCTGGCTACTTCTCAGCTACCTTATGGTTCTTCACAGATAGTTCTTTTCACAGTGAAGATTCTCAGTCTCAGCCATGTGCCCTCTGTTTTTTTTCACCTGACATTTGGACTCGCGAGATTCCATCTGTTCCTGTGGCTTCAGATAAACTTCCTTCTGTTACTGACCGATGAAGTTAAAATTTTAGCTTCAACCTCTCTTCTAGCTCCAGGGACATGTCTTTGTCTAAATGACCTTCCTTGGATATATGACAGCCACCTCAAAATGAACATGTTCAAAGTGGAATTCATACTCTTCATGTTTGTCCATTACATCTCCTATCAAATGACTCCACCATTTACTTGGCTGCTGATGTCAGAAACTTGGCTGGCATCCTTGACAACTTCTTCTTCCCTTCTGCTCACATTGAACTGAGTCATTGGTGTAGACTCAATAAGAAATTGATGGTTTTTAAAAATTAATTAATTTATTTTTATGCAGTCCTAAGGATTGAACCCAGTGCCTCCCACATGCTAGATAATTGCTCTGCCACTGAGCTACAGCCCCAGCCCTACCTCCAGATATTTCTTACATGTTTCTATGCCACCCTATTTTGTGACTCTATAGTGGGAAAGAATAACCACCATCTTTCTTCTGAACTACTCCTGTCACCTCCTATTTGGTCTCCAAACATTCACTCAATATCATTTCAGATACATTTTACACTCAGTAACAAGATTTATCTTCTTAATATGCAATCCAATCACTTCATACCTCCCTATAATGTTCTCCAAGCTTCTTTTTGCTCTTGTGATAAAGTCCAAATTCTTGATGGATTCTTCCTGCCTACCTCTTTGATCTCATTTTCTTCCCCCACTGTCCTCCTTACTTAATATGCTCCCAGCTCAGGGACTTTCTTTCAGTCCTTTGTCCTCATCAGGATGCTCTCTACCAGGGGTGACTAGATGACTTTTCTTTCTGTTTCCATCCCTCTTCTAGTCCCCAAACTTGAACAACTTCTATTCATCCTTCCAACCTCAGAATAGATGGCCATTATTTTGTGATCTCTTCCTCCCTTACTGTTAGGGTGACTGGATTGTATATATTGCAGCATTACATATATTTTCTTTATTATGCTTTGTCATAAACATTTAGATAATCATTTTCTTAATATCTGTGTTCCTGCCAAAATGACAAACTCTACACTGCTTAGTAAAGTACCCTTAGTGCCTGCACAGTGGCACAGAGTAGGCACTTGTTATATATTAATTGAATGAATGAGTCGATATTCTTGCGGTCCCTTTGGAGCTATAATGTATAATAGACACTGAATACTTGAACTATTACTAGTCCAAATTGATCTGTACCAGAAGTATAAAACACATACTAGATTTCAGACTTAGTATGAAAAAACAAACCCCAAATATCTCATTAATAGATTTTCTATTTACTTCATGTTGAAATGATAATATGTTGGATATATGGGGTTAATTAATTGTAATATTAAAATTAATTTTACCTGTTTCCTTTTACCTTTTTAAATAAGGCTTCTAGAAAGTATAAATTTCATATGTGGCTTTCATTATATTTTTGTTGGGCAGAGCTATTGTAGAGCATCACTTTGAACTTAAATTGAACATCAAAGCTTTTAAATTTCCTCATATTAATGAGAAATGTTTGAAACTATCACTTAAAAACTTTTGCATTGTTCACGGTGGAACCTTGTCTTTTCTCTCTCTAGTGCATGTAGCTACAAGGCTTGTAGGGTCATAAATCTCTCTGTCTTGTACCTCCTTGCTCAGTTGCTAATTTCTCTGGGGTCACAGAGATGCTTGAGAAAGACCTGTAATTGGCAGTCTCCTTAACACTCACTGTGGGAAAACTTTGCCCTTGGTGCAGTGATAGTGCCCACTTGTCAAGGGATCTCTGTATTTACAAGTCCAAAAACTATGTAATTGGTATGGGAGTGAGAACTAAGGGTTGGTGTTTGTCCTTGAAATATTTCCTCCTCTGAGTCTATGTTCTCTCCAACAAACCATGTAGGAATGGTTTTGGCATCTGATAAAAACACTGCCCACCAATTCCTTCTCAACCTGTTGCTCAGATTTTAAAAAATTATTTGGAAATACCTGTTTCATTTTTTTTTCTTAAAAACGTGATAATCTCTATTGAAACACTTTAAATTTATTCAACAGATTCTATTGTTTTTGCTTTTGCTTCATCTAGTTATCTCTTTCGAACATATTTGCCACGTACTTTTTTCTTAATGAGACAGTCCAGTGAAACTGACTTAATTTGAACATTGCAGGGAAAAAAACCACAATTTTCCACTTGTTTGTTACCTCAGTTTTGTTATTTTATATGTTTGAACACTATGAATGTTCTCTACCATTCAAGAATTTAAAAATAAATGCTCCAAGGAATTTATATTAGATTCATTACACCATCAGTCATCCACATTGCATACCACCCTGGACTGGCTTGGCTTGGCACAACGAAAGCAAACCAGACTGTAAGTGTTTGAGTTTCATCTGGCTTTGTGTTTGTGCCCAGCAACCTCTGATTAAGCTCATCAGTAATACTGGAATTTTTATTCTGACCATGTTCATACAAAGTCATTCTTGTTCCCTATTAATTGCCCTCTATTACAAGGGCCATCTTTCAGTCTTTGGGAGATCAAAATCCAGGGGATAATCAGATTGTTTCTCTTCTGTGACTATTGTAAGGATGAGGTCATCAGAAAGCATCATGATTATTGTGGCTTATGTGTCACAAATGATGCAAAAGAGACTTTACAGCTCTTCTTGGTCTTTCATTATATTTTTGTGAGAATCTCTTTGAGTGGCTTTTAACTTTGTGGGTACTGCCCTAACTGGTTGGGCTGTTTTCCTGAGGAATCTTATGTTCATGCCTCCTGGGTGGTGCCCAGGTAAAGTATGGGCCAGAGATTCAGGTTTATTATTATTATTCAGGACTCACTAGCCCATCTGGATTGTCACCCACTGAAGAAGGATCTTTGATCTTTCAGCCCCTCTCTGCACATCTTATCTGTTACTGGGGACTCAAGAAACTAAATGCCACTTGGGAATTTACACACTTCAGGGTCTAGTGATGCTTGTCAGGTTTGGGCTCCATAGAACTGGGCAGAGAGGAAGCCCATATAGCTTTTTGTGGGTTGAGATGTTGGTAGTTGTTTTAGACCATTTTCTGCTGATATAATTGAATACCATAACAGGGTTATTTATAAATAATAAACGCTTATTCAGTTCTCAGTTCTGGAGGCTGGAGAGTCCAAGGTTGAGAGGCTATTTCTTGCTGGTGGAAACTTCAAGGTTCCAAGGCAATACAGGACACTATATGGTTAGAGAGGCACGTTCAAAAGACAGAGCCAAACTGACTTGTGTAACAGACCCACTCTCAAGATAAATCTGTGAATTCACTAATGCATGAAGATTAATCCGTTTGTGAGATCAATTACCAGTTCTTACCTGGCACCACCTTTTACTACCTTACAATGAAAACTTAAGAGTTTTGGTGAGGACATTTGAACCATAGCATTAGGTAAGAGGAACCCAGCTCTTGAGGAGGTAAGCATGATCTCAGAGAAGAGAATTTTCTTTACTAAAAGTAAAAGTTTCTGACTTTCTACAAACTTCTAAAATGACCACTTCAAAGACAAGCTATTCTAAGTCACACATGTGTATGTTTACCTTTGAAAGCATTGAAGTGTGTGTCCTCTTGGAGGGTATTTGTTGAGTTAGATGAGTGTGGGGGAGAATGTCTACACTACCATGTAGTTATTGTTAGTGATGTAGAATCAATCCTATAAAATATATGTGGGAATGTATGTAATGAATTACTAAAATTGAAGGTACAGAAAACCAATTCAGGTATATTTAACAAGTAAATAAAGAGAGTTATTTTTATTGGAATATTTTTATTGTTATTTTTATTGGAATAAACACAGGAGTTTCCAGTTGCAGAGGTTTTCCTTTGTGTATTTGGTCTCCCTTGGAGGAGAGTGAGGGGGTGATTCTGACAGAGAAGAACTGAGCAAGCATATAAACCCACTGATTTGTGGGCTAGTTGACTGGGATTTTAGAGCATCTGTTGACCCACTTTGCCTTATAATGATATTCCATAGAAAGATACTGAATTTTTAAAAAACAGGTATTTTAACTGTACTTTTTTTTCCTGCTTTATTTAAAAAGCATAAAACCTGTCAGTTTCTGGAAGTATATTTGTTTATTCTTCTTAAAATCTCTTTGAAATATCGATTTTTCTAATGTCCCAAATAAAGCAGCAATTGTGATTTCAAGCAGGTCAAAATAGAATAATTTCTATTTAAAAAATGCTAATTTGATTTAATTTAACCCATACAACTGAAGACAAAGAGATGTCAATGATTTGAAATCATAGCTGAGGAAATTAAAATAAAGCAATTAAAATATCAGGTCATATCAGATGCAAATACTTGTTTTTTTTTTTTTTTACAAATATCATGAAATTGAGAAAAAGAATTTGAATGCTTGTCTCAAAGCTTTTTTGATCTTTACCCATAATGGAATGAGATCCTAACAAATGTGTGTCTTTTAGTCTTAGTTATTTCTCTTCCCTTGGGACTCCTCTTATTTTCCCCAAACAAAAATCATGTAGTAACTGTGAGGTGCTTTAGAAGTAGCTTTTTGGCCTAAACCTTGACCATATAGACCTTCCTGGGATTTTTAAATTTGCAAAGTATGAGCTGGTGAGTTGATGCATCTCTCTTTCCAGTGGTGGAACTCATAAGATGTAAACCATGATTGCGGTTTGGAGCATGCTCTGTGTGGAAGGACTGCTGCAAGCAAGAGAATATTAAAAAGGGAGGGAAGGAGGGAAGGAAGGAGAGGACACACAGAGAGAAACAGAGACAGACACATAGGCAGGCAGACCCACTGGAGAAAGAGGTCAAGCTGTTATGGTTTCTGCATAACCAACTGTTTGGTCAATGATCCTGGATTTTATGAGTTGTGTTACTTAACCTGGTCTGACCTATCTTTTGCTCTTGCAAACAAAGAGAGCCCTGAGTAATAAACAGAATAAAGTTATTTCAGAAGAAAATAGAGATTTGACCATATATATTTCAAATTTCTAGAAAAGGCTTGTTAATTTAACTTTCTCTGGGAATAATTTCTGGTACTCATGTGGTCTCACTTCAACATAGTAAGTTATGGAAAATAGTCTCTTGTGTATATTTTGGCATGGTGTTGAGCATATACTGCCAACTTGTGTAGATGAAAAATGTGTGTCACGTAAAGCCTAATTTCATAAGTGGCCTTACTGTTTACATGAGTTCAGGCTGGCTCCACTCTTTCTTTTAAAATGAGAAAGTTTCTGTTTTCTGAAACTTTCTGTTGAATTTGGTGCAGGTAGGATGAAGAATAGTTTGGCATTGCTGTGGTTGAGTGTGGTGGCACAGAGTGATGTCCAAGTATGGCCTCAGAGAATAGAATTCCAGAAGCAATTGTAGTTCTGCATCTAAGAACCTTGGACTCACTGTCCTTGTGACCTAGCAGGTAGGATCGATCCACTCCCTGACAGGGGTATCTTGCTTTAGAGGAATAAGCACCTTCAGTAGCTAATGGAGAATTAATGTCAGGGTTGTTTCTTGATTTTTATTTCTTCTGAAACAAAGTGGCTCTGATCCCAAATTTAAAAAGATGTCTTCATTTCAAGTGAAGCAAGGAAACATCATCAGTTTGACTGAAATCAAGATGTGTAATATATAATTTATAATATCTGAAAATAAAGTTTTATCTTTTTTGTAGTAACTTCTTAGAGGTGAAGGAAGTCACTGTTCAGAGATGGCACACATTTTATTAGCATTCACATCTTTACCCCAAGATGAGTATAAGCATAACAGTTCTGTCATCTATTGTCAACACATTAAACCAGTGTCAAAAGACTTTTAAAAAATGCTATTAATTAACTTCGCTGAAAGTTGTTTTTGGACATGGAAGCACATTCAGTCAAAATCTCCCTGGTTCAAACAGTGTTCCTGAAGAGTTCTTGACTGGGCATGCCCAGCTTCGAGAGACAGTAGTCAGGGCCTGTCTACTGTAAGAGGTGATGTCTGGAGGGGTTCTTTAAATCAACAGATTAAACATTTGCAGAGATCTACTGAATTAGTGCATTTACTACCTACATTTACATATGATATTGTATAAGATTAGGGAATGTTTTTGAAACAAATTTCCTGCTCCTTTTTTAATAAAGTGGTGATGATAAGCTAAAGCAATGCATTTAAGATGACAGTTTCTGTCACATTGTTCATATCCTTTTCCTGTGTCCCTCTACTTTCCTTAAACATCAATTAATTGCTTATTAATTGATTCCTGTGGAAGATTTTCGCTTCTCACAAATAGGCGATGGAATCCCTAATGGCTTCCCTGGTTAATGAAAATGGCTCACTGAGGTTCAGTGTGTTGTGTCTGCATTTTCTCTGGGGTCTTTTTTCTCTTTGTGGCAAACAAGAGTTTCTGTGCTGAGGGACAGAGAGAGGCAATTACAGATCTTCATTGCTGAGAGGAATCTTCTTCTTCCTGGGGTCTGGGTAGGAAATGGATTTGCTCCACTTTGTGTACTCTTGAGAGGTTTTATAATGCTCCAGAAATTCTTTTCTCAACAGCAACACATTAAAAGTATTGCTTAGTTACTTCATATTCCATATCAGATATGCTTTTTTTTGAGGGGGAGAGGGAGTTTCTTACACACACACACACACACACACACACACACACACACCAGAAATTTTCTACTTAGTGTATGATGACATTTGTTTATGCTGTTATTTTCAGCTATTAAACATTAAAAAAACTCATTAAGACTCAATTATGCCTTTTGATGGAGTCATGTTTATTTATCCATAATATATTTTAAATGGGAGTGCTTGCAGGAAGTTTTTAGAAGGCTTGACTGAAATGTGGCAGTGATGGGGACTTTAAGGAGGTTTCAGAGTACATACCAGAAATGGTGGTGACTGCAGTGAGGGTTCAGCTGTTTCCAAGTTAAGGACTGCAGGCGCTGGCAGCGCTCTGCCTGCATAATGTGTGCAGACAGTGATGCACAATAAATGATTCCTTCTGAGGCCAGTGGCATGTGGTGATGCCCTTAGGATACTGGAAAGGGATGCAAAGGTAAGGCTGAGTGGCTTTCTGTGTCTTTTTGAATTTGCTTAAGCAACTGAGGTTTCCTGCCTGAGATGTCTTGTCAGAAGAGTATTGGGGGAATGGAAAACGGGGTAATTCAGAGAAGTCGGATGGATCTAAATTTAGATGATAATAGGTGATGACTTTGATAGGATCCTTGTACTAGAGCAGATGACCAAGGACCTATTGGATAGGCTGGTGGAAAGCTTGAACAGAGAGTCTATTAGAGTGAACTGGGAGAGTGACCCAAAGTGTACTGAGTTGGGATTCTGTTAGCTGAGAAATGGATTTTCTAAATATTCATTTTTTTTGAGAAAAAATAAAACAAATTGGGAAGGATAGTAAGTAATGAAGGTAAATAAGAAATATGGAGATGTAATTGAGGACAATACCATGGGTCATCACTGTGTTTTCTGCTTTTGGACTGCTTTTGGAAAGTATAAAGATTAGATGGGATGATGGACTCTAGGACTGAATTCATTTGGAGGTTGTTTTTCATGTACTTGGTATTCTTGTTGTTTTGATCTGAAGAAATCTTGTGACTGCCTTTTCTTTACACAACCCTCAATATTAGTATTTCAAATACATTATATATGAGATGTAAATTACCTTGTACAAATATTTAACATGCCAATGGGTACTGGCATCTTGGTATAGATTTCACATGTCATACATCGAGAAATGAATGAGATGACAGATATGGGGGCACCACAATTCAGTGCCCTCATGCTTATTTTCAGTCTGCATGTTGCAATATTTTCAGTTCATGTGTACCTGGATAAGTAGATCTGTGGGTTATAATCTAGATTAAATTTTTAAAAATTTATTATATTTTGCACTGCTGTGAATTGAACCCAGGACCTCCTGCATGCTAGGAAAGTGCTCTCCCATGGAATGACATACCTAATTCCTATATTCTAGATTTAAATAACAACACTCACAAAATTAACAAGTGGTTTAAAAAGAATCTTGCTATAGAATTTTGGTTTCAAGATAAACCAATAAAGCAGAAAAACTATAAGGAAATTGCAAAACTGATACTCTTTTATCAATAACAATCACAAAACAATTCAAAATCATTAAGAAGACTTTAAAAAACAAACTATGAATCTATAATCATTAATGATCAATCTCATTTAACGTAAATATTGTATTAAAAATAGTATCTAAGTACAATAGTACATTTATGTATGTATTAGTAAATAATGATACACATATTGGGGTGAGTGCTCCACCTGTTTGCTATGTGTGATTAAAAATTTGAGCTGGCCATGGTGGTTCATACCCATAATCCCAGTAACTTTGGAGGCTGAAGCAGGAGGATGACGAATTCAAAGCCAGCCTCAGTAATTTAGAGAGGCCCTAAGCCACTCAGACCCTGTCTCTAAATAAAATGCAAACAAAAGTTTGGAGACCACTGCTTTGTATTATTTCTATTATATTACTACTACAAGGGTGATTCTCAACCTTTGTATCTACTTAAAGTTATTAAGGTATGTAGATAGATACACAATTCTCATTTCTTTTTTTTTATTGGTTGTTCGCAACATTACAAAGCTCTTGACATATCATATTTCATACATTAGAGTCAAGTGGGTTATGAACTCCCATTTTTACCCCAAATACAGATTGCAGAATCACATCGGTTACACATCCACATTTTTACATACTGCCCTATTAGTAATTGTTGTATTCTGCTACCTTTCCTATCCCCTACTATCCCCCCTCCCCTCCCCTCCCATCTTCTCTCTCTACCCCATCTACTGTAATTCATTTCCCTCCATGTTTATTATCCCGTTCCCCTCACAACCTCTTATATGTAATTTTGTATAACAATGAAGGTCTCCCTCCATTTCCATGCAATTTCCCTTTTTTCTCCCTTTCCCTCCCACCTCATGTCTCTGTTTAATGTTAATCTTTTCTTCCTACTCTTCCTCCCTGCTCTGTTCATAGTTGCTCTCATTATATCAAAGACGACATTTGGTATTTGTTTTTTAGGGATTGGCTAGCTTCACTAAGCATAATCTGCTCTAGTGCCATCCATTTCCCTGGAAATTCCATGATTTTGTCATTTTTTAGTGCTGCGTAATACTCCATGGTGTATAAATGCCACATTTTTTTTATCCATTCATCTATTGAAGGGCATCTGGGTTGATTCCACAGTCTAGCAATTGTGAATTGTGCTGCTATGAACATCGATGTGGCAGTATCCCTGTAGTGCGCTCTTTTAAGGTCTTCAGGGAATAGTCCGAGAAGGGCAATAGCTGGGTCAAATGGTGGTTCCATTCCCAGCTTTCCCAGGAATCTCCATACTGCTTTCCAAATTGGCCTTACCAATTTTCAGTCCCACCAGCAATGTACAAGAGTACCCTTTTCCCCACATCCTCACCAGCACTCGTTGTTGTTTGACTTCATAATGGCTGCCAATGTTACTGGAGTGAGATGGTATCTTAGGGTGGTTTTGATTTGCATTTCTCTGACTGCTAGAGATGGTGAGCATTTTTTCATGTACTTGTTGATTGATTGTATGTCCTCCTCTGTGAAGTGTTTGTTCATGTCCTTGGCCCATTTGTTGATTGGGTTATTTGCTTTCTTATTGTCTAATTTTTTGAGTTCTTTGTATACTCTGGATATTAGGGCTCTATCTGAAGTGTGAGGAGTAAAAATTTGTTCCCATGATGTAGGCTCCCTATTTACCTCTCTTATTGTTTCTCTTGCTGAGAAAAAACTTTTCAGTTTAAGAAAATCCCATTTGTTGATTCTTGTTATTAACTCTTGTGCTATGGGTGTCCTATTAAGGAATTTGGAGCCCGACCCCACAATATGTAGATCGGAGCCATCTTTTTCTTCTATCAGACGCAGAGTCTCTGATTTGATATCTAGCTCCTTGATCCACTTTGAGTTGACTTTTGTGCATGGTGAGAGGAGGGGATTCAGTTTCATTTTGTTGCATATGGATTTCCAGTTTTCCCAACACCATTTGTTGAAGATGCTATCCTTCCTCCATTGCATGCTATTAGCTCCTTTATCAAATACAAGATAGTTGTAGCTTTGTGGATTAGTCTCTGTGTCCTCTATTCTGTACCATTGGTCCACCTGCCTGTTTTGGTACCAGTACCATGCTGTTTTTGTTACTATTGCTCTGTAATATAGTTTGAAATCTGTTATCGCTATACCACCTGATTCACACTTCCTGCTTAGAATTGTTTTTGCTATTCTGGGTCTTTTATTTTTCCATATGAATTTAATGATTGCTTTATCTATTTCTACAAGAAATGCCATTGGGATTTTGATTGGCATTGCATTAAACCTATAGAGAACTTTTGGTAATATCGCCATTTTGATAATGTTAATTCTGCCTATCCATGAACAGGGTATATTTTTCCATCTTCTAAGATCCTCTTCTATTTCTCTCTTTAGGGTTCTGTAGTTTTCATTGTATAAGTCTTTCACCTCTTTTGTTAGGTTGATTCCCAAGTATTTTATTTTTTTTGAGGATATTGTGAATGGAGTGTTTTTCCTCATTTCCGTTTCAGAAATTTTGTCGCTGATATACAGAAATGCCTTTGATTTATGCATGTTGATTTTATATCCTGCCACTTTGCTGAATTCATTTATTAGTTCTAGTAGTTTTTTTGTAGACCCTTTTGGGTCTTCTAGGTATAGAATCATGTCATCCGCAAATAGTGATAATTTAAGTTCTTCTTTTCCTATTTTTATGCCTTTAATTTCTTTCGTCTATCTAATTACTCTGGCCAGTGTTTCGAGAACTATATTGAATAGAATTGGTGATAGGGGGCAACCCTGTCTTGTTCCAGATTTTAGAGGGAATGCCTTCAATTTTTCTCCATTCATAATGATGCTAGCCTGAGGCTTAGCATAGATAGCTTTTACAATGTCGAGGTATGTTCCTGTTATCCCTAGTTTTTCTAATGTTTTGAACATAAAGGGATGCTGTACTTCGTCAAATGCTTTTTCTGCGTCTATCGAGATGATCATATGGTTCTTATCTTTAAGTCTATTGATGTGGTGAATAACATTTATTGATTTCCGTATATTGAACCATCCTTGCATCCCAGGGATGAATCCTACTTGATCATGGTGCACAATTTTTTTGATGTGCCTTTGTATCCGATTCGCCAGAATTTTATTGAGGATTTTTGCATCTAGGTTCATCAGAGATATTGGTCTGTAGTTTTCTTTCTTTGAGGTGTCTTTGTCTGGTTTAGGAATCAGGGTGATGTTGGCCTCATAGAATGAATTTGGAAGAGCTCCCTCTTTTTCTATTTCCTGAAATAACTTGAAAAGTATTGGTATTAATTCTTCTTTAAAGGTTTTGTAAAACTCTGCTGTGTACCCATCCAGTCCTGGGCTTTTCTTGGTTGGTAGTCTTTTGATTGCTTCTTCTATTTCATCCATTGATATTGGTCTGTTTAGATTGTGTGTATCCTCCTGACTCAGTCTGGGCAAATCATATGACCTAAGAAATTTATCAATGTCTTCACTATCTTCTCTTTTATTGGAATATAGGTTTTCAAAATAATTTCTAATTGTCTTCTGTATTTCTGTAGCATCTGTTGTGATATTGCCTTTTTCATCTTGTATGTTAGTAATTTGAGTTCTCTCTCTTCTTCTCTTCATTAGCATGGCTAAGGGTCTGTCGATCTTATTTATTTTTTCAAAGAACCAACTTTTAGTTTTGTTATTTTTTTCAATAGTTTCTTTTGTTTCAATTTCGTTGATTTCTGCTCTGATTTTAATTATTTCTTGCCTTCTGCTACATTTGCTGTTGTTTTGCTCTTCCTTTTCTAGGGCTTTGAGATGAAGTGTGAGCTCATTTATTTGTTGGTTTTTTCTTTTTTTGAGGAATGACCACCAGGCGATGAATTTTCCTCTTAAAACTGCTTTCATTGTGTCCCATAGATCCCGATATGTTGTGTCTGTATTTTCATTTATCTCTAAGAATTTTTTGATTTCCTCCTTTATGTCTTCTGTAACCCATTGATCATTCAGTAACATATTGTTCATTTTCCATGTGATGTAGGATTTTTCCTTCCTTCTTTTATCATTGATTTCCAGTTTCATTCCATTATGATCTGATAAAATTCATGGTATTATCTCCACCCTTTATATTTACTGAGGGTTGCCCTATGGCATAATATATGGTCTATTCTTGAGAAGGATCCATGTACTGCTGAGAAAAAAGTATATCCACTTGAGGATGGTTGATATATTCTATATATGTGAGTTAAGTCTAGGTTATTGATTGTTATATTGAGGTCAATAGTTTCTTTATTCAACTTTTGTTTGGAGGATCTGTCCAATGGTGAGAGAGGTGTGTTGAAGTCACCCATAATTATTGTGTTGTGGTCTATTTGATTCTTGAACTTGAGGAGAGTTTGTTTTATGAACGTCGCAGCGCCATTATTTGGTGCATAAATATTGATAATTGTTATGTCTTGTTGGTGAATGGTTCCCTTTAACAGTATATAATGTCCTTCCTTATCCCTTTTGATTAACTTAGTCTTGAAGTCGATTTTATTCGATATGAGAATGGCCATCCCTGCTTGCTTATGAGGACCATGTGCGTGGTATATTTTTTCCCATCCTTTCACCTTGAGCCTGTGTATGTCTTTTCCAATCAGATGTGTCTCCTGGAGGCAGCATATTGTTGGATTTGTTTTTTTAATCCATGTTACCAGCCTATGTCGCTTTATTGGAGAGTTTAAGCCATTAACGTTTAGAGTTACTATTGATATATGGTTTGTACTTCCTGCCATGTTTGATTATTTATCTCTTTTTTTTTTTCTAATTTAGTTTGTTTCTCCATGATTAGCTTTCCCCCCGTCCTCTGTCTTTACCGAGACACTTCCCACTTATGGTTTTGGTTATGACTCGTAAGTTTGGTTTTTTTATGTTATCCCAAATCTCTTGGATGTTTTTCTCGTGATTTTTTACCAGTCTATCTGAGTTGACTAGACTCTTTTCAAGATGATATATTTTGTCTTCATTATCTGACATTCTGGCTTCTACTTGCTCCACTCTGTTAGTGATACTCTCGATTGAGTTTTTAATTTGGTTTATCGTTTCCTTCATTTCTAGAATTATTGTTTGATTTTTTTTATAATCTCTATCTCCTGATAAAGATGCTTAACTTCTTCTTTTATCTGTTTATGTAATTCATTTTCAATGTGATCTTTAAGGTTCCTTTCCATCTGTCTAAGGTATTCCTTGAATTCTTTATATGGCCATTTTTTCTGATGACTCTAGGTCCTCCTGAATATTTAGGCTGTCCTTCATTGTTTATACTCCTTTTCTTCCTTGGTTTTTAATGCTCATGTTACTTCTTGTTCTGTTTGACTGCTGAGTTACTGTTTACTCTTATAAATTTATTTGATGCTTGGGAGAAGAGATATTAGAAGGGAAGGGAAGAATTCACTAAAGAGAATGAGTGTAGGCAGGTAGAATTCAAGGAAGGGGGAATAAGAAAATTGAAAAGAAATGAAAAGACAAAAGAAAAAAAGTGAAAAGAAAGAAAGAAAAAACAAAAAACCAAAAATTTAAAACCAAAAAAAAATTATAATGATAATAAAAAAATGGAAATTAAAGTTTAAAAAATAGTAGTAATAATAATAAAAAGAATTAAAAAAATTGAAACCATTAATAAAAAAGTTAAAGAACAACAACATCAACAACAAAAAATGAAAATAAAATAAAAAAATACTAATAATAATCATAAAAAAATTAATAATAATAAATGCAGTCATAGAGCTCGATTAACTTCTCTTCCAGTAGGTGGAGCTATGCCCACTGGGCCAAGCTTCTCTTCTTGATAGGTGGGATCCAATCACTGTGCATCAGCTCTTCCTCCCAGACTGTGCGGGTCTCCAATCCTGAGTGCCTAGGACCTTCTCTTGTGTTTCCTCAAGCCAGGCCCCGCTCACCTGTGACACTCACCACAATACTGGCTACACACCAGGTCTGCTGCTCCTGGGAGCCTTGTTTTCATTGATGCCTGGACACACCCTTTCTGTTTGCCTCCCTCAGACCCTACATTTGTAGAGCTTGGGGCTGAGGACCCCCAGCAAATTTGTTTGCCCTCAGGTAGCAACTCCCCTGGTAGCTGGTGCAAGGGACCTCTGTTGTCAGCACTGGTGGGAGCGGTAGCCGGGAGTTCTGCGCAGCTAGACCCGCGTCACTCCAGATTCCCTCAGTCTGGCTATCGTGCTCAGTTGGCCTATACCTCTGTGAGTTCAGGCGGGCCGACTAGTTATTTCAGCGGGATCATTAGTGCTGAGTCACGAGAAGCAGGCGAACCGGAGCTAGAATGTAGCCAATCTGGGCTCTGTGTGTTCTGAGAAGGCCAGACTATTCGCCCCGGATCCACTTCAGCTCAACATTGCCTAGTGGTCCTGAGCAAACAGCATCTTGATAGTTTACTTCTCCTATGCCCGCGCAGCTGAAGGGGTTAGAGACTTGATCTCTCTGCGTCCACCACCATTTTAGATCACTTAGATTTTAAATTGTCACTCATCAGCTGTTCCATTTTACTCAGCGGGTCGGCGGCTTACTCGCGTGGTAAAGAGTCTGCTCTAAGGTGCTCCTCAGGAAGTGGCTGCGGCGGCTGCGGCCCAGGTGCAGCCGTCGGAACACCCGGGGAGGGAGTGCGGGCTGGGGGAGGGGAGGCAGCCCTGCGGGGCCCATGCGGGGTGTCTGAGCATGCGAGAGAGCGGGCGGGGCGGGGGAAAGAAATTGAGATCTAGATTTAGGGAGTGAGCGTGGGAGGAGAGATGGCGGGGGAGAAGCAAAGCGGGAAGGTGGAGTGGAGAAGGAAAAGGGGCCGAGAGAGCCGGGCAGCTCGGGGGCTGCAGCCTTACTGCTCGCGGTGGAATCGTGACGGACTCATTCCACCTTGGCTGGAGTCGTGACGGATTCACTCCACCTAGGCCCCTTTCTTGACACGGTGCTTAGTCTTTGTCGACAGATCTCCTTTAATGATCTTTACTTTTTCTTTTAAGACGCGGCAACACACGCTGCGGGCGCGGCGGCACGGAGCATGGAGCGGCTCACTCACTTCCTGCCACCATCTTCTGAAGATCGCCCCACAATTCTCATTTCTATTGAAGAAGTCACATGTATGTTATGAATCCTTGACTACGTTGAAACCAGGATAATTATAATTCTCTAGCTTCTGATGTAGGACAGAAGAGGCTGGACACTCAAGGAATTTTCAGGTTGTAGGTTTATTGACTGCAGGGTCCAGAGAGGCTATTGCCTAAAACATTTTCTGGATGAAGAATCCAGAATGCTTTGAACTTTATATCCAGTGGGAAAAGGGGCTTGAAGATTTGCATTTTTGTAGGAGTCTACATAACAGTATTTATATATATATTTCTTGAGTTCACAGAAAGTACTTTTGTCCTTTTTTTTTAGATTAGTCAGAGGTTTTACAATAAAAGCAGAAGTGACATCATCAAGTCTGTGGCCAAACTTAGTTTTTGTAAGACAGAATGACTTAGTTCTCACAAGAAACGGGAAGTCATATCTCACATTGAGTTTTTTGTAGAAATTTTTGCTGATATTCTGTTATAAAGCTTTCTGACAAGAAGAGGAAATTGTATGTTACAAATATGGTGGGGGTTTCTGCTTAATTATGGTAAGGGTCTTCTGGGTGGGGGTCTGTGGTCTGCTTCACCTCCAGGTACTGTGCCACTTAACTTTTACCTCTTTGTCACCTTATACTGCTTAACCATGTGTTTCCCCAGCAGCTTTCTTGCTGGCAACAGGCCTCTCTTTTATGTTCTCTATGGCTAGGAAAACTATTTTTCCATCTTAAAAGCAAGGCAGGTGGCATAGCAGTAAAATATGTAAAATCACATGTTTTGAAAATTGAAGACATGCACCTGCTCAAGTGTATGTACAATGAATGCTAGGCACATAGAAGTCCAGAATTACCTTGCTGACTGAGGCAGAGACTCTTCAAGTCCTAGTCCAGGTATCAGTGTTGTCTTTGCTGAGAACTGTGTTCCAAAGCTGAAGTAATCACTATTTTCCAGGGTTTGTGTACTGTCAGAATATGAGTCATAATATGCAAATGAGGCATAATCATGGTTGCACTTCTAAAGGTACTGGAACTGAGATCAAGACAAATTTGGCATGTTTTACGTCCTATGTTCTTAATTATCTGATTAGAGCTGATTACTCTTCAGTCCCCCTAGGAAATGTAATTGAGTAGGCATCTGCAATTTGGTTTTGTGTGTTTGTTTGGGTGTATGTGTTTTTATGTGGATGTTTGTATATTTTCAGTTTCCCTTCCAATACTTAGTGTGTCAGCAGGCACTAAAAAAAAAGATAACTTCCATTAAGCAGTTGCTTCCACTTCTCAATAGATTTATGTGGTCTTTTTATTAGCTTTTTGGTTGCCTATTTTATAATCAGTTTTCCACATCTACTTTTAAAGCCATGCTTTGCCTTTAGGGTGATTTAGAAAGAGTATTATTTAAAAATTATTTTCTCCAGAGATTGTACTTTACAGAATTATTTTTATTAAACAAATTTTATATGACTTAGTAAATTTTACAATAGAAAATATAATTCACTTTAACAGACAGGTAATAAGCCTGAGGCATATCTTTGAAAGAACTCAAGAATTCTTAGTTCAAAGAGCAGTGCCAAGTTTAATTTAATGTGGACTTTCTACCTTATGGCCAACAGATTCTCTTTCTTATTTTGTTATAAATATATTACAGATTCACTAAATAGGTTAACTTTTTCTTCTTTTTTTTTAACAAATGGAAATTGACTGAATTAATAAATGTCAATTATAGTAGACTCAGAATGACCGGACACAGATTGCATTTGGGTAAATCAAAGGAGGTTTATCTAAAGGTTACAGTAAGAGGCAATAGCAATAACAAATGGAGCTTCAAGTTTCCAGGTCACCCTGAAAGGACCTCATCAGCAGATTCACTCCTATGCTCCTGATGAGAAGTCTGAGAAGTCAGTCTTTCCTCCAGTCTCAAGCACATAAGACTAGAGCAGTAGTTTGGATGTGAGCTGGGGATGCATCCACCTTGATGCTAAAAAACGGGCAGAAGTTCTGTGTGTGATTCAGTAAAGCACCTGACTCATTTTTTGCTGTGTTGCCCTGGGCCTTCATGGTGAGGTCCTCCTTTTTTCCTGTACTGAGAGCTACAGGACAAGATAGTACCTCGACAACTACAGAACTCAGGCTACCAGGTCTTAAGATGAGGAATAGTTTTAGCCTACCCATGTCTATTCTTACAAATTCAGAAAATAAAGGGAAAAAAAAGCCAAGGGGAGAATATAGACTACCTATAATGACCCCACCAAGAGATATACAGCATTTACATTGTGGGGGATATTTGCCCAGGCACTTCTAATACAAGAATGTTCAATTCTAGGAATACTATCTACTAATCTGTTTTTACTTTAACAAAAAACTGCAGATACCTTGTTATATTAATAAATACTGACCTACAATTATTTTAATGGCTAATAGTATTCTATGATACAGTTTTATGATTACTTATATAACCAATCAACTATTGACCAGCATTTGTTATTTCTCTCTCTCTTCTCCCCCCACCCACCACCTGTGATTGAACCCAGCTAAACCACTGAACTACAACTTTTTTTTTTTTTAAATTTTGAGACAGGGTGTCACTAAGTTGCTGAGGCTAGCCTTGAACTTGGCAATCCTCTTGCCTCAGCCTCCTGAGCTTCTGGGATTACAGGCATGTGCTACCATGTCTGGCTGATATTTCTCTCTTTTGGTTACCATGCTGCATTAGAAGCTTCTTGTAGTTATACCTTTTAGTTAGGTACATTGTCAAATTAATATTTTTATTCTTACTTATCAAATTCTTTTTACATATTTGTGTGAAGAGAACTCATGATAGAGGGGCATTTTTAGATGCTTACGGAAGGAGAATTTTAATGCTGGATAGTCTGCTGAACAAATTCTGATTAGAAAATTCCTAAGGGTAGTCTTATATTAAACTAATTCAACCAAGAAAAATTATATTTAGAGCAGGTTTTTTTCCATTTGATTAAATTTGTTGTAAATATAATTCACATGCAATAAAAAATTACTTTTTTAGATGGCTTTTTGAATATTGATAAATGCACATAGTCAGGTAACTTTTTCCTGAGTCTTTCCTTCATCCCTGAATGTTCCCTCAGACCTCTTTGTTTTATTTTGAGACAGGGTATCACTAAAGTTTTCAATCCTTTCTCTCGACCCCCAGGTCTTGACAACTATTAATCTATTTCCTTTTTATATAGTTTTGCTTCTTCCAGAATATCACATAAGTGGAAGACTTTTGAGTCTGGCTTCATTTATGTGATCCATTTAATATTCATCTGTATTGCTGTTGGCATTTGTAATTTGTTCCTTTCTATTTTACTCATCAGATGATGAACATTGGGTTGTTTCTGGTTTTTTGATGATCATGAATAAAGCTGTTATAAACAATCGCATTCAGGCCTAATATAGATATATTTCTATTTTTCTTGGATAAATACTTAGGAATAGGATTGCTGGGCTCTGTGATAAAGGGTATGCTTAACTTTCTAAGAAACTGTCAAGCTTTTGGGTTGCACCAAAATTTGAGTCATTTTATACGGTCGCTGGATGCATGTGAGTTTCAATTGCTCTGCATCCTCACTAGCATTTAGCATTGTCAGGTTTTTGTTTTTCTTCCTTTCTTTTAAAATTTTATCTATTTTAGTAGTGTGTCATGATATTTTATTGTGATTTAAACTTTTACTTCTCTTATAAGTACAGATGTTGAATCCATTTTTCATATTTGTTTTTGCTTTCCACATATCTCCTTTGATAACATGTCTGTTTGATTTTCTTCCCACTTATAAAAATTCAATTTTAAAAATCATTGAACTGGGCTGGGGTTGTGGCTCAGTGGTAGAGCGCTCGCCTAGCATGCACGAGGCACTGGGTTCGATCCTCAGAAACCACATAAATGTAAAAAAGATATTGTGTCCACCAAAAACTAAAAAATAAATATTTTTAAAAAATCATTGAGTTATGAGAGTTATTTATATATTTAGGATAAAAGTCCTTCTGATACCATCAGTTACCGGTGGTGAGTTCTGCTTCCTCACATGTTGAAGTATTATTAGAGAAGCATATCGAGGCAAACATATAAAGCAAGGCTTATTTAAAAAAGGGGTAATACAGACTCTCCCAGGTATTCCAAGAAGTGAGGTGTTCTGCCTTAGGCTTCCTTTGTTCTCCTGCTTTCTTCCCCTTATCTGTCTCCTTCCTGACTAGGCCCAGGAGATTCTCCAGAGAGATGGCCAAAAGATGAGAAGCAGGTGGGCTGGAGGGGCCAAAGTGGAGTGATCCAGGCAGGAAGGGGTCCCTGGTGCATTAATTATAATTTTTACAACTCCCTGTAGGAAGGGATAATTCCTGGGACAGGTTATCTTAGCAACAGGTTGGGGCAGGGACAGGTTATCTGGATTAGGGTGGAAGAAGGGCTCTGAAGGCATTAACATTTGGGGTGGCCTCCAACTTGTCTTTGATTTTGGCTTCACTTCCAAGCACAGTAAACAAATAGAAGAAAGAACATTAGAATAAAGGAAGAAAATGGGAAGGGAAAGAGAAAATAGTAGAGATTGAAATGGAGCAAATTATATTCCATACATGTACGATTTTATCAAAATGAGCCCTACTATTATGTATTAGTATATATATAAAAATAGTAGCATTGTTTAGGGCCTAGCTGCTCAAGGCAGTAATACCAAGTGTGGCGTACAAGAGGCTGAAAAATCCTAACAGTCAAAAATCTGGGATATGAGATGTCCCTAGAGGGCTTTGGAAAGCTCTGGTTCCTGGAGTTGCAGAAGGCTATGTGCATGTGCAGAGTGTGAAGCGCTGGAGAGAGATCTGGGAACATTCTGACCTCTCACCTCTGGGATGACCCTGAGGCTCTGCACAAGCAGAAAGCAAGGCTAAGGCAGATTGTTAAATTGCCAGTGTTTAAATCATGCCCCCGAAGAAACACAAAGTCCTTCAGGAAAAGTTCCTTGAACTTACTGGTTCAAGGAACTCAAGTAAATTAATGTTCAATCAGCAGCTGATTGCAAAGCTGGCCAAGCAGAGACTTGACAAAGAACACAGTTACAGAATTAGACCAGGAAAGTTACTAAATAAACAGTAGCAGCAACAACAACAAATAGCAAAAACATACCCTGGGGAAGGGGAGGATCATATCTCTAGAGTTACCACTAACTCTAAACTGTTACTTATTATATTATCTAAACTGTTCAATTTTCAATAAAAATTATGAGACACATAGGAAACTATAAATCATACTCAGGAAAAAGGCAATCAATAGAAATTGTCCCTGAAGACTTGAATGACACTATAAACTAACTAGACCTAAAGACAGACACACTAACTAGACACACAGAACTCCCCAGCCCAAAGCAGCAGAACACAAATTCTTCCCCAGTGCACCAGAAATATTTCAGGATAGACCATAAGTTTGTAGTGAAACATGTCTCAATAAGTCCCCAAAGACTTTACTGGTGAAGACTACAAATGTTAAAGAGGAATGAACACCCGTCTTTCACAAACTTCAAAAAATAGAAGAGAAAGGATTACTTCCCAACACAATCTTCAAGGCAAGTGTTACTCTGATGCTAAAAATCATGATTTTAGTTGGAAGAAATCCTCCATAAAATATTAGCAAACCAAATCCACCAGCATAAGAAATAGGATAATATACCCTGACAAAATGGAATTTATTCCAGGATTGCAAAGCTCTTCAACATAGGAAAATCAATCAGTCATGTGATGTTAATAAAGGGCAAACCACTATATCATCTAGTAGATGTAGAAAATATATTTGATGAAATCTAGCACCTTTTTATGATTAAAAACACTGAAAAAACCAGAACAGAAGAGCCTTCCTTGGACTTATTAAAGGGAATCTCTGAACAACCCACAGATAATGTTAGAGTCAATAGTGAGAGACTAAAAACTTGAACCCTAAGCTCAGGAACAATTCAAGGATCTCCACCCACTTTTATCCCATCTTGTACCAGAGTTTCTAGTCAGGGCAACTAGGCAGGTAAAATAAATAAAAGATTTTCAGTTTGACAAGAAAGACATAAAACTATCTCTAGAGACAGATGTCATAGATGACTTGACCTTCACAGAAATTCCTGTGGAATGTGAACTTTAAAAATTTGGAACTAAAAAGAGAGTTCAACAAGGTTGAAGGATACACGAACAATATATACAAGTGAACTGTATTTCTGTATACTTACTAGCAATGAACAGCTCAAAAATAAAATTGAGAAGATGAACAGTTCAAAAATAAAATTGAGAAAACCATTCCATTGACAATAGCCTAGAAGAAAATAAAATGCCAGTAACAAATTTAACAAAGGAAGTGAGAGGTGTGCACACAAAAAACCATAAAACATCATTAAAAGGAAGTAAAGACCTAAATAAATGGAATGACAGCCTGTGTTCACTGATAGGAAGATTTAATTTTGTTATGATGGAAACAGTACTCACATTGATTTATAGATTAAATACAATCCCTTTCAAAATCTAGCTGCTTTTATTGTGGTTGATAAGCTGACGCTAAATACCATATAGGAATGCAAGGCACCCAGAATAGCCAAAATAATCATAAAGAAGAAGAGCAAATTTGGATGAAATACTTCCCTATTTAAAAACCTATTAAGCTACAATAATCAAAGCAGTGTAATGCTGGAACAAGAATAGATAGATAAATGAAATAGGATTAGGTGTCCAGGAATTTACCCTTTATTTATAGAGAATTGATTTCTGACAATTGTGCTAAGAACATTCAATGAGTAAAGAATGATCTTTTTAATATGTGATGTTGTAACAACTGGGTCTTCACAAGCATGAGAGTAGGGCTGGACCTCTAATAATACTGTAGAAAAAATTAAAATGGATCATAGATCTCAATGTAAGCACTAAAAGCACAAACTCTTAGGAGAAAGCATAGGAGCAAATGATCAGAACTCTGAGTTGGGCAATGTTTCCTTATATATGAAAAATAGATAAATTGTACTTCATCAAAATATTTATTTATTTTTGCTTCAAAGAATACCATAAAGAAAGAAAAAGGACAACCTACAGAGTTGGAAAAACTATTTGCAAATAATCTGATTAGAGACTTACACCCAGAAAATACAAAGAACTCTTACAACAGAACATTAAAAAGACAATCCAATTAAAATACAGGCAAGCATTGAAGAGATATTTCTCTGAAATATATACAAATGTCTAATAAGCATATGAAATCAAAATGATAGATACCTCTTTACATCCAGAGGATGGCTAGAAAAAAAGAAAAGAAAATAACAAATGTTGACGTTTGGAGAAGTTAGAATCTTTATTGTTGGTGAAATTAAAGTGGTGAACCCAATTTAGACAAAAGTTTTTGTAGTTCTTCAAATTGTTAAATACAGTTACCATATTACCCAGTACTTCCACTCCTACCCATATATGCAAGAAAAATGAAAGCATACAACCAGAATAAAATTTTGTGTACACAGGTTCATAGTAGCATTATTCATAAGAGCCAAAATGTAGGACGACCTAAATGTCTATCCATTTTATGTATACATAAAAGGTACATGTATATACAATGAACTATTATTCAAAAACAAAAAGAAAAAACTGATTCATACTACAACATGGGTGAACCTTGAGAACATGCTAAGTGAAAGAAACTAGTCACAAAAAATCACATTGTCTATTTCAAGTTGTATTAATTGTCTCTAATAGGCAAATTCATACACATGTTTCTGGATGTTGGTGCGAGGAATGCGTCATCACTGTTAATTGGTATAAACTCTCTTTCTGGTGTGATAAAAATCATTCTAAAATTACATAGTGGTGCTCTTTGCACCAGTCTATGAATGTATTAAAAACGTTGACTTGGATGGGCGAGGATGGCGGAGTGGAGAAAAGAAGCACGTCTCAGCAGCTGCTCAGCACCAGACTTACAGAGTGGGAGGACTGCTGCTCAGCAAGGTGAGTAATGAAGGAACCTCACCAAAATTTAATACTGATTTGTAAAAAATAATCGTAGAGCTACAGAAAGTTGGTAACTTGAACATAAGGAATAATGCTTTAGAAATGCGCCAAGTTTCCCACCAGGGAGCGCAGACAAAGGAGACGTGTGGCTGGTGGGTAGAAAAATTAAAAAAATAAAGAAAAATTGGCTGGGAGAAACCTTGCAGTTTATAGAAGAAGGCAGATTTGGACAGACAGTGTCGAGAAGGAAGCCTCTTGGTGAAAACAAATCTAAAGCTTCCATGGGGGACAAAGTGTTCCACTGGCGTGGAAAGCCCTCTAGGGGTGTGGTATGTAACCTCCTTTGTGGCAGGGAACATGCTGGCAGTGAGGAGAATGTTCCCAGTGCTGAAAGATGCCCTGCCAGCCTATGCAACTGCCGAGAAGGGGGGTTGAGAACACATTAAGGAAGTTATCAGAAGTTGATGATAAAAACTCCCAGAAAGTGCCTGAACCAGAGAGACCGAAATAGGCCCAAAGAAAATGTTACCTGAATCATTCAGCCTCTGGATCCCAAGGGAGAAAATGTCCATAATTGCTGGCACCTTACGAGAGCTATTGTGAAGATGCTTACTGCGGCCACACAAGCGTGGCGTCTGCACTCTGAGGTGGTTAGCCGGTGAAGGTGAAACCTGTGGAGGGTTAGTACCAATGCTCTAAAAGTGGATTTTATCAGAAGCCCAGAGATCCAGAAGTCCAGCAGAGATCAGCAGTTCCACATCAGTAGAGGACGTGGACCAAACCTCAAATACAACAGAGTTCTGAAACTCATGGTTGTCCAAACCCCGACAACTGGACATGCCAATCAGAACTCTACATCACCCACGCTACCAGATTAAACGCTTCATCACACTCCACAGTCTAACCCACCCAATAATGGGAGATTGGAAGCTGAGAGCTACTCGACCTCGCTGGCAGCTAGGGAGGAACACAAAGACAGTGGCCACAAAACAGAGCCAACATTCCTGTCATTCTAGTCCATCCCTGCCAACAGATTTGACCACTGCAACAGAAACAAATGCTCTATTTTAAGATTTTTTTCTTCTTTATTTCTCTATGTTCCCATTTTTAACTTGTTTTAAAATTTAATTTTTAAAAAATATTTCATCATATTGTATTTTTCACTTCTTTTTCATTATGTATGCTTCTGTGTGTATGTGAGTGTGCAGGTATGTGTGCTCTTACTGCATGGATAGGTTTGAAAAAATATATATATATATATATGTATAAAATTTTACACACACACACATAAATTTTTACACATTAATAGCTCTTTCCTGAACTTGTTCATTATTTAGCCTTTATTAGATTTAGGTGGGGGTATAGTTACACAAGTATTCAAGTTGTTTTGACCTTATAGTTGCTGGTTTGTTCATATGTGGGCTCTGGGTCCTCCTATCTCCCCTTCTTCACTCTCTTCCCCCAGAAATAGCCAAAAGTTCCTGTTCCCTCTTCCTTTCTTTTTTCAGTATTTTCAGTTAATTTGTAAAATTCCCTCTTCTTTAGAGCGACATCTGTTATCTCCTGCCTCTCCTCTGATTACTTTACCAAACACCTTGAACATTCTCTTTTCTTTCCATTTTCTTTTACTTAAGAAACTGTAATCCCACTAAATAAAAGAAATTATATAGTTTATATAATTCCTACCCCCATGCAAGTTGTGATTATTAATATATTAGACAACATAGTAGACACCTGATGTCAAATGTCTGATCTAGTTCATTTTTTTAAAAAAAATTTTGGTAGTGTTGTTAAATGCTGACCCCACTATTCCTATTTAGGAAACAATTAAGTGTTAGAGATGTCAAAGTAGACATTGGACATTTATCTTAAGACTATACATCTGTTGCTGACATTAGTGCAATTCCTGGCTCTCCCCTCCCTTTAAGAGGGGCTGGAACTCTTTCTACGGGGGCACTTCAAGATCACAGAATAGAGATCCTGCTGCAGAGAAATTCATCTCAACCAAGCAACAAAGAATCTAACTCCACATATTATGTAGCCCCACCAGAGCCTTAACATTACTCCAACTCAAAAAATTGAGAAGACAAAATCCCCCAATTAACAACCAGGACCCACAGAAGAACAATCAGAGGGAGACCCTTTGACATCTACTCATATATCAAAAACAGAAGTCCCAGAACAAATAAGATAATTATGTACAAAAGGTCACACATGAGAAAGAGGAAGGGATTCCATCTTAATTGATGAACAAGACCAAGGCTTCTAAAAACATAAGAAAACAGACACCCCTCTTCCCCTATTCATAATCCCCCAACAAAGGATCCCACTGATATAGAAATGGGTGAAGTCCTAGAGAATGATTATAAAAAACTGATTATTAAAATGTTAAATGAATGAAAAGAAGATCTAAGGAATAAATTAAGAGAGCAAATATAGTAGGTGAAAGGTCATTTCAATAAATAAATACAAGCATTGAAAAGAAAACAATCAGAACTCCTAGAAATGAAAGATACAATCAAATTAAAAATTCACTTGATAGCATCACTAACAGTTTAGATGGAATAGAATATAGAACTTTAGTCCTTGATAGATAGATTTAAGATAGAACTTAAGACCCTGAAGACAGGATATATGAACTTGAGTACACAGAATGTAGTAAAGGAAAAAAAGTGATAAAACATGATCAGTATATACGTGAACTCTGGGACAATATCAAGAGACCAAACCTGAGAATCATTGGGATAGAAGAGAACATGGAGATATGTTAAAGGCATTAAGAACATTACAGATTAGACAAAGGCACCAAAAATGTATATTGGAGAAAAGATAGCCTCTTCAACAAATGGTGTTAGGAAAACTGGAAATCCATATGCAGCAAAATGAAATTAAGCCCCTATCTCTCAACATACAAAAAACTCAAAGTGGATCAAGGACCTAGGAATTATACATATAAATATATATGTATAATATATACATATATATTTCTTGGCCTAATCAAAGAAAAGTAAGCCCAAATCATCATCATGTTGGATTAGTCCCCAACTTCCTTAACCATACTCCTATAGTGCAAGAAATAAAATCAGGAATCAATAAATTGGATGGATTCAAATTGAAAATCTTCTTCTCAGCAAAAGAAACAATCAATGAGGTGAAGAGAGAATGGGAGCAAATTTTTACCACACACACATCAGATAGAGCACTAATCTCTAGGATATATAAGGTACTCAAAAAACGTAACACCAAAAAAAAAAAAAGACCAAATAACCCAATCAATAAATGGGTTAAAAAACTGAACAGACACTTCTCAGAAGATTACATACAATCAATCAATAGATATATTAAAAATGTTCAACATCTCTAGCAATTAGAGAAATGCAAATCAAAACTACTCTAAGATTTCATCTCACTCCAGTCAGAATGGCAGCTATGAAGAATACAAACAACAATAAGTGTCAGTGAGGATGTGGGGAAAAAGGTACAATCGTGCATTGCTGGTGGAACTGCAAATTGGTGCAACCACTCTGGAAAGCAGTAAAGAGATTTCTTAGAAAACTTGGAATGGAACCACCATTTGACCCAGCTATCCCACTCCTTGGTTCATACCCAGAGGATTTAAAAACAGCAAACTATAGTGATACAGCCACATCAATGTTTATAGCATCACAATTCACAACAGCTAAATTGTGGAACCAACATAGATGCCCTTCAGAAGATGAATGGATAAAAAAAACTGTGGTATATATATGCAATGGAATATTACTCAGAATTAAAAGAGAATAAAATCATGGCACATGCAGGTAAATGGTGAAGCAAGCCAATCCTCCAAAACCAAAGTCTAAATGTTTTCTCTGATATGTGGATGCTGATCCATAATGGGGGATTGGTGGTGGGGGGAGCATGGGAGGAATGGAGGAACTTTAGATAGGGCAAAGGGGAGGGAGAGGGAGGGAGGGGTCATGGGGGTAGGAAAGATGGTGGAATGAGATGGACATCATTACCCTAAGTACATGTATGAATACACAAATGGTGTGACTCTATATTGCATACAACCAGAGACATGAAAAATTGTGCTCTATATGTGTATTCTGAATTGAAATGCATTCTGCTGTCATGCATAACAAATTAGAAGAAATAAATTATAAAAAACATTACAGAAAACTTTCCCCGTATCAGAAAGTAGATAGACAATCACATACACAAGGCAAACAGAACCCCAAGTAGACCTTATCAAAAGATAAATTCTCCAAGACACATCATAACCCAAATGCCTAACAGAAAATAATGAAAGTATTTTGAAAGCTGTAAGAGAGAAACATCAGGTCACATTTTGAGGCAAACCAATAAGGCTCAAATATGATTTCTCAATTCAGATCCTAAAATTCTGGAGGGTCTAAAATGAGATATTCCAAGCTCTAAAAGAAAATAACTTCCAACCAAGGTTGCTTTACCCAGCAAAGCTCAGTTTCAAATTCAGAGGTGCAGGGGCATAAAAACTTTCCCTGAGAAGAATAAAAGAATTTATGACCATCAAGCCAGCACTACAAAGAAACTGCACACAAAGTAATCCAAAAATAAACCCCAAATCTGCCAAACATAGGAAGCTCAATAGAAGAGTAATCCACTAAATGAGACTCAAGACAGTATTAAATATAGCAAAAAATCAAAATGGCAAGAAACCACAAACATATCTGTACCAGTTGTGAATGTTAATGGTCTCAACTCCCCAATAAGAGACATAACAGAATGGATAAAAAATAAGATCCAGAGTTCTGGCACAGAGCATGGTGAGAAATGGAGCAAGGCGTGCTTTCCTGGGCCTCTGTCCCCCACCCACAGGTCAGTAGCTAAGCTGGGGGCCACGGACAGGCTGCAAACTCCCCTGAAGATCCCCATAACTCCTGCTGCGTCTGCCCATGGCTGACCCTGGCTGTGAAGGACTGGTGAGCCTATCACCCAGGCTGGATGATCTGATGGCAGCAGCCGCTACCTGTGGGACCCCGGACCCTGCGGGCTGCCGGGTCTCCTGGCCCAATCCTGTCTGTCCCAGTTGAAGTTGCCACAGAGGGGGTGGCACCGGGTATGGCATGGTGAGAAGGATAGCGGCCAGCTGAACGAGGCCGGCAGGGGCTTTGTGGTCCCGAGAAAGAGATGTCTGAAGTCTTGGCCACACGTTGACAGCAGAGCCATACAGACCAGGGGCCCTCTGTGAGGTCTCAGTGCTGGCTCCTCCTGACGGCACCTATCCTGGCAAGGTAAAGATGGAACTTTCCTCAAAGGCTAGCAAAGAGCCCCGAGAGGACAATGGATGGAACGGTTAAGGCCTCGGGTGGTTGGTGTTCATTCTACCAAAGAGAGAAACGGTAGAGTGACATGTTGTAGCTGACCAGTTGGAAATGCCCACCACCCTCTGGGAAGACTTACTGGCCGTTTGTACAAGGCCTGTGCATATAATATGAAAAAGCTGCTCTCAACTTGTCCCCTGTCCCCCAACCTTTTAAAACTTGTGCTACATCTGGACATTCTAAATGTAAAGAAGATGCCCAACATGTGGTAGAGTTAGAAAATAACGTCTTGTAATGCCCATTTGTTTGAAAAAATCAGAAGTGCCTTCTGGAAGTGACTTTGAAATGGGTTTGTTAGACCACCTCTAGGAGGGGCACTTGTCCATGTTTGTTCATTGTCTCTTAAATTTGTGAGTTTTGTTTTACTATTCTGTGTAAATAGTGTATATAAAGGACAAATAAATCCTATTTTACATCTTAGTTTATCTAGATGTTAAAGAGGTTGCCAGTGTATGACAAAAGTAGAGTTAGTAAACTAACACATTGAGTACTGTTGTGTTAGATTCATAGGAAAGACTGTTCTTAAAACCAGGTAGGAAGTGAAATTGTTAACTCTAAGCATTACAGATGCATATATCTGACCTGTGGGTTGATAAGACTAGAAAGGGAAGGGTTATAGACCAGAATGCTATTGTTTGGAAGACGCTTTCAAATTTTAGCCTTTAAAAAAGAGGGGAGATTTGCTTCATAGTATAGCCTTTTTTAAGTAAGTGTTGCAGTTCATTCAGTGCTACTGTATGTATAAACTAGATGTTGGAAACAACTAATGTTTCTAGATATTTAAAAGTACACAACACATGGTAAAAATAGAGAGCTAAAGTAATGCCCTTTCAGTATGTTTTGTTACTACATAAGAATGGTTGCCATTTAGGGGAATGGAATTGTTGAACTTGATGTCTTGGAGGGTAGGTTGAAGGTTCATTGGGTAGGAGAAGGAGAAAGTATGCATAGAGAAGCAATCTGTGCCACTTAGATTAGTTCAGATTGTCTAGCCATTGTTATTGTGCATTTTAATTAATCTTATGGGTATTAAAGATAAGTACTGGGCTGGGGATGTGGCTCAAGCGGTAACGTGCTCGCCTGGCATGTGCGGGGTACTAGGTTTGATCCTTAGCACCACATACAAATAAAATAAAATGTTGTGTCCACTGAAAAACTAAAAAAAAATAAATATTAAAAAATTCTCTTGGGCTGGGGATGTGGCTCAAGCGGTAGCGCGCTCGCCTCGCATGCGTGCGGCCTGGGTTCGATCCTCAGCACCACATACCAACAAAGATGTTGT
Source organism: Spermophilus citellus (assembly GCF_964194105.1). NCBI lineage: Eukaryota > Metazoa > Chordata > Mammalia > Rodentia > Sciuridae > Spermophilus > Spermophilus citellus. The sequence continues at coordinate 168,157,791 of NC_138185.1, forward strand.
GTCCACCGAGAACTAAAAAAATAAATATTAAAAATTCTCTCTCTCTCTCTCCTCTCTCACTCTCTCTTTAAAAAAAAATTCTCTCTCTCTCTCTCTCTTTAAAAAAATTCTTAAAAAAAGATAAGTACTAATTGCCAAAGTTTATTTAGAAGTAGCAAAATAATCCCTATATAAATATCCTTTTGTTACTTTATAAGGAAGAACTGTCTTCTGGCAATGACCCTTGTTAATCCACCTCTTGGAGCTAGGGGTAGTCCTGAATTTAGTCTGGAATGGTGAAGAATGAGAAAAGAAAGGGTAAGGGGAAGTGCTCTTTGCTAGTGTCTCCATGTCTAGAAGATAGCTTTAGATTATAACCATAGATCTATATGTGCATTTTTGGTAAATTGTGTTTATTGTGCACAAAGTTCATACTTTATTTTACAACATCTAAGTTTTCTAGATGTCCAGAGGTGACAGTGAATCATAAAAAGTAATGCTAGTGAATTAGCTAATTTGTAAATATATTTTTGTTATAATTGATAGAAAAGATACATCTTGGACATGGAATTGCTTTATCTCTGGGCATTGTGTATCAGGACTTGTTCATTAGTCTAGTAGGAGAGGGACATAAGGAAAGATGGGAGCAAGTGGTCAAAGATTTACATATTTACATATGAGCCACTGGTGTGTGCAATCTTCTGGCTGTACTATAGGAATACTTTAATTCACTGGGAACATGCATTCTTGATAATATTTTAGTAGTAGAAATCTGATAATGAAACAAGCTTGGTACATTCTATTGTTGTCTCATTTTATATTGAGCATTAAGGGAATGCATTATTTTATTTACTATTTTAGTGCATTATTATTAATTATTTTAGTTGTAACTCTGCCAATATGTCTATCTAGAGGCCTGTTGCCATTTCTGTCTTCAGTGAAATTTTTGTCCCTAAGAAAGGATAACAGATTGAGTTGGTATAGTGCATTCTTAGTTATCAAAAAATACTCATGTAGCTTTGGGATTTTGAATTGGTGAATATTTATGATGTGTGGAAAAGCATGATACACACTACAATCTCAGTCACACAAAATGGATATTGTATATATATGTGCACAACCTTGAGGGACATGTCCAACTAAGCTGCTTGTGACTGGTTGACTTTGTTCTTTGCTTGTGTTTTTATTTTTCCTGTGATGCACAATTAACTTTGAAAAAAGAAAAACTATTTTAAAAACCCATTTAAAAAAAATATCCAAATATGTGCTGTTTACCAGAGACCCATCTCATTGGCAAAAATACAGGCTGAAGGTAAAAGGATGGATAAAAATATTCCATGCAGTGAGTCTGACAACAACCAGGAATAGCTATTCTCATATGTGACAAAGCATATTTCAAGCAAATTAATCAGAAGAGACAAAGAAAGCCACTGTATCCTGGTGCAGAGAATAATCCAACAAGAGATATAATGATAATAAACATTTATGTCCCAACTGTCAGCATGCCCAATTACATTACAACAATAAATACTCCTTGACATTTTAGATCCCAACATAATAATACTGGGTTATTTCAACATATCTTTATCATCAATAGATCGTAAGACAATCAATAATGATATTCCCAACCTAAATAAAATTATAAATCAAATGGACCTAACATATCTACAAAATATTTCACCCTGAAACAGCTTATGGAAATTTTTCCAAAATATATTATATTTTAGGTCATAATGTAAATCTTAGCAATGTAAAACAATTGGCATATCCCATGTATCCTATCAGATCATAATGGAATTAAACTAGAAATAAACTGCAAGAAAAATAATAAAAACCATATAAACACATGGAGATTGAACAATACTCTTTTAAATTAAGAATAGATTAAAGAAAAAATGAAAGTAGACTTCAAATTCTTAGAGACAAACAGGAATACAGGTATAAGATATCAAAATCTCTGGTACGGTATGAAACTTGTTCTAAGAGGAAATTTTATAGCATTGAGTGCCTACATTAAAAAATAGATCCAGTAAGCCTATGCTGCACCTCAAGGCCTTATAAAAAGAACAAACTTAATCTAAAATTAATAGAATACAGGAAATAAAATAAGAGCTAAAATTAAATGAAATTGAGAATAAAAAATATACAGGACCAATTAATGAAGAGTTCATTCTTTGAAAAGGCAAATAAGATCAATAAATCCTTAGACAGACTAATGAAAAGAATGAGAGAGAAGACCTAAATCAACAAAATTAGAGATAAAAAATGAAATATCACCACAGACACTTCTGAAATACAGAAGATCATTAAAAACCACTCCACCAAACTGGAAGATCTAGAAGATGTTGACAAATTCCTAGACACACATGGCCCACTTAAATCAAATCAGGAAGATATAGAAACCTAAACAGGAAAATCTTAAGGAATAAATTAAAACAGCAATTAAAAGCCCTCCATCAAGAAAAGCCCAAGACCAGGTTGATTCTTGTGTGAGTTCTACCAGACATTTAAAGAAGAATTAAAACCAGTCTTTCTTAAATTATTCCATGAAATTTAAAGTGAGGGGAACATTTCTAAATTCATTCTTTGAAACCAGTACAACCCCGATACCAAAACCAGGCAAAGACACATCAAGGAAAGAAAACTTCAGGCCAATGTCCTTCATGAACATAGATGCAAAAATCCTTAATAAAATATTATCAAACTGTATTCAAAAAGATATCAGAAGACAATACACCACAATCAAGCCAGTTTCATCCCAGGGATGCAAGGTTGATTTGACATATGCAAATCAATAAATATAATTCACCACTTGAACATAATTAAGGACAAGAATCACAGGATCATCTCAGTAGATGCAAAAAAGGCCTTTGATAAAATCCAGCACCCATTCATGTTGAAAATACTACGGAAGATAGGGATGGAAGGAACTTTTTTCAACATCATAAAGGCTATTTATGACAATCCCAAAGCCACCATAATGCTGAATGGAAAAAAAAATTGAAAGTATATCCTCTAAAATCAGAAATAAGCCAAGGTTGTCCACTCTTGCCACTTCTATTCAATATAATTTTCAAGACATTATCCAGAGAAATCATACAAGAAAAAGTCATCAACAGGGGAAAACAGAAAAAAAAAATAAGTCAAAATATCTCTGTTGATGACATGAACCTATATCTAGAAGTCTCAAAAACTTTACCAGAAGACTAGTAGAGCTTATACATGAGTTCGGCAAAGTAGCTGGATATAAGATCAACACCCATAAATGAATAGCTTCCAAAAGTGATTTGGGTGAAGAAGAAATAAGAAAATATTCCCATTCACAATAAACGTGTGTGTGTGCATGTGCACACACACACACACACACACACACACACCCCAAGAAAACCCTTGGAAATTAATTTTACAAAGGAAGGAAAATAATTCTACAAAGAAAATTCTAGAAAATTGAAGAAGAACTTAGAAAATGGAGAGACTTATGTTCCTGAATAGGCAGAATTAATATTGTCAAAATGGCCACACTATCAAAAAGCAATATATAGATTTAATGTACGCCCCTCAGAATACCAATGACATTATTCATAGAATTTTTTAAAAAATCCTTAAAATCATTTGGAAGAATATGAGACCAGAATAGCTAAATCAATACTAAGCAAGAAAAGTAAAGCGTAAAGCATCATAATTCCTGATCTGAAGCCATAGTAACAAAAATAGCATGGTATTGGTATCAAAATAGACATGAAGACCAATGGAACAGAAGACACAGGGACAAATCACATACTTATAGCCATCTGATATTTGACAAAGGTGCCAAAAATATATTTTGGAGAAAAGACAACCTCTTTAACAAACTGGATAGCTATATGTAGAAAAATGAAATTAGATCCATATCTCTCACTCTGCACAAAATTCAAATCAAAATGAAATAAAAGACTTAGGAATTAAACCAGAAACTCTGCAACTGCTAGAAGAAAACATATAGTTAACACTCCATCATTTTGGTGCTGGCACTGACTTCCTTAACAAGATCCCCAAAGTATAAGAAATAAAACCAAGAATCAAGGGCTGGGGTTGTCGCTCAGTAACAGAGTGATTACCTTACACATGTGAGGCACTGGGTTTAATCCTCATTACCACATAAATATAAATAAACAAAATAAAGATATTATGTCCACTAAAAAATATTTAAAAACCCCCCAAGAATCAATAAGTGGTATGCCATCAAATAAAAAGCTTCTGCACAGCAAACATAATGATTAAGAGATTGAATAGAGAGCTTACAGAGTGGGACAAAATCTTTGCTGTCTATTCCTCTGATAGGGGATTAATATCCAGAATATATAAACAACAACAACAACAAACACCCAATACCAGATAACCCAATCAATAAATGGGCAAAAGAACTAAATAGAAACTTCTTAAAAGAAACAGAAATGGCCAACAAATACATGAAAAAATGTTTGACATCTTTACTAATTAGAGAAATGCAAATCAAAACTACCCTAAGATTTCATCTCACTCCAGTCAGAATGGCAATGATTAAGAATACAAACGATTGCTGCCTCTGATTCACTGCCGACAGCCTGAGGTCACCTGGAGGTCTTATTTCTGGGCTACTGCAGATGCCATTGCTGTGCCTGGAGGTTTCTTCTCTGGGCACGGCCTCGATTATCTTGGACATGAATTCTGTCACTATCTCTGTGGTCACTGCAGCTGAACCAGAGGTCTCTGGTCAATCATCCTCCACCTGCACTGCTGCCGCCATGGCTGCTGCCTCTGATTCTACTGCTGCCAGCCTGAGATCGCCTGGAGGTCTTCTTTCTGCCACAGAAGAAACCACTGCCTTTGATGCAACTGATGCCAAGGCACTGCTGCGGACCCATGGAGATCACCTGGTGATGCTGCCCTGCAGCTGCAGTTGCAGCTACTGCTGCAGCCACTGCTACTGCTGACCTGCCGCCTGCTGTCAACTACCACTGCCACTACCATAACCTAGAAGACTGCTTTGGGGCAGATTCCAGCTTTGGTTGCATGTGGCTGCACCCATTTTGAAACATCAGCCAGGGCTTGGGGCCTGGGTGGTAGCAGGTTTACCACCACAAATGCCTCTGTCTGAGTACTCTAGCTGGGACCTGCAGATCCAGTGTCGGGGTGCCTGCAGGTCTGGAGAATCATGGGGTCTTCCTGCTAAGAGTGATGGTGGCCCTTGTCTTGCTGCTGCATGTTGGGGTTACTCCTTTGCCTGAGTATATCCCTGGTGGTCTCTCTGCAACTAGGAGCAGCACTGAGATCTTGGGACTGCAGGGTGACTGAGCCTGAGGTATCTGAAGCCCAGAAAGGTAGAATAGAGACTGGGTTTGGTGACCCCAGGAGATGTCAGAGACAGGGCTGAGAAACTGTTGAACACTGACAGAGGCAGTTCAACTTTCCAGCAAGATTTATTTTATTTTTTGATTCACTAATCTCTCTACCATATTTGGAACAGGATTTTTTTATGCATCAGTGTGTGGAGGACAATGATATATGATGGGTGTTTTGCATTTTTGTTGTATTCTTTTATATAATGAGAATAACTAACACATAGAATAAAGATAAAAATCTTAAATACTGTGAGAGAAAAAAATCAAATTATGTATAGGGGGACACCAATTCGGATCTCAACTAATTTCTCAGCCCAGACCCTCAAAGCTAGGAGATCCTGGGATAATATATTTCAAGCTCTGAAAGAAAACAAATGCCAACCAAGAATTTATATCCAGCAATATTAAGTTTCAGATTTGAAGATGAAATTAAAATATTCCATGATAAACAAAAATTAAAAGAATTCACAACTAGAAAGCCTACACTACAGAACATCCTCAACAAAATATTCCATGAGGTTGAAGTGAAAAAAAAAAAGTGAAAACCAGCAAAGGGAGAAACGACACTAGAGGGACATTCAACCAAATGAGAAACTAAGACAAATCAAAAACCAGAAATAAATCAAAATGACAGTAAATTCAAATCATATCTCAATAATAACCTTGAATGTTAATGGCCCAAACTTAATCAAAATACATAGACTGGCAGATTGGATTAAAAAGCTAGATCCAACAATATTCTGTCTTTAAGATACTTGCCTCATGGGCAAAGACATCCACAGGCTGAAGGTGAAAGGATGGGAAAAACTTATCACTCATATGTATTGTGTAAACAAGCAGGGGTTTCCATTCTCATCTTAGATAGAAGACTTCAAACCAAAGTTAATCAGAAGAGACAACAAAGGGCATTTCATACTTCTTAAGGGAGTATCTATCTATTAGCAGGACATAACAATTATAAATATTCATGCCCCAAACAATGGAGCATCTATGTGCATCAATCAAACCCTTCTCAATTTCAAGAATCAAATAGACCACAATACAATAATACTGGGTGACTTTAACACACCTCTGTCACTACTAGACAGATCTTCCAAACAAAAAATAAATAAGGAAAAAAATAGAACTAAATAATACAATCAATAATTTAGACTTAACAGACATATATAGAAATATTTCATCCATTAATGAGCAAATATACTTTCTTCTCAGCAGCACATGGCTCCTTCTCTAAATAGACCATATCAAAGCAACTCTTAGTAAATACAAAAACAAAAACAAACAAACAAAACAGAGATAATACCCTGAATTCTATCAGACCACAATGGAATGAAATTAGAAATCAATGATAAAATAAGAAATAGAAGCTACTGTAACAAATGGAGACTAAATAATGCACAGTTGAATGATAAATGGATAGTAAAATAAATCAAGGATGAAATAAAAAAAATTCTTAGAGGTAAATGAGAACACTGATATAACATATTAAAATCTCTGGCACACTATGAAGGCAGTACTAAGAGGAAAGTTTATTGCATTGAGAGCATTCATTAAAAGAATAAAAAGTCAACAAATAAATCACCTAACACTACATCTCAAAGCCCTAGAAAAAAAGAACAAATCAATACCAAAAGCAGTAGAAGATAGGAAATAATTAAAATCAGAGCTGAAATTAATGAAATGGAAACAAACAATTGGAAAAAATTGAAAAAACAGAAAGTTGGTTCTTTGAAAAAATAAATAAAATAGATAAATCCCTGGCCATGCTAATGAAGAGCAAAAAGAGAGAAAACTCAAATTACTAAAATACAAGATGAAGAAGGAAATATCCAAATGGACACATCTGAAATAGAAAATGCCATCAAAAGCCTACCAACCAAGAAAAGCCCAGGACCAGATGGATTCTCAGCCGAGTTCTACAAGACTTTCAAAGAAGAATTAACACCATTACTCCTCAAAGTATTTCATAAAATAGAAACGGAGGAAACCTTTCCAAACTCATTCTATGAGGCTAATATCTCCCTGATATCAAAACCAGACAAAGACATCAAGGAAAGAAAACTTCAGACCAATATCCCTGATGAACATAGATGCAAAAATTCGCAATAAAATTCTGGCAAATCACATACAAAAACATATTAAAAATATAGTGCACCATGATTAAGTGGGGTTCATCCCAGGGATGCAGGGTTAGTTCGACATACAGAAATAAATAAACATAATTTATCATATTAATAGACTTAAAAACAAGAATCATATGATCATCTCAATAGATGCAGAAAAAGCACTTGACAAAATACAGCACACCTTCATGTTAAAAACACTAGAAAAAATAGGTCAGTAGGAACATACCTCAACATTGTCAAAGCTATATATGTTAAACCCAAGGCCAGCATTATTCTCAATGGAGAAAAATAGAAAGAATTCCCACTAAAAACTGAAACAAGACAAGGATGTCCTCTTTCACCACTTCTATTCAACATCATCCTTGAAACTCTAGCCAGAGCAATAGACAAAAGAAAGAAATTAAGGGGATACAAATTGGTAAAAAAAAAAAAAACCCTCAAACTATCACTATTTGCTAATGACATGATTCTATATCTAGAAGATCCAAAAAATTCCACCAGAATACTTCTAGAACTAATAAATGAATTCAGCAAAGTATCAGGATATAAGCACCCATAAATCAAATGTATTTCTATATATCAGCGATGAATCCACTAAAAGAGAAATTAGGAATACTTCTCTATTCACAATAGCCTCAAAACAAATAAAATATCTGGGAATCAATCTATCAAAAGAGCTGAAAGACCTCTACAATGAAAACTACACAACACTAAAGAAAGAGATTGAAGAAAGCCTCAGAAAATGAAAAGATCTCCTATGTTCCTGGATAGGAAGAATTAATATTGTCAAAATGGCATACTACCAAAAAAGCATTATACTGATTTAATGCAATTCCTATTAAAATCCCAATGATATTCTTCATAGTAATAGAAAAAGCAATCATGAAATTTATTTGGAAAAATAAGAGACCCAAAATAGCTAAAGCAATCCTTAGCAAGAAATGTGAAGCAGGAGGCATCACAATACCAGACTTTAAACTTTAAAAAGAGCTATAGTAATAATAATTGTTGGTATTGGCACCAAAATAGACTTATAGACTAATGGTGCAGAATAGAGGACACAGAGACAAATCTATGTAAATATGGTTATATCACAAAGGTGCCAAAAACATTCACTGGAGAAATGATAGCCTATTCAACAAATGGTGCTGGCAAAACTGGAAATCCATACGTAGCAAAATGAAATTAAACACCTCTCTTTCAAACTGCACAAAAATCAACACAAAGTGGATCAAAGACTGAGGAACTAGAACAGAGACCCTGTGCCTAATAGAAGAAAAAAATAGGCCCAGATCTTCACCACATTGGCCCAGGATCTGACTTCCTTAACAAGACTCCTAAAGTGCAAGAAGTAAAATCAAGAATTAATAAATGGGATGAATTCAAATTAAAAAGCTTTTTCTCAGCAAAGGAAACAATTAAGTAAGGAGAGAACTTATAGACTGGGAGAAAATCTTTTTACCATATGCACCTCTGATAAAGCATTAATCTCTAGGATATATAAAGAACTCAAAAAACTTAACACCAAAAAAAAAAAACAAAAAACAAATAAACCAACCAATAAATGCGCTAAGGAACTGAACAGACACTTCACAGAAGAAGAAAACAGTTAATCAACAAATATATGAAAAAATGTTCTACACTTCTAACAATTAGAGAAATGCAAATCAAAACTACTCTAAGATTTCATCTCATTACTGTCAGAATGGCTATCATCAAGAATATAGGCAGCAATAAATGTTGGTGAGAATGTAGTGAAAAAGGTACATTGCTGGTGGGACTGAAAATTGGTGCAACCACTATAGAAAGCAGTATGGAGATTCCTCTGAAAACTTGGAATGGGACCACCATTTGACCCAGCTATCCCACTCCTTTTGTTTATACCCAAAGGAGTTAAAATTTGCATACTCTAGTGACACAGCCACATCAATGTTTATAGTAGCTAGTTTCACAGTAGCTAGACTATGGAACCAACCTAGATGTCCCTCAATAGATGAATGGATAAAAAAAATGTGGTATATATACTCAATGGAATATTACTCAGCTTTAAAGAAAAGTAAAATTATGGCATTTGCCAGTAAATGGTTGGAGTTGGAGAATATCATGATAAGCGAAATAAGTGAATCCGAGAAAATCAAAGACTGAATGTTTTCTCTAATACGTAGATGTTAATTCACAATAAGACTGGGGGCACTAGGGAAGAATAGCGTTACCTTAGATTAGGTAGAGAGAATTGATGAGAGGGCCGGGGAGGGGATGTGGGGATAGGAAAGATAGTACAATGAAACAGACATTATTACTATATATAGAAATGACCAATATGATTCTGTAACATTTACACTCAGAAAAATTAGAAATTGTATCCCATCTATGTATATCAAAGTACATAAATGCATTTTACTGTCATGTATAACTAATTAAATCAAATAAAGAAATTAAAATAAAAAGAATACAAACAATAATAAATGTTGGCAAGGATGTGTGTGGGGGAGGTGAACTTGAACATTAGTGGTGGGACTGCAGACTAGTATGACAACTCTGGAAAGCAATATGGAGTTTCTTAAAAAACTAGGAATATAATCACCATATGATTTAGCTATCTTCTTCCTTGGTCTTTTTTGAAAAGATCTAAAATCAGCATATTAGAATGATATATAGGTACCTTAATGTTTATAGAAGCACAATTCACAATAGCTAAATTATGGAATCAACCCAGATGCCTGTCAATAGATGAATGAATGAAGAAACTGTGGTATTTATAACACAGTCAAAAATAAATGAATAGATGAGTGAAAGGAAGTCTAGTAGTGTTGAGTAAGGAGAATGGCAGGGGTTGGGGGGGAGGAGAAAGGAGGGTTATTGTAAACTAAAACTAATTTCCATGCATATATGATTTTATTGGATGAACCAACTACTATGTATACTATAATGCTATAATAAAAAACTGTAAAAAATTGATTTTTACACTCTTCAAGTTTGAATTTTATTATATGTAAATTTATCTCAAGAAACTGTTATTGGTATAGAAAGATTTTTAAAAATAACTACATGAAAAGAAATCCTGCCCTTTAGATATATAAAAAAGAAGAATATAGTCTTTGTGAATGAATTACAAGACAACATATAATCAGGTTTAAAACCCATCCTCAGTGGGTTTTGGTTGCCTTTTATTCATTTTTAATTTATTTAATTAAATTTTAAAATGTGGATCCTCATGGGTAGCATTCTTCGGTGTTGTGCCCAACAAACTCTGATCCTCAGAGAATTTTAACCAGTGTATAAGCCATGACCAAATAATGATGGGATAAAGAAACTCGATCCGGAAATCACATTTGGAATGAAGAAAAAAAGAAACTTGACAAATGATTATAGGAAATAGTGGGGCTGTAGGCCCCATTAAAAGTATAGTGGAATTTGTTTATCTTTCTCATCTTTCCATATGAATTTCAAAAAAGTGTACAAGAAAGAGTTATCCCCCAGCAAACTGTTTTATGAAAGGTCATAAAGAGACCAGTTAAATCTTTCAGAGCGCATATCTCCTTGAACATTAACTTCAGTAGAATAATAGCTGAGGTGAAGAGAGGGAAGAGAAGCATTGAAATGGGTGAGGTTTGGGGTCCAGACCTCTGAGAAGATGCACTGTTCAAAATCTCTCATGTGGAAATTACAAGATGAGAACTTATATTCTCCTGTTGGGATAATGACAGGGTCTACCTTGAGACTGGCTGGTAAAATCTCCAGGCGGAGGTAGAGTCTCGGTTCTTGAGATGGGTTATAGGTTAGACAGGAATTGCCCAATGTGTGTTAGCTCTAGAACCCTGGGGTATACTGTGCATACTGGAGTAAAACACTGATTATTGGAGATCTGTACAGTGGTTCAGTATTGGATCCTTCTAAATTTGGAACCCTTTCTTACATGTCTAATAGGTTTTTTTTTTGTTGTTGTTTGTTTTGTTTTTTGGTCTGCTATTTCATGTACAGGGCAGCTCTGTACTATGAAGGAGATGAAAAAAACCAAAGAACCCAAAGAAAAGTTTGTGGTTAGTCTTTTTTACATTTTGTGTTTTATTTACCCAACTAGAATGACAGGACTTGTGTTTTGAATTATTGGTAATTATGAATTATGACTAACATTTCTTAGAATACTCTTGTCCTTTATATGAATTATTTCATGCAGTCCTCAAAGTAGTCCTATTATGTAAGTAGCATTATGATTCCATTTTATAGAAGGGAAAGTGGAGGTATGGACAGAGTAAGCAACTAGGCCAAGATCATCTTAGGAATAAGTGCTAGAGCAGGGATGTGAATGGCGGCAGGCTAATTCTAGGGGCGTATTCTTTACTCTTGGTCTGTATGTGTCTTATGTAAGATTTCCTTTATAATCCTGCAAAGTATTCAAAGCTCGTACTGATTATAATTATATATGAAATAAAAATGAAATAAAAATAAGACAAAAGTGACTAAGGTCTCAAGGCAGCAGTATCAAGCCTCTAGTAAAGACTCACATTATTGGGTTTCTAGGGGGAATGAGGTTTAAAACCCATCCTCAGCATTCCTGTGGAAAACAATAACTTGGGAGTGCTGGCAGAAATGCAGATTCTTGGGTTCAATCTCCCAAAGATTATAGTTCAGGTCTGGAAACAACCGGGGAATCTGCATGTTGACAAATGACCCAGATTCTTTTGATTCAAGTGGCTGGTGGCCTATGTTTCGAGAGTCACAGTCTTAAAGACTGTGGAGAGCTTGACTAGTAAAGGTGACACAAAGGAGGGCATTCAGTCAGTGGCAATGATATGAGTCATGTCAGGGAAGTAGAAAAATGTGGCATAAATAAAGGGAATAACAGACAGACACATTTGTTCCAATGTGTCAGTTTTAATTGTTGTGATTTCACTTACTTTTTCATCTGAACATTTTTATGCATCAATTTTTGTACCACTTACTGGAAGCAGTCTGAGAATACAAAGATGAGTAATGCGGAGCTTTCACATCATAGAGGGGAGGCAGACACACACAAACAGCAGTCTAACAAATGCAGCTATAGATACATCTACTTGCTATGGCCATGCTGCAGAAAAAGCTCATGAGTGAAACTCAGATGAGCTTTGAAGGATGGATGGGGTTTGAACATAGACATGAATCCAGGGCAGTCCAGAGTAAGGGTAAGGGTACAAGAGCATCTGTGTGGGGAAATTCAGGAAAAGCTTTAGAAATGACAGTATATTTGTGGCATAAGGTTTGCAAGAAGCAAGAATGGGGAACATGACTGGAGGACACTCTAGACTGTGGAGCACCTGAAATGTCAAGCCAGTAATTTGGGCCTGGTTTTACCAGCAATGGGAACTGTGAAAAATTTTGGTCAATGGCTGTGTATTGAGTCATTCTGGTAGCACTTGATAGGCTATGTTGATCTTATTACAGAAATCATCTAGGAATAATTAGAAAATACACGTTCTCAAGCCCTTCTCGTACAGATTCTTAGTAGATCTGGGGCAAGGCACAGAAACCTCTACTAAAACATATAGAAAGGTGACCCTTAGGATCAGGATTGAATGAGTAATGGATATGATACTGGAAAAAGGAAAGTGTAGAAGCAAGCAGAGCCACTGGGTACCTGTTTTTGTTGTTTATATGAGAATCAATGGACAGTTCAGACTTGGTGTGGTCCATATTGATTGTACTGGACCAGATAGACTTTACAGCTATTGCAGAGGTAGAATTAACAGGGTGTAGGGCCTGGATGTGAGAGAGAAAGAGGAGACGATGACTAAAGTGATTTTTTTTTTGCCTGAATTTCTAACAAATGTTGGCGCCATGAACCTCACTGGAGAATCCAGGAAGAGGAACAGGAGTCTTTCGTCTTGAACACAGGTGGGCTGACTTTGAGATACCACTGGAGGTGCCAGTGGAGATTTCTTTATGCAGTTGGTATGTAGGGTCTGCATACCAGGAGAAGGTTTGGGAGTCATCAGTCAAAAGGTAACAATTGAGGATGCTTGGTTAGATACCAGAGGAATGTGTAACCATCCACAAAACCTTGGGAAAACCAGAAAAAGAGAGAAATAATCTGAGAGGAAGGAAGGTTATAAATGAATGAAGCATTAAGAAATCAAGGGATTCTGCAACAGGTACACTCAGAAAAATAAGAAATTATATCCCATCTATGTGTGATATTTCAAAGTGCATAAATGCATTCTACTGTCATGTACAACTAATTAAAATAAATTAAAAATTAAAAAAAATAAATCAAGGGAGAGAAAATTTTTAAGGGAACGAGAATAGTGAATAGCATCATGTGGTAAACACAAACACTTCTGGTTTATGCTATTGGCCATGTAATTTAATTGTGACTGACTGAATTATTAGCACTGTGGTAGACATGGAAACATTTAACACTAATGCAGCTGGATCAGACTGATTGACAAGTAACTTTACGGAGGTGCCAATGGTGAGTAATCCCTCACTCATGGTCTCTTGAGGATGTACCTGTCTGTAATTGTCTGATTGATCTAAGGTGGTTTATATGTGTGGTATACTTAATTCTTTCAATTGGCCAGTTATTTTTATATATGTAGCTTTGAACGGTTTCTTGTAATCATTCAAATTTAAGTAATTTTAAAAGCTTGTCCTAAGAATTGCTAGACCATTTTCTATCTTGCTGTTGTCATAGCAACTGGTTATATTCACCTCCCTTTCACCTGAATCTTTCAGTCTGGTCACTGAAAATTACATGCAAATGTGAGCTTCCACATTTTATAGAAAGGGTAGGATGAATGGGGAACTTCAGATTTGCTCTTTCTCTGATAAGAAGGTTAAAATGCAGAAGTCTAGAGACTAGCTCCTGTTTTGCAGAAGGTTAGAGAAGGGAAAAACCTTGATTGGAAGCAACAAACAATGGTATTGGAAAGGAAGGAGATAGACCAATTCCTGGAGCCTGAGAAGGAAAAGTAACGTGGAGTAACTGGGACCATCTCAGATGAAGAAGTGACCTGGGGTCTTCATGTGACAGGAAGCTATGGATCTCCAGGGTCACCTACTCTGAGTCCTGAATACATCTATCACTAGCCCTGCTTCAGCCTGTGGTGGCAATAATCAGCACAGAGTTGAAGCTAGGGGAGTCTCCTTCTTTCCGGGAGGTAGGCTTCAGGGAGAGGCTTTGTACTTATCCCTGAAGGACTGTAGAATCGGGTGAAGGGCTTTTGCCCCAAAGTGAAACTTGGAAACCATTTTTCCATTGTACCATTTTGAAAGTTATAGGTATGGCTACAATATAGCATTCAGCTACATTCTGGGTTTAATAGGCTTTTGTAGACCTGTCTGAGTGGTATAGTATTGGGATTCCAAGCATGATCTTTGGAACCACATAGATCTGAGTTTAAGTCCTTGAGGGACCACTTACTCATATGTGATCTTGGGCAAATTACTCAACCTTTCAACATCTTAGTGTTCTCATCACATATTCTTTATTTTTTCCATGATTTTCTGAGATTATAAATAAAAAGTACTAAGCATAATGTCTAGTATATAATAAATGGCTAAAATAGTATTTAATGTGGTGAAATATATTCTAAATCCTAACAAACAACTCACAGGGACTTCTGTTGTAAGCTGCAATCACGAGCAGCGTGTGAGACGAGACTGAGGTGCATAGTGCCCTGACCTAGCTTCCACCTGGACAGCTATTTCAATGGGCATTCTTTATTTTATTTGGTAGGAAAAGGAAAATCTTTTTCTCTTAGCAAAAGTTACATACTTTGTTCTTTATGTTCAAAAGAAATTATTATCTTATACAACATTATGCAACATTTTATACTTAAGATGGTCTTATACGTTTTAAATTATTTATAAGGGATAGCATTAATCATATTTTCTATGACTAGAGATATCTAATAAGTATTTAATTATAAAAATCTGTATGAAAATATGTGCAACGCATCCAAATGATTTTTCATTACATATGTCTTGGGGACATGTGGACAAAATATGTACCCTTCCTTTATTTTGACTCTGATCAATCTGACCTCTCTCATGATCTCCAACCAACTTAAAAAAAAAAGTTTAAAAGATTAACTGTTAACTCTATCTGATGCTTTTAAACTCTGCTCTCATGCTTTAAGTGGTTTAGGAAAGCTCAATCTCTAGAGGTAAAAATGGTCAACCTCCCTGACTTTGAGTCTGTTTCCCCTTCCTTAATCTTCTTTGGAAATTGTGTCTAGATGTTTGAGGAGAGGAATGTGAAGTGTGACCCTGTGGTGGAGTGTCACAGGCTCCCATGCTCTCTGGGATGATGATACAATCTTTACCTGGTTGCTGCATACCCCACTTTTTTTCTGGTTAGAACCCAATATGGAGAACAGAGTAGAGGGACCTAGGAATTTCAGTGTTCACCCCTTTGTGTAATCCCCTCCCTTTTAGTTGGGATAAGTCCTGTACTTTGCTTCTAAACCAGTTGCATGTGGCAAAGGTGATAGGTGGTCATGCTTGTGACTAAATTACCTTACATGGAAAAGGTGAAGTGATTTTGCCGATATAATAACTGGTAGATTTTAGCAAATCAAAAAGAAGATTATCCTAGTGGGGCCTATTTAATCAGATTAAAACACTTAAAAGGAGGCCTGACCCTCTAGAGATGAGAGACTTTAAGCAGGAGAGATGTGGTAAGAGATGCTGGGTTGGGGGGAGGGAGGGTCTCTAGAACCAGAAGGTTGGCCTCAAACCAACACCCAGAAAAAATTTAAGATACTCAGCTCTATGGCTGCAATGAAAGTAATTCTGCCAGCAACTTTAATGAGCTCAGAAGCCGATTATTAAGCCCCCCAGTGGGAATGTCTCCTGTCAACACCTGGTGAGAACCTGAGCAGAGGACCCAGCTTAACCTGTGCCATATAAAATGGGTGGTGTTTTAAACTGCTAGATTTGTGGTCATCTGTTGTGCAGCAAAAGCAGCCTGCTTGGAAAGATCTGTGTTTCCACTAATAGTCTTACAAATCTGAAGTTAGCTTTGACTGTCATTCAGCTGGAACCTGAACTTGTGCTTCTGCTGCCCACCACCAAAGTGCCTCCTTCTGCCAGTCTCCTTGGCTGGTCCTTCATCTACTTGTGTTGTCTCACCTGTGCCACAGGAGAATCAGCATCTCTCTTTATCTGATCCAACTGTCTTGACAAATTAATGTGGAAAATCCATAGGTGGGCTTGAGGGCCACACAAGGGATGGGCTGAACAGAGAAGGTTTTAAGTTGTTTCTTCTGTGTTTAGTGTTATCCTTATTTTTCTGAAGCACAGAAATCAGGGCATGCACTTCCTGTTGGTCTGCTTCCTCTTTTTTCTTCTTCCACAAGCTCTTTGAGAAGACAATGGTGGGACCTCTCTGTTGCCCTCCAGAATCTCATTCTCTTTTTTTGATAGAACAGCCAGCTACAGGCCTTCATTATTAGGGAATGTTGTACTTTTTGCCCTGTGGGAGAATTCTTTAAGTTTGAGAACTCTAGGCTGAATTGGAAACTCAGGCTTGGTTGCTGATAAGCTGAAGGAGGAGATAAAAGATATATAAAACTCTTATTCATTTATTAGTTTATTCACTCACTATTTCTTGGATGTCTACTATGTACCAAGCTTGTTCATAGGAGTTGTAGCAGTGAACAAAATTTTATATATATATATATATATATATATATATATATATATATATATATATATATAAACCCTGTTCTTTTGAGCTTAAAATGACAGTCTGACATGTAAGGTGGTTTCTTGCTGCAGGATTTTGTTGCATAGCAGAAGCTGTATGCAAACCTCCTTCTTTCTCTTTGCATTCTATCAATGAAAAATCCTTTTCTGCCCCTAGTCAGAGCCAATTAAAGTGCTGTTCTTATACTCTAAGGCTGAAGAAAAAGCACATTAATAATTTTCACAATGTTGCTATCAGTTTAAAAATGTAAAACATTGATTTTTCTGAATTTAGTGATAGAAGGTGTGTTTTTTCCCCTATTTTTTTTCCCTGCAGTTCTTTTTCACTCTCCAGTTTTTTTCTGAGTAATTTTCCAAATCAGGCATTGTAAATACATTGGGGGTATACTAAAATATTTAAAATTTGGATAATAAAACAAGTAATGTGGTTTTTAGGAAACTATACCATGTCGTTTAGCATTTTCTGAGTTTTGGCTGATTGAGAGCATTGGTCTATAGTAATTGTCAGCTGGAAGGTCTCAGGGTTGCTGACATGGCTTTTGGTTTACCATGAGTCTTGTTTTTTTGGTACCTGGTATTGAACTCAGGGGCACTTGACCACTGAACCACATTCCCAGCCCTATTTTTGTATTTTATTTAGGGACAGGGTCCCACTGAGTTGCTTAGTACCTTGCTTTTGCTGAGGCTGGCTTTGAACTCATGATTCTTTTGCCTCAGCCTCCCTAGCTGCTGGGATTACAGGCATGCACCACTGTACCTGGCCACCATGAGTCTTATATGTGTATTTGGCAAAGGTACTCAGTTGAGGTCAATTGGTACTGATGAGAAGCTTTCTTTTTAAAAATTATTTTGTTGAAAAATAAATTTCACTTAGGATATATCAAAGGAGTGAGACCTATTTACATTTCATTAATTATACAAGGAGTTATATGTTGAAACTTGAAATAATTGCTACAATATTTTCAACTTATTCCAGAAATGTTGTAGTACTCCTAAAAGATTGAGCTCCACTTTAATTTCTCCCCTACATTTAGGTAATAATAAAAGCCTGTGATAGCAGGACTAGATAGAGGTGTTTGGAGACCAGGTGGTAATTTCATTACTAAATTTCCTCTATTTAGTGGTTAAACTAGGACCTGGAAGGTGGCATATGTTTGTGAATTTATTTCTAGCATCTTATGTATGCAATATTATTTTAAGGAACATAATGGTCTTTAGAACTAGTCTAACACAACAAAAATAGGATTAGGATATACTTAATTGGAGAAAGAAATACCAGAAGGAAAAATTGGTGGCACCATAAGAGATGTAACCTCATGTCTTCATACCACATGATGTGTGATGGATACCTTTTTCATGTAAAGACATTAGTACAGAAGATGCAGGCCAGTCAGAAAAACGTAAAATGGCAAAGTACAACCCAATGCCATTCAGGAAACTTGGAACACTTTAATTCAATTATATTGTCTGCCTTTGGTGGAAAGTTCCGATTTTTGTATTCTTCACTGGCGCAGCAACAGTGAACAGAAGGCAACCAGGAAGGCTTATGTGCTATGCCAACGTGTGCTTCCATCTGGAGTAATGTGGCAGATTAAAGAGAAATCTATTGATTTTCTAAATATACTACATCAACACCCCATCACTTGGGTATTATTAAGTAGATAAACATCTACAGCATGGATGGAATGGGGGAAAATAAATAGGTAAATAAATTAAACATAGGAAAGAGGTTTTGGTCTTTTTAGGATGATGACCTAATTTATTTTGGAAATAAAATTTCAACTATAGCCCAATATTTAAACTATTCAATCGCAAGTATTAGTTTCCTCCCAAATTGAATCTTCTCTAAGCACAAGTTTTACCAAGCATGAGTTGTTAGAAGTGCAGATGGCAGTAAGCCATCTAAGTTATGTAATGTAAAGATCCTTGACATAATTGGGTGTTTGGGGAGATTTGCCTGTTGTTTTTATTGTACATTGCTGAGAGAGGTGCTGGAGTCCTGATTGGGTGGTATAAACTTTTAGGACCCTGTGATGTTGGGCCAAGAAAGATAAATTGATAATGGGACAATGGTGGCAACGACCAACACAAAGAACGGTTTCTGTCCCTGGTGGAGGAGGGAGGATTGGTTATTGATGTATCTCAGGTGGAGAGCAGACAAGACAGCAGACACTCACTTCAGTACACCTGTGGCTTTCCAGAAGGAGAGTTGCTACACGCCAAGTCTTCATGGAGGAGAGCCAGAAATGAAAAAAAGAAGAAACGGCTTTCTGAGGAAGAGCTGAGAGAGAATTTCTGTTGTTTTTCTGTTTTAAAAAGACTTGGCATGTACAGTGGAGTCCTGGTAATGCTGGGAGAAAGGACACAGAGGCAAGTCTTGCTACATAAATGTTATGAAAAAAAAAGTATGGTCAAGGTCAAAGATAATGGCTTTTGCATATGAGGTCACTTGGATTATCAAGGCCAAGAAGAATTATATCTATATGATAGACTGATATATAGTATTTAAGCTCTCATAACTTTTGAACTTCTTAGTCTTTTTTATTTTATTTTTTATATAGCATTTATCACAACCATATTATGTATTTATCTGTTTACCACCAATATCCTACTACCTTTATAACAGCAGGGACTTTTTTCATTTCATTGATCTATGTGTATAGAATGGAAGCCAATACAGAGGATATTGAAATAAATACTTTTATATATAATTGGGGTTAATGCTGATTCTGTAAGTCTAATATTTATAAGGGCCTGGGAAAAGACAGAGGGAGAGGCAGAGAAATATGAGTGTTTAGGGGACATGGAGGTTTGGAAAGATGCCCCACATTTTTTTTAAATTACTCTTCTTTTCAAAATGTAAAGCCTAACTTTCCTTCCCTTGAGTGTGGGTTGTAAAACACATTATGAATTTTTAAATTCTTCTCTGTGGTTCACTCATTCTCTGTTTACTCACCCTGGGGGAAACTACCTTCTATGTCCTGAGGCAGCCCTGTGGAGAGGCCCAGGTGGTGAGAAACTAAGGCCTCCAGCCAACAGCCAATGAAGAGCTGAGCCTCTGCCACTAAACACACCAATGAGCTTCCAAGTGGATCCTCCAACTCCCTTGAAGCTGTCAGCCGACTATAGTCCCTGCAGCATCTTGTTTGCAATCTCATGAGAGACCCTGTGCTAACGTGCCCAGCTATACTGCTTCTGTACTACTGACCTAAAAAAAGCTAGGATAATATATGTTGGTTGTTTTAAGCCATTACCTTTTGGGGTAGCTTGTTATTATGCAGCAATAGATAATTACTATTAGAGGGAGGGATTTGCTACTTAGAAATAATAAAACTGTGAACTGATGGATTAAAAAAATTGCCTGGATAGTGTGTTAGTCTACTAAAACAAAATATCAGAAACAGGTCAACTTAATCCACAGAAGAGATTTAGTTAGGTAACAGTATCGGAGATTCCAGAGCAAACACCAGCATTGGCTCAATTCTGGTGAAGACCTCAAGACAGATGGTGTCACAATAGTAGAGCATGTTTGGGAAGAAAAGAGTATGTCTTGAAAAATAGGAAACAGTGAGGCTGGTGCCCCTCAATTTCTTCCAAAGGTGTGCCCCCAGTGACACACCTTTCATGAAGCTTCACCTCTTAAAGGCCTGCCATTGCCCACCACCACACTGGGGACCAAGCTTCCAACCCATGGACCTTGGGGGACAAACAACATTAAACCATAGCAAACATAAGTGTACACATCTATTCATGCATATTTTTATTTATTTCCCTTTTTGTCTACTTTTTGTAGAAGACTATATTATTATATAATAATAATAATATTATATAATACTCCGCAATGCCTAGAATACTGCATGTTATCAATGGCTAATAAATGGCCATGACACGTTTTATATTTTTACGGATAAAGTTCTTACGATAGAAAGCAGTTTCCCTATCAAAATGTTCTTCTCTTTTTTTTAATTCAGTTTCACTTTTGTAGATAAAGATTTGTCACACCCGGGGAATGAAGAACATGACTGTGTGTGTGTGTGTGTGTGTGTGTGTGTGTGTGTGTGTGTGAGAGAGAGAGAGAGAGAGAGAGAAAGGCCTCTAACAATCATGTGGTAGCTAGCTTGTTTTCCAACTCAAATCGCAGACAGCTTGAAGACATGTACAAAAACAGAATTTAATAGCTTCGAGAGATATTGGTGTTTATTCTTAAAATTTGGTTGAAAACATGATTCTTACCTAAAGAGGATTAACTCCTGGTCAGAAATATCTAGTGCAGAAATCTGTTTAAACTAACAAATAAGACATTTCAAAACTTGAACACCGAATACTGAATGATGTTAGATGTTGTTTATGAACCTGGAAAAGGATTTGTCTTAGCTTTTTGAAGGAAGAGTATTTAATCCCTTTTTTTGAGAGCTTATTATGCTGCAATCTCTTTCTTGGAAATGGAAACCTGAGCAGTGATGTTAGCTTTGGGGTCAGAGTAACCTGGCTCTCACCACTTATAAATTGTGAGACCTTGGGCAAATGATTTAGTCTGAGTGATGCTTGGCAGCTCCATCTGCTGCACCTCTCCCATTTATACTCTCTTCCAGTTCAGTGAATGGTGTGGACAGTGATACACACACACACACACACACACACACACACACACTATATTTAAAGCCAGTTTACACAGAGATGGCTTGATGCTTTAAATGACCTTCAAATTGGAGCAATGATTCTATGTTTAGAACCCTAATGAAGTTATCCTATATGAAGAAAGACATAGTTTCAATTACAGGAAAATAATTCAATAATATAATCATGACATGGAAAAAGATTAAGTGGGCTGAACACAGGCTTGGGGGAGAGTTGGCTGGTATCCAAATATGTCAGCAGTGATATGATACAAAAGGGCTAGAGATGTTTCATCACTCAGTCCATGAGTCAGCCACATTTCAGAGTGTGAATCTAGTCTGAGTTTAGTCATATAATTTTGACATTGCATATAAATATGAATGGTCCAGAAAGTGTGGTGTGCATGTGTGCTTGTACAGACATGTGAGGCATGGGCTGGAGAAAGAGGCCCCGTTTACAAGAGCATTAATAACTCCTTGGAATAAAGAAGATGTTGACTGTGACACTGAATAATGATGATAATGATAGCGTGACTCAGCAAAGTTTAGATGGGTGTGATTTAATTATATCTTGACAAGCCTGGCGAATCCAGACTTTCCAGTTAGAAGTGTATAGCATTTCTGCACTTGAAACCTCCCCAGCATTGAGGAGATAAGTTTTCCTCTCATCTTAGGCTCATCCCTCTGATCAGATTACCATTTAACTATGCCAGTAAATGCATTTTTTTCACATGAATTATGTAGCTTGATGTCCCCTACCTTGTCACCCCTTCTACAACCATCTTAAGAGGGAGGTGGTATTTGTGACTACTGTCAACATGTTGATAATTACCCTGTGCATCCTCATTTCACCTCACTGATCCTAAAGAACCTTTTCACTGGTTGTTAGCATTCTAGAACCTCTTTCCCTTGAGGGTTAGCCACTATTTACTCTAGAACTCTTCCATCACCTTTTTTTTTTCCTTCTGCCCCTTGCCCCCCCCCAATAACTCACTGCAGTTGAGCAGTGTATTGAACTTTTGTAGCACTCATACAGAGGCAGCCATTCATTTAAGGAACCTTACTCTAGGTACTAAAAAAAGTAGTGAACAAAGAGAAAAAAATATCTCTGCCCTAACATACATTATAGTGGGAGTATAGATAATGAAATATATAGCAGGGAAGAATGGGAAGTGCTTAGAAAAATAATAAAATAGGGAACAGGGATAAGCAGTAAAGGCAGATAGAGAAGGAGTGTGGTTTTAGATACAATGGTCAGGAAGGGCACACTGAGAATATGGCCTTTGAGCACAGAGTTGAAGAATGAGGGAAGGATGTATTGTTTATGCATCTTATTTTGACTCTGTCATAGGACTTTCCCAGGTCTCTTTCTTTAAGGCTCTGTCACCTTTGCCAGCTTCTTACCTCTGACCTCTGTGAGATCAAATGCTTGCTCCCTTACCTGAGGACCGAGTGCACAGAATTCATTCTGCTGATATTTACTGAAAGCCAGTCAAACAGAGTAATCAAATACTCTTTATCTATGGCAGCTTACATTTTAGTGACCTGATATTATAGCACCATTCCCTACCCTTCACTTTTTTCTTCTTGAAAATGTCTCCATCTTCATCTACCCTTTACTTTCAGGTATTTAAAAGAAGTCCTTCACCTTTTTCCACCCATTTGTGTTATTGATCCTAACTTTTTCTGCCTTCTGAAACTTAGACCCATCAATAATTCCTTTTTGTTGGTTAAATCTTTCATCTCCTTCTTCACTAGCTATTCACTTCCCTATTGCTTACAAATGTGCTCAGGACTTCCCTCTCCTTCCAATTTTAAGTACTTACTGATCACTTTCCCTTGGTTACCAAGCATCTTGAAAGCATTGTAAGCATTGTTTCCATCTCTTAAATTGTTACCACTGTTCTGGGTGGAAAATCAAAACACACAATGTATAATGGGGCAGAGTGAATCCTAATTAGGAATGTTCCAGATATCCAAGATTTTGATTACCTTGCTGCCTATGCATGAACTGAGACCATCCATAATTTTATTGAAAATCTTCTCTCAATAGTCCCCAATAGCCTTCTAGCTTTGATTACATTTTTTTAACCTCAGTGACCTTGAACACTATAGAAATTTATAATTGTTAATTTTCTTAAGTTCTTCTCTTGGTATGTGACAGAAAACCATTTCAACTATCCTTCTTTGTATAAATTTCTCTTTTCCCTTTTTGACTTCT
Source organism: Spermophilus citellus (assembly GCF_964194105.1). Taxonomy (NCBI): domain Eukaryota; kingdom Metazoa; phylum Chordata; class Mammalia; order Rodentia; family Sciuridae; genus Spermophilus; species Spermophilus citellus. Next base: position 168,181,780 of record NC_138185.1, read on the forward strand.
TTCCCTTTTTGAGTGTATGCTCCTTTTCATTTCTTTAAATTTCTCTTTTCCCTTTTTGACTTCTTTCCCTTTTTGAGTGCATGTTCCTTTTCATTTCTTTAAATTTTTTTTTAAAACTGCTGATAGATCTTTCTTTCTTTCTTTTTTTAAATACATGGTGCTGAGAACCCAGTGCCTCACACATACCAGGCATGTGCACTATCACTGAGCCCCAGGCCCAGTCCCATCCTTTTCATTTTTAATAAATTTATTCTGATACATGAATACATAAAATTGTACATATTAATGGGGTACATGATGTGTTGATAAATTGTATAATGTTTAATCCAGGTTAAGCCCATCTTTTCCCCTAACATTTATCATTTTTTAAAAGTAAAAATACTCAGAATCTGTTCTCCTAGCTTTCTGAAATGTACATATTTTATTATTGGTATTTATAGTCACCGAACTGTGAAATAGTACACCAGAGCTTCTTACTCTATCTAAGCAACTTAGTTTAGTACCCTTCTATCAACTCTTCCTCATCCACCCCCCTAGGAACCACCATTCTACTCTCAACTTGTGTGAGATCCATTTTTTTTTAATTTTACATTTTTTAAGATTCCATAAATGAGTGAGATCATGTGAAATTTGTATTTCTTTGCCTGGCTTCTTCCACTTACCATAAGGATCTCCAGTTCTATCCATGTGTCACAAATGACAAGATTTCATTCTCTTTAATAGCAGAATAGCATTCCATAATATATTTGTACCTTAGTTTCTTTATCTATTCATCAGCTGATGGACACTTAGATTGTTTCCATTTTTTTTGGTCTATTTTGCATAAAACTGCAATGAGCATAGGAGTACAAATGTCTCATCAACATAATGATTTATTTCTTTTGGGTATGTATGCAGAAGTGGAATTGCTGGATTATATGGTACTTCTATTTTAATTTTTTTGAGGAAATTCCATATTGTTTTCCATTATGGCTGTGCTAATTTATATTTTCGCCAACAGTATGTGAGGGTTCCTTTTTCTCCACATCCTTGCCAGCACTTGCTATCTTTAGCCATTTTGACTATAGCCATTCTTACTGGGGTAAGGTGATATTGTGGTTTTGATTTGCATTTCCCTGATAATTGATGAGGTTGAGCATTTCTTCATGTATCAGCCATCTGAATGTTTTTTTTTTTTGATAAATGTCTTTAGGTCTACTGTTCATTTTTAAATTGGGCTATTTGGTTTTTTGCTATTGAGTTTTTACAAGATCCCTGTACATTCTGGGTTTGAACCCATTGTCAGATGTGTAATTCGCAAATATTTTCTCCCATTTCATAGGATGTCTCTTCATTCTGTTGTTTGTTTCTTTTGCTATGCAGCTTTTAAGTTTGGTGTGGTCCCATTGTCTATTTTTGCTTTTGTTTCCTGTGTTTCTGGGGTCTTGTCCAAAAAGTCCTTGCCCATGCCGATTTTCTGAAGCATTTCCCCTAAGTTTTTCTCTATTTCTACTCTCCATAATACTAGCAATAATGATCATGTCCTATTCCCATGAGTAATTTCAATCACAATTTTGGAAGTTTCAGTTGTATGTCTTGTGTTTTAACTCTTTAATCTGTCTTGAGTTTGTAACTGGTGAGTGACAGGGTCTAGTTTTATTCTTTTATTCTATTTTTTTATTCTTTTATTCTAGTTTTTTCTTTTATTCTTTCATTCTAGTTTTATTCTTCTGCATGTATATATTCAATTTCCCAGTGCCATTTAGTGAAGAATATCCTTTCTTCAATTTGTTTTCTTAGTGGTTTTTTCAAAAACAGGTGGCTATAGATACTTGAGTTAATTTCTATCCTCTGTATTCTGTTCCAATGATGTTGGTCTATGTGTTTGTAGTTTTGATAATTCCTTGCTATTTTGATGACTACAGTTTTGTAATGTATTTTGAACTCAGGTAGTGTAATGACTCCTGCTTGGTTCTTTTTAAATTTAATTTTAAAATTTTTATTTGTTCTTAGATATAAGTGACAGTAGAGTGTATTTTGACATATTATACATACATGAAGTATAAGTTATGCTAATTAGAATCCCATTTTTGTGGTTGTACCTGATTCCTGCTTTGTTCTTTTTGCTCAAGATGGCTTGATTATTTGTGGTTCCATATAAATTTTAGGATTGTTTTTTTTAAATTTTTTTTTTATTGGTTGTTCAAAACATTACATAGTTCTTGATATATCATATTTCACACTTTGATTCAAGTGGGTTATGAACTCCCATTTTTACCCCGTATACAGATTGCAGAATCACATCAGTTACACTTCCACTGATTTACATATTGACATACTCATGTCTGTTGTATTCTGCTGCCTTTCCTATCCTCTACTATCCCCCCTCCCCTCCCCTCCCCTCCCCTCTTCTCTCTCTACCCCCTCTACCTTAATTCATTTCTCCCCCTTGTATTATTTTTCCCTTTCCCCTCACTTCATCTTGTATGTAATTTTGTATAACCCTGAGGGTCTCCTTCCATTTCCAAGCAATTTCCCTTCTCTCGCACTTTCCCTCCCCCCTCTTGTCCCTGTTTAATGTTAGTCATCTTCTCATGCTCTTCTTCCCTACTCTGTTCTTAGTTACTCTCCTTATATCAAAGAAGACATTTGGCATTTGTTTTTTAGGGATTGGCTAGCTTCACTTAGCATAATCTGCTCTAATGCCATCCATTTCCCTCCAAATTCTATAATTTTGTCATTTTTTAATGCAGAGTAATACTCCATTGTGTATAAATGCCACATTTTTTAATCCATTCGTCTATTGAAGGGCATCTAGGTTGCTTCCACAGTCTTGCTATTGTGAATTGTGCTGCTATGAACATCAATGTAGCAGTGTCCCTGTAGCATGCTGTTTTTAGGTCTTTAGGGAATAGACCCAGAGGGGGAATAGCTGGGTCAAATGGTGGTTCCATTCCCAACTTTCCAAGAAATCTCCATACTGCTTTCCAAATTGGCCGCACCAATTTGCAGTCCCACCAACAATGAACAAGTGTACCCTTTTCCCCACATCCTCGCCAGCACTTGTTGTTGTTTGACTTCATAATGGCTGCCAATCTTACTGGAGTGAGATGATATCTTAGGGTGGTTTTGATTTGCATTTCTCTGACTGCTAGAGATGGTGAGCATTTTTTCATGTACTTGTTGATTGATTGTATGTCCTCCTCTGAGAAGTGTCTGTTTAGGTCCTTGGCCCATTTGTTGATTGGGTTATTTGTTATCTTATTGTCTAATTTTTTGAGTTCTTTATATACTCTGGATATTAGGGCTCTATCTGAAGTGTGAGGAGTAAAGATTTGTTCCCATGATGTAGGCTCCCTATTTACCTCTCTTATTGTTTCTCTTGCTGAGAAAAAACTTTTTAGTTTGAGCAAGTCCCATTTGTTGATTCTAGATATTAACTCTTGTGCTATGGGTGTCCTATTGAGGAATTTGGAGCCCGACCCCACAGTATGTAGGTCGTAGCCAACTTTTTCTTCTATCAGATGCCTTGTCTCTGATTTGATATCAAGCTCCTTGATCCATTTTGAGTTAACTTTTGTGCATGGCGAGAGAAAGGGATTCAGTTTCATTTTGTTGCATATGGATTTCCAGTTTTCCCAGAACCATTTGTTGAAGATGCTATTCTTCCTCCATTGCATGCTTTTAGCCCCTTTATCAAATATAAGAAAGTTGTAGTTTTGTGGGTTGGTTTCTGTGTCCTCTATTCTGTACCATTGGTCCACCCGCCTGTTTTGGTACCAATACCATGCTGTTTTTGTTACTATTGCTCTGTAGTATAGTTTGAAGTCTGGTATCGCTATACCACCTGATTCACACTTCCTGCTTAGCATTGTGTTTGCTATTCTGGGTCTTTTATTTTTCCATATGAATTTCATGATTGCTTTCTCTGTTTCTACAAGAAATGCCATTGGGATTTTGATTGGCATTGCATTAAACCTATAGAGAACTTTTGGTAATATTGCCATTTTGATGATGTTAGTTCTGCCTATCCATGAACAGGATATATTTTTCCATCTTCTAAGATCTTCTTCAATTTCTCTCTTTAGGGTTCTGTAGTTTTCATTGTATAAGTCTTTCACCTCTTTTGTTAGGTTGATTCCCAAGTATTTTATTATTTTTGAGGATATTGTGAATGGAGTATTTTTCCTCATTTCCATTTCAGAAGATTTGTCGCTGATATACAGAAATGCCTTTGATTTATGCGTGTTGATTTTATATCCTACCACTTTGCTGAATTCATTTATTAACTCTAATAGTTTCTTTGTAGACCCTTTTGGGTCTTCTAGGTATAGAATCATGTCATCTGCAAATAGTGATAATTTAAGTTCTTCTTTTCCTATTTTTATGCCTTTAATTTCTTTCGTCTGTCTAATTGCTCTGGCCAGTGTTTCGAGAACTATGTTGAACAGAAGTGGTGAGAGAGGGCATCCCTGTCTTGTTCCAGATTTTAGAGGGAATGCCTTCAATTTTTCTCCATTTAGAATGATGCTAGCCTGAGGCTTAGCATAGATAGCTTTAACAATGTCGAGGTAAGTTCCTGTTATCCCTAGTTTTTCTAGAGTTTTGAACATAAACGGATGCTGTACTTTGTCGAATGCTTTTTCTGCATCTATCGAGATGATCATATGGTTTTTAATTTTAAGTCTATTGATGTGGTGAATAACATTTATTGATTTCTGTATATTGAACCAGCCTTGCATCCCAGGGATGAATCCTACTTGATCATGGTGTACAGTTTTTTTGATACGATTTTGTATCCGATTCACCAGAATTTTATTGAGGATTTTTGCATCTAGGTTCATTAGAGATATAGGTCTGTAGTTTTCTTTCTTTGAAGTGTCTTTGTCTGGTTTAGAAATCAGGGTGATGTTGGCTTTGTAGAATGAATTTGGAAGTTCTCCCTCTTTCTCTATTTCCTGAAATAGCTTGAAAAGTATTGGTATTAGTTCCTCTTTAAAGGTTTTGTAAAACTCTGCTGTATACCCATCCTGTCCTGGGCTTTTTTTAGTTGGTAATCTTTTGATGGTTTCTTCTATTTCCTCAATTGATATTGGTCTGTTTAGGTTGTCTATATCCTCCTGTCTCAATCTGGGCAGATCATATGACTTAAGAAATTTATCGATGCCTTCACTATCTTCTATTTTATTGGAGTATAAGGATTCAAAATAATTTCTGATTATCTTCTGTATTTCTGAAGTGTCTGTTGTGATATTGCCTTTTTCATCCTGTATGCTAGTAATTTGAGTTCTCTCTCTTCTTCTCTTCGTTAGCATGGCTAAGGGTCTGTCGATCTTATTCATTTTTTCAAAGAACCAACTTTTAGTTTTATCAATTTTTTCAATTGTTTCTTTTGTTTTGATTTCATTAATTTCAGCTCTGATTTTAATTATTTCTTGCCTTCTACTTCTTTTGCTGTTGTTTTGCTCTTCTTTTTCTAGGATTTTGAGATGAAGTATGAGATCATTTATTTGTAGGTTTTTTCTTTTTTTAAGGAATGAACTCCATGCAATGAATTTTCCTCTTAGAACTGCTTTCAATGTGTCCCATAGATTCTGATATGTTGTGTCTGTGTTTTCATTTATCTCTAAGAATTTTTTAATTTCCTCCTTTATGTCTTCTATAACCCATTGATCATTCAGTAACCTATTGTTCATTCTCCAAGTGATGCATGATTTTTCCTTCCTTCTTTTATCGTTGATTTTCAGTTTCATTCCATTATGGTCAGATAAGATGCATGGTATTATCTCTACTCCTTTATATTGTCTAAGAGTTGCCCTGTGACATAATATATGATCTATTTTTGAGAAGGATCCATGTGCTGCTGAGAAAAAAGTGTAACTGCTTGATGTTGGGTGGTATATTCTATATATGTCAATTAAGTCTAGGTTGTTAATTGTGTTATTGAGTTCTATAGTTTCCTTATTCAACTTTTGTTTGGAAGATCTGTCCAGTGGAGAGAGAGGTGTGTTGAAGTCTCCCATGATTATTGTATGGTGGTCTATTAGACTCTTGTACTTGAGAAGAGTTTGTTTGATGAACATAACTGCACCATTGTTTGGGGCATATATATTTATGATTGTTATGTCTTGTTGGTGTATGGTTCCCTTGAGCAGTATGTAGTGTCCCTCTTTATCCCTTTTGATTAACTTTGGCTTGAAATCTATTTTATTTGATATGAGTATGGACACTCCTGCTTGTTTCCCAAGTCCATATGAGTGATATGATTTTTCCCAGCCTTTCACCTTCAGTCTATGTATGTCTTTTCCTATCAAATGCATCTCCTGTAGGCAGCATATTGTTGGGTCATGTTTTGTGATCCATTCTACTAGCCTGTGTCTCTTAATTGGTGAGTTTAAGCCATTAACATTTAGGGTTATTATTGAGATATGGGTTATCCTTCCAGCCATATTTGTTTATTTATGTTACTGAATATGGTTTGTTTTCCTCTTTGATTATTTTCCCCCCTTTACTGCCCTACCTCCCACTGTTGGTTTTCATTGTTATTTTCCATTTCCTCTTCCTGTAATGTTTTGCCGAGGATTTTTTGGAGAGATGGTTTTCTAGCTGCAAATTCTTTTAACTTTTGTTTATCGTGGAAGGTGTTAATTTCATCTTCCATCTTGAAGCTTAATTTTGCTGGATACACAATTCTTGGTTGGAACCCATTTTCTTTCAGTGTTTGAAATATGTTATTCCAGGATCTTCTAGCTTTCAGAGTCTGTGTTGAAAGATCAGCTGTTATCCTGATTGGTTTACCCCTAAATGTAATCTGCTTCCTTTCTCTTGTAGCTTTTAAAATTCTCTCCTTATTCTGTATGCTAGGCATCTTCATTATAATGTGTCTATGTGTGGATCTCTTATGATTTTGCACATTTGGCATCCTGTAGGCTTCTAGGATTTGGGATTCTGTCTCACACTTCAAGTCTGGGAAGTTTTCTCGTATTATTTCATTGAATAGATTGCTCATTCCTTTGGTTTGGACCTCTATACCTTCCTGTATCCCAATGACTTAAGTTTGGTCTCTTTATGTTGTCCCATATTTCTTGAATGTTCTGCTCATGGTTCCTTAACAGTCTTGCTGAGCTGTCTATGTTCATTTCAAGTTGAAATACTTTGTCTTCATTGTCTGATGTTCTATCTTCTAAGTGTTCTACTCTGTTGGTAGTATTCTCAATTGAGTTTTTAAGTTAGTTTATTGCTTCCTGCATTTCTAGGATTTCTGTTTGTTTGTTTTTTATAACCTCTATCTCCCTGTATAGTTGATCTTTTGCTTCCTGGATTTGTTTATGTAATTCATTGTTGAAGAGATCTTTCATTGTCTGATTTTGCTGTCTAATGTCTTCCTTGAGACTCCAGATCATCTGAAGCATGTATCTCCTGAATTCTTTATCTGACATTCCATCTGCTGCAGATATTACCTCTTCTAACATTGAGTTGACCTGCATTGCTTGTGGTCCTTTCTTTCCTTGTTGTTTCATACTGTTCGCGTTTCTTTCTGCTTACTGAGACTGTTGTGTTATTGAATTTTCCCCCTATATATTTGTATTACTCTTGTATAGTTGCAAAGTCTCCCGTGCAGGCGCGGGCAGGGGCTCTGCTCCTTCTCCAATTGGGGCAATGTGCCTACCACATCGGCAGGCCGCTGGGCCTGTTCTGCTGGTTGGTAGCAGGTGCGCCTACCTTGCAGGCGCGGGCGGTGGCTCTGCCCCTCTGCGGGCCGCTAGGCCTGTCCTGTCGGTGGTCGCAGTTCCGCCTCTTTTGCAGTCGCGGGCAGCGGCTCTGCCCCTCTGAAGGCCTCTGGGCCTGTTCTGCCGGTGGCTCCCAGGTCCGCCTACCTTGTAGGCGCGGGGGGGCAGCTCTGCCCATCCGCACGCCGCTGGGCCTGTTCTGCTGGTGGGTCACAGGTCCGCCTACCTTGCAGGCGCGGGAGGCGGCTCTGCCCTTCTGCAGGCTACTGGGACTGTTCTGTTGGTGGGTCGCAGGTCTGCCTACCTTGCAGGCAAGTGGGGTGGCTCTGCCCCTCTGCGGGTTCCTGGGCCTATTCTGCCGGTGGGTTGCAGGTCCGCCTACCTTGCAGGTGTGTTTGGCAGCTCTGCCCCTCCGTGGGCCACTGGGCCTGTTCTGTTGATGGTCACAGTTTCACTTACCTTGCTGGCGTGGGGGGAGGGGGCAGCTCTGCCCCTCAGCAGGCCGCTGGGCCTGCTCTGCTGGTGGGTTGCAGATCCGCCTACCTTGCAGGCGCGGGGGGAGGGTGCGGCTCTGCCCTTCAGCAGGCCGCTGGGCCTGATCTGCTGGTGGGTCGCAGGTCTGCCTACCTTGCAGGCGCGTGGGGCGGCTCTGTCCCTCCATGGGTTGCTGGCCCTACTCTGCTGGTGGGTCACAGGTCTGCCTACTTTGCAGGCGTTGTTGGCAGCTCTGCCCCTCCGCAGGCCACTGAGCCTGTTCTGTTGGTGGTCACAGTTCCGCCTACCTTGCTGGCGCGGGGGGAGGGGGTAGCTCTGCCCCTCAGCAGGCCGCTGGGCCTGGTCTGCTGGTGGGTCGCAGGTCTGCCTACCTTGCAGGCGCGTGGGGTGGCTCTGCCACTCCACAGGTTGCTGGGCCAGACCTGCTGGTGGGTCGCAGGTCCGCCTACCTTGCAGGCACGGGTGGAGGGCGCGGCTCTGCCCCTCAGCAGGCCACTGGGCCTGATCTGCTGGGCCTATTCTGCTGGTGGGTTGCAGGTCCGCCTACTTTACGGGCGTGGTTGGCAGCTCTGCCCCTCCGCAGGCCACTGAGTCTGTTCTGTTGGTGGTCACAGTTCCGCCTACCTTCCTGGCGCGGGGGGAGGGGGCAGCTCTGCCCCTCCGCAGGCCGCTGGGCCTGGTCTGCTGGTGGGTCGCAGGCCCGTCTACCTTGCAGGTGTGTGGGGCGGCTCTGCCACTCCCGGGTTGCTGGGCCTGACCTGCTGGTGGGTTGCAGGTCCACCTACCTTGTAGGCACGGGGGGAGGGTGCACACCTATTTGCATTTAGACAGTTACGCGAAATGGAGGACGTAATGCTTGGGATGAAATTTGGGGGGAAGGGGAAGGTAGGTGCTTTTGAAAAGAAAGAAGGAGAGGGAGATATATAACATAGAGGAGAATGGAAAGAGCAGTAAAACTTGGAAGGGGAGAGAGAGAGGGAAAAGGGAGAGAAAAAAATAAAATGAAATAGGAAATAAAATTAGGTCTTAGAGATCCATTTTCTTCTCTTCCCGTAGGCAAAGCTGTGCCCTCCGCTCTGAGTTTTGCCCTCAATGTGTCAACAGCAATCCCTGTAAGGCGGTTCCTGGGAGTCTCTCAATCCTGTTGGTCCAGAGCTGTTTCACTTCTATGGCCCCTCCTCCCCTTCCTCCTGCCAGCCAGCCAGGTCCTGGTCACCGGAGGCAGTTCCCCAAGGATTTGGTTACACTTTCAGCCCCACCGAGTGCTCTATTTCCCTAACTACTGAGCACTCTCGCTGTCATTCATCCAAGCCCCAGTGCTGTGGAGCTGTGGTCTGGGAGTCAATTGTTTAATTTTTCCGGACCCCTTTGGTGGGCACACCTTCGGAATCTGGCAGCTAAGACCATTGGTATCGCTGCTGGTGGTAATAGGAGTTGGGGGTCGAGGATCCCCTCTACTTTCCTCAGCCCCTACAGTCACAACCACTCTGCTGGCGGTAGGAGGAGTTGGGGGTCTGGAGTGTCCTCTGTTTCCCTCCGCCCCTACCATCACACCCTCTCAGTTCGCGGTTGGGGGAGTTGGGGGTGGGGAGTCTTCTCTGCTTCCCTCTGCCCCTACAGTCACGCCCTCATCACTGGCAGTAGGGGGAGTTGGGGGTTGAGAGTCCTTTGGCCCTTACGGTCACGCCCACGGAGAGATTTTGAAGTTTCCCGGTTGTTTGTATCTTATGTGGGTGGGAGTCACACACCTGCTAAAGTAGATTCCACTGGGAAGGAATCTCTTTGGCTGAACTTTGTTGACTTCCCCTCTCTGCTATGGCGGGCCCCTGGCTCCTTGCCGGAGTGTCCGAAGGGAGGGGTGGAACTGGCTTGTCTCTGGTCTGACACAATCTCTGGTTTTAGTTCCCAGTTTGCTATTTCGTAAAGGGTTGGTTAGATTCCCTTCACGCTGTCTCAGGGTGGGGAGCCGTTTGCCGGGTGGGTGGGGCTGTTAGTAGAGCCGGGAGGGCACGGGCTGTCTGCTGGGCCAGGCGGGGACACTTCTCGCTCTGCGGGGCCGCCGGGGGCTGCCTGTAGAGCCAGGCAGCTGTGGCTGCGTGGCTAAGATCTGGGCGGGCAGGGTGGCCGTTCGCAGAGCGAGAGCAGGGCCTCCCCGGGACGGCGGGATGGTGGGTGCCGTCTGCAGGTTCGGGTGGGCCGCACCGCTCTGGGCCGCCGGCCGCTTGCAGAAGCGGCTGGTGGCTGCGGGACTGGACATCCGCGCCCGCGTGGCCGGCCAAGATCCACTTGTCTGGGACAAACTGACACTTCTAATAAACCTACCAATTCCCGGCAGGTCCCCTCTTAATGGAATTTTGCTAGAAGTTCCTCAGTAGGTAGACTGCAGCTGTTCCAATGGGTCTTTCTGATCCCGTTAATGTGGAGACATTGGAATCGCTGCTTCCTCGCTGGCGGCCATGTTGGATCCCCCCCAAGGATTGTTTTTTCTAGTTCTTTGAAGAGTGTTATTGCTATTTTGATAGGTATCACATTTACTCTGTAGATTGCTTTGGGGGATTATGGACATTTTAACAATATTGATTCTTCCACTCCATGAACATTGATAGCTTTTCATTCTTTTGTACTGTCTTCAATTTCTTCCATCAGTGTTTTATCATTTTCATTATAGAGATCTTTCAATCCTTTTGCTAAGTTTATTCCTAGGTATTTTTTTGTAGCTATTGTAAACAGGATTGTTATCCTGATTTCTACTTTAGAGAATTTGCTATCGGCATATAATCATGCTATTGATTTTTGTGTCTTGATTTTGTATCGTGCAACTTTGCTGAATACAATTATTATTTTAATATTTTTTGGTGGCATTTTAGGAGTTTTCTATGTGTAAGTGACAATTTGACTTCTTTCTAGATATAAGTAACAATTTGCCTTCCAATTTGGATGTCCTTTATTTCTTTATCTTGCCAAAGGGCTAGGACTTCTAGCACTATTTTGAATAAACATGGTGAAAATTGGAATCCATATCTTGTTTTGATAGTTACAGAAAAAGCTTTCAGCTTTCCCTCATTCAGTATGATGTTAGATACTGGCTTTTCATATATGGGCTTTGTTACATTGAAGTGCATTCTTTTAATTTGTTCAGCATTTTATCATGAAGATAATTGACATGACCATATTTTTTTTTGTCAATTCTATTGATATTGTAAATCACATTTATCGATTTGTGTAGACCATCCTTGCATCCCTGAGTGAATCCCATTTGATTTTAGTGAATAATCTTTTTTTATTGGTACATTATAATTATACATAATAGTAGGATTAATTATGCCATATTTGTACCTGCACATAATGTAATTTAATAAATCTCATCCCTAGTACCTTGCCTTTTCCTTCTCTTCTTACTCCTCTGGATCTGTTCATTCTACTCTATGGATCTCCCTTCTATTGTTATTATTAATTTAGTTAGTGCATTAGAATTATATATAGAGGTGGGATTCATTGAGGTATATTTGTACATGGACATAGCATAATTCTGTAGATTTCATTCCCCAGAACTTCCTTGTGTCCTCCCCTACTGCCTTTCTTTCCATCTACTTCTTCTACTCCATCAGTCTTTCTTCTATTTGGTGAATAGTCTTTTTAATGTGCCATTGGATTTAGATTGCTAATATTTTGTTGAAGATTTTTTTTAATCTTTTATTGATTTTATTATTTTTTTAAATACATGACAGCAGTGGAATGCATTACAATTCTTATTACACATATATACCACAATTTTTCATATCTCAGTTTGTATATAAAGTATGTTGACACCTAATTCAAGTCTTCATACATGTACTTTGTATAATGATGTCCATCACATTCCACCATCCTTGCTAATCCCCAGGATAAGAGTTTCCTATATATGTTGTGTCCTCATCTGGTTTTATAGAATGTGTTTGGAAGAATTTCACTTCTTTCTTTTGGAATAACTTCAGGAACATTTGTATTAATTTTTAAAATGTTTGATAGAACTCAGTAGTGAAGTCATCTCTTCTTGGGCTTTTCTTTAACAGGAGTTTTTAATTTTTAATGGTTCAATCTAATTACTTGTTCTGTTCAGTCCTTCTATTTCTTTATGCTTCAATTTTGGTAAGGTGCATATGTCTAGAAATTTGTCCATTGTGAGATTATGAAATTTACTGCTGTGTAATTGCTTATAATAACCTCTAATGATCCTTTGTATTTCTATGTTGTCATCTGTAATGCCTCCCTTTTCATTTCTGATTTTATTTCAGTCCCCTCTCTTCTTTCCTTAATTAGCTAAGAGCTTGTCTATTTCACCTGTTAAAAAACAAACTCTTTATTTTGTTGATCTTTTACATTGTTTTTTTTTTTTTTTGGTCTCCATTTCATTATTTTAACTCAGGCCTTTATTATTTCCTTCCAATTTTAGGTTTAGTTTGTTCCTGTTTTTCTAGTACCTTGAGATGCAGCAATAGGTTGTTTGGATTCTTCCTACTTTTTAAATGTGGGCATTGATTGCTGTGAAACTTCCTCTTAGTACGGCTTTTGGTTGTAGGCTTTGGTATGTCATGTCAACATTTTTATTTGTTCTGAGAAATTTTTAAATTTCTGTCTTGATTTCTTCCTTAATTCATTGACTGTTCAAATTATTTGTATAATTTTCATGTTTCTTTATAGTTTCCAAATTTTTCTTATTATTCTTTTCTAGTTTTATCACATTATGTTTGAAAAAGATTAAAGATAATTTCAACTTTTAAAATATTGTTGAGACTTGTTTTGTGGGCTATTGTATGAACTATTCAGTTATTATTGTAGTGGAGTCTATCTCTTCCTTTACTTGCTATATATATTTGGGTATTCTGATGTTAGGTGCATATATATTCAGAATTATTATTTCCTTTTAAAATAATAAATTGACTCGTTCATTATTTTAGAATGGCCTTCCTTTTCTCTTTTTTCCTGCTTTTGATTTAAAGCCTATTTTATCTGACATAAATATAAGCATGGCTACTCCAGTTTTTCTTCTGGATTCCACTTACATGAAATATTTTATTCTATCCCTTCTATGTGTGTATTTAGAGATGAAGTGAGTTTCTTGTAACCAACACAGAGTTAGGTCTTTTTGTAAAGTCCCTTCAGTAACGCTGTATCTTTTAATTGCTGAATTTAATCCACTTACATTCAAGATAATTGTTGATAGGTAAGGTCTTATTACCAGTCATTTTGTAACTTGTTTTGTAATTTTGTTGTAGTTCCTTTTTTCTTTTTCCCTTTCTTATAATTTTCCTTTCTGGTTAAATGAATTACTCTGGTAGTGTGTTTTGATTCCTTGCTTATTACTTTTGGCTTCTTTATTACAGATGTTTGCTTTGTGGTTACCATAAGCTCCCCCAAATCAACTTTTGATTAAAACAAACAATGTTAAAATTATAGCAACATAACATTCTATTCATAAAAAATAGAAATGAGAGAAACTAAACTAATTAAATAACATTACACTTTCACTCCATTCTTCCCTTCATTTTGAATTTTTAATGTCCTATTTTATGTTTTTCTATATAGTCTCTCTCTGATCATATGAGTGTAATTATTATTCTTTAAATTCTTTTGTTTTTTAAATCATCATATACTAAAGATATGAATGGCTCATGTACCATGTTTACAGTATCAGAGCATTCTGAATTTGCTTATATAGTTACTTTTACATCTGCTGTTTATTTTCCTACTGATCAATGTTCTTTTTTTTTCAGTTTGAAGAATTTCCTTTGGTATTTCTTATAGGATGGTCTACTGGAAACTTAAGTTTTTGTTTGTCCCAGAATGTCTTTATCTCTCTTTAATTTCTAAAGATAGAAATGGTATAATATTCTCATTTGCTAGTTTCTTTTCCTTCAGTACAATGAAAATCTCATGCCAATCTCTCTTAGCCAATAATATTTCTGCTGACAAGTCTTTTCTCAGGTAAACTGGGACATCTTATGTGTTAGTTTCTTCTCTTTCCTGACTTCTGAGTATCCTGTAAATGCTTAATTATAATAGTCTTGGGGTGGGCTTGGTTGAGTTAAACTTTACTGGTGACTTTTGACCTTCCCTCACTTGTTTTATGTATCCTTCTCTAGGTTTGGGAAATTTTCTGTTATTTCTTTAAATAAGATTCCTGGTTTTTTTTTTTTTTTTTGGCATCCTTAAGTTCCTCTTTAACAGCAATAACCCAAATATTTTCTCTTTTGATACTGTTCCAAATTCCATGGGCTTTCTTCAATCTCTTCACTTTTTTTCTTCCCTGACGGTATGTTTTCAAAAAGTCTGTCTTTGAGTGCAATAATTCTTTCTTCTGTTTGACCTGTTCTGCTACTATGGCCTTCTATATTGTTTTAAATTTCTCTTAGTGTATTTTTCAACTCAAGGATTTCTGTTTGATTTTTTAAAATTGCTTTTATCTTCCTGTTAAATTTCTTTGTTAGGTCATTGGATCATTTTTATGTTTTCTCTTTAGACTCCTTGAGTTTCTTTAAAACAACTGTTTTAAATTTTCTGAGCTTTCTCAGACTAGTTACTCTAGAGTTGCTCTTTAGTGCTATATTTTGACTGTTAAATGAAGTTCATGAAAGTTTTTGACAATTAGTGTTTGATATTGTCTATGTATTGAAGAATCAGGCATTTATTCTAGTCTTAATAATCTGGCCATGTTTATGTCTATCATTCCAGAAATTCTAAGCAGGCTGCTTATTTTCTATGATCCTGTAGTTAGTTGTGACATTTAAGCACTAGATGGTGCCCTAAGTCCAGATTTGCTGAGTTCAATGTTGGTGTGTTATCACTATTTCAGCACTAGAGGGCAATCCTAGCCCAGGTGTTATGTTCAGCATGAGCTGGGGGAGTATCTAGAAAAGATAGGAAGGGCTGCCACTAATCTCTCCCTGGGACTGAAGTAGATCCAAATGACTTGTCCCCTGTCACTGGCCTGTGGTTAGGTACCCTAGGATTCTGTCCCCCAGCTCTTGGCAAATGATTATAGATGGACCAACCCCAGTCTCCAAGCCATGACTGGGTACCCACTTGCCTTTTCTTCCTCCAAGCTGGCATTTACTCTCTCTGTGTTGTTGTGTTGTAAGGAGTTGGGGGAGGAATGGGGTGGATAGTCCTGTGGCCCTCAATGCTGAAATGCTGTGTCACACTCTGAGCCTAGGGCCTATGGGACTAGTGTAGCAGTGGGGTAGGACCAAGGTCCACACTGCTATGTGTTACCTCCTGCTGAGGTGGACTATTGCCCAAGATTGCTTCAGAACCATCACAGGTAATCCCAGCTGCAATTCCAACAGACTGGATACACATATCTTCCTGACAAGGGAGCTATTCCAGAGGTTTTGTCCATGGGAACTGGCCTTCAGATGGGGGACCATTAGGATAACCCTGTGTTAGGTTTCATCAGCCTGACACTGATTTCTAAGGCAAAGTGCTGTGCTTACTACCCGCCCTACCCCTACTGAATGGAGTCATGCTGCATGCTCTTCTGCCTGAGGTTGGGGTAGGGTTGATGAAGGCAGTCCCTTGGCCACCAAAGCCAATGATAAACTGGATTGCACCCAAGTCTCACAGCCACAAGGACCTTCACAGTCTTAAGAATACACCTAGGCCCATGCCACATCTGGCATTGATTCAAGTTGATACACAGGTCTGTCCTACCAAAGTGCAGGTCTACATCTGGTGTTGGAGCAGATCTAGAGGCTCTATCTGCCAGCACTGGACTGTGGATAGCTATGCTATCGGAGGTTGGGGTATGAGTGATGAAGGCAGTCCCTTGGCTACCAAGGCTGCAGCTGTGCAGAGGTCTGCACAGGCTGGGGCTGAGGAAGCCTTGGTGTGTCCCAGGCCCCTGCAGAGATAGCAGTAATGCAGGTCAAAGTCAAGTCTGTCCCACTGGGGCACAGGTCTTTGCCTGATACCAAGGCAGGTCTAGCATCTCTGTGCCTCAGTACAGGGGCCTTTGTCTTTTTCTGCCTGGTTCTGGTTCTCACTACAACGGGTTGGCATTGAGCTCCAAGGCAAAGTCCTATGGTAGCTTTTGCTATCCAGGTCCCCAGTGGGCAGTGTCTTGCTATCCCTCTGCCACCTGAAGGTGGGGGAGGCATGGTGGAGGCAGTCCATTGGCTGCCTGGTTAATGCAGTGGCAGAGACTTTGTCTGCGGGTATTGTCTTGGTATTTCAAGTGGAAGGCCTAGACTGAATTCTTTCTCTCTGTCTACACTAGGATGTTTGGAGCTGGGTGAGGGGTTATAGGAACAATTCTTTCTTTCCTGCCTTCTTCAGTCTTATTGTTAGATGAAACCCAGACTCTATGGCCTCTCACCTGGCTCCTTAGCACCTGTGAAGGTGGTTTGGCATATGATGTCCCTGTTTGGAGAGAATCTTACTCAACTGCTATCTTACTCCACTCTTTTCCCTCTTTTTTTTTTAAGGCAAAGCAAAACTTTTCAAAAATTATACTAGCTCCTTAGTTTGTCATGAAAAGTTTTCTACATTTTGGTGCCAACTTATTCTTCCATCACTGTGCCCATTAGTCTCCTATTCAAACCTTGTGTCAAGGGCTTAACAGTACAGGATTAGTTATGTCACTTCTAGTTCCTTTGATCAAAAGTTATTATCCCTGAGAAAGGGACTTGGACATATATAGTCCAAAGAGTAAAAGATCATTATCAACTCTGTAGTTATGAGGAATCAGTCATTTAAGCTGGAACTCCACCTTTATATTCAGAGTCTTCTTAGAATATTTATATTCAAACTCTTCAAGAATGGAAAGGGAGAAGTATTGTAGAAATGGAAATAAGACAATGCCATGGGAATGCATTTAGGTATGGAGGAGGTACTATGAACCAAACTGTGAAACTGCCAGGAAAGTACAAGAACACAAGGTTTACTCCAGGTAGAAAGGGAGGTCTGTGTGCTTGGGGGAGAATGCTTGTAGCAGATAGGTTCTGGGATAAGCAATGTGCAATCAGATGATACTTTTTCCTTTATTAAAAAAAATAGCAGAATCTAATTTACTTTTGTTTATAGTAAAGTTACCCAAATCTGGATGGAGTCAATGATTTGGCACATTGTTGACCAAAGAAAGATGGTCTCATAGTAGGTATGGGATATATATTTATTAATGAATAAATAAATGGCCTGTCTACACACAATGTTTGACATAGCAAATAAGAAAAAACAGTTTAATTGGTGAAGTAAGTGACTTGGAATTTAGAAGGTACAGATTAACAAAGTCCAAGAGCATAATAATATGGTGGCTTTTATAAGTGTTACTTAGAGACTGATTTTAGTGAATGAAGAGGATGTAGACTGGTTATAGAGCAAGACTTTGGAAGCACATAGTGCAGCAGGATTCTGATCTGCCATGGACTATTTCTGTGGCCTTGGATTTTTGTTCTTTGGCTTTCTTATTGGCAAAGTGTAGACTATCTGTCCTTCAAAGATTGTGATAAGCTTGAGATGATAGAAGTGAATCACCTAATTCAATGCTGAGTACTGTTTGTGTCACTTTATATCTGGCCAACAAATCGTAACTAGTACTTAGCTGAGAATTCTAGAGAACATCTCCCTGGAAATATTCAAGGTGAAAATAAATAATTGGTGACAGAAGCAGTTTAGATTGCCTCGCTTCCCTGGAGATAGTCCAGGTAATCTTTCAGGTCCATCACAACCATGAAATAACATTTTACATGACATACACAAACCAATTTCAAATAGCAGGGTGTAATTATTGTTTTGGTAACTTTTATCTTATATTGGGAGACATGGAATTAAATTTTGAATAAAAGTGTTGCCTGCCCATTGAACCACACAAAACTGAGTGAAACAGCATTGTCAGGATGGGAAGAGACAGGATATTATGTCTGTTCTCCCGGGAAGGCAGTGAGGTGTGGATGAGAGGTGGCTGCCCAGATGATGTTTTACAGGATGACTTTCAGCAGCTGGTGGCCCATTTGTAGAAATCCTTGATATTAATGACTCACCTTCTTTATCTTTCTCCATTGCAGAAGATCATTAGAAGTCTTTGCTTTCTCCTTATTCCAATGTGTAATTGCTGAGTAAAGCTAAGGAATCTTGTGATACACAATTTGAACTGTTTTGGAGACATTTTGAAATATCTTTATGGGGTGTTTTTTTTTTTCCCAAAGCTTCTAATGTACTTTAATGGTTAATAAATCACATTTACCTGATAGCCAGCATTTCTTCTACAAAGGCTCTGACTTTACTTTATTTGTCTATATCAACCACTTCTCACTAAAAGGTTAATGGTATTTCACTGACTCTACAGATCATATCTACACCAACAATATAATTTTATATGTCTTACAGCAGAAATGCATCAGACTAATAGTTTTTCTTAACTGCAATGTATTTTAAACCACAGAACATTTTAAAGATGCATATACTCTGGAGAGTATTTCATATTATGCAAGGAAACATATGAATTTCCTTAGCATTTAGGATGTATAGAAAATTAACTACATTTTTTTCTTTTTTGTATCAGGGATTGACCCAAGGATGCTTAACCAGAACCACATCCCCAGCCCTTTTTATTTTTTATTTTGAGACAGAGTCTCACTAAGTTGCTCAGGGCCTCAATAAATTGCTGAGGCTGGCTTTGATCCTGCGATCCTCCTGCCCCAGCCTCCTGAGCTTGGGAAACTATAGGCATGCGCCATCACTTTGGCTTTGTTTCTTATTTAAGTATAGCTCCTTTTAGACTACAAATTGAAGTTTGGAAAACATGTTCTGCTTTGGAAAATTGTTATTTAAAAAATCTGAATTTGTAAATTAAATATTTTTCTTTCCAAGAGAATATACTATATATTATGTGCTGTGAGTCTTGGAGTTGTGGTCCTGCTTCTATTGCATATTAGTTGCCTTAAGCAAAGAAAATCTCCTAGTAAGTTTGTGTCTCAGTTTTCTAATTCATGCAATGGGAATAATGATATATTTGTTTATTTACCTTACATAGCTAGTATGAGGATCACATTAGGAATGATTTGAAAATACTTTGTAAAATTTATGCATAACCATATTAATGGTGTCACTTATTATCTTCTTTCCTTCTGTGTTTTAAAGAGTTAGTAGCATTATAATATCATTATTTCACAAAGTAATTTTTATTCCAATTGAATGTGACATGAGGTCTTGACTCTAAACTCCAGTTTTTGTTCCCATTATTCAGTAGTAAGTAAGATGACATCGCATGCAATCAAGAGTCCTGGACTTAGTGGAATCAAATCTAGTCTTGCAAAATTGCATAAGGACTATGGACCTTATCCTTTTGATATTCAAATTATTAAAATATCTTTGATTATGGAAGAAGTCCCAACTAAGCTATCAGAAGGTGCCAGTTCCTAAGAATAAACTACAATGTAAATGCAGTTCTGAAGTTGTGCCCTGGGATTGCCACCATATCCTTGGAGTTGGAGGAGGAAGAAAACTTTTAGGTATGATATGAGACTAAGAATGTAAACTTTTTTTTTAAACCAATTCACCTTACTACAGACATGTCTTAGGGAAACCAGTGTTTGCAGTGGAAGATTATAACCTTAGGAATGGCCTTCTTCTGTAGCTTGGGAATACTTGCTACCTGGTCAAGTTCTAGACCAATGTCAGGTGTAATAGACAGATTTATAACTCCCAAGAATATCCCATGCCCTAATTTGTAGTGTTACCTTACATGCAAAAAGGGACTTTGCAGATGTAATTAAATTTACTAATTCAATGACCTTAAAATAGGGACATTACCCTGGATTATCCAAGTGGATTCAATGTAATTATATGAACTCTTAAAAATGGCAAAGAAGGGAAAGCAATTTGATATGTGAGAATGACTTTATGTATCATTTCTGGCTTGAAGAAGAGCCATGTGGAAAGTGTGAGGGGAAATGGAGTTCTGCCAACATTCTGAATGAGCTTGAAGTGGATTCTTTCCCAGAGCATACAGTATGGAGTACAACCCGCAGATGGCTTGATTCTGGCCTTATGAGATGAAGAGAAGCCACTTGAACTATTTGTGCCAAGACTTTTGACCCACAGAAATTATAAGGTGATAAGTGTCTATGTTTGACTTCTAGGTTTGAAGTAATTTGGAGTAGCAGCAATAGAAAACTAATACACAAGGTAATCGAGAGCACCTGGCATCTGGAAGAGAGCACAAAATCATTTAGCATCAACAGGTAAAACTGAGTCCCAGATCCATGGGAGCTGTGAGAGCAGACAGGATTAACTTTTGTACTTTCTAGGCCCCTAGGATTGTCAGAATCGTTAAGGATGGCTGGGTCTAGGGGAAGAACGATATTCTCACATTAGAGACATAGGACCCTGGAATCCTGTTAAAATGGAACATTTAAAGAAAGGGCTTTCCAAGAAAATGGGAATTCTAGGTCACAAATAATATAAATATGTAGGTTATGAGTAATATCAACATATTGGGAAACAATTTTCCATAGGTCCCTTGTATTTCTGCATTCTTAAGAGCAAAAGTGCTGCTGACAGCTTTCATTGCAGATGATCCTTTCAGTGATGTTTGAGTAGTGAATAGCCTTGGAAGACAGACATAGATTCTTGAATTGTTGGGAGCTAGGACAGGTGTTTTTTTTTAAAATTTTTTGCATCTAGTATAATAAAGATAGTATTTTCCTCTGGGGCAAAGTTGACAGGTTTGTTTGTTGCCTAGTGTGAAAGATTGGGTTTCCTTTAGCTTTGTGTTCTTTGGTTGTGATGCAAATCCACATCGCCACAGACTGTGGAGGGCTAGAGGGACCAATGTAAATGTGAAACTCATGCTTGTGTTACTGTGAATAATAAAGTATGATTGTGTCTGATCTAGGAGTCTCTTTTCTTCTGCCAACATCCATGAGGTTATGCCAGGCTAACCTGTTGGTTTTCAAGTAGGCAAAACCTTCACAACCTTCATAGTTCTTGATTATATATGAGTAAATGTTTATATGTGCATGTGGTTTATAAATTTAAGATATTTTTATCTATTAGCAAAATAAGGTTGAAGGTCTAGAATTTCTCAAAACATAAGTTCAGTGGGTTTTTGGCTCTACTGTTCTCTTCTCAAGTCATGGAGTTTATAGGGACCCCCACCCCATTAAACAATATTGCATTCAATTAGCAAGAAGTCCAGACATTTTCCTGAAATAAGTAGTATGCTTCACTTTTTTGGTATTTATGTTACCAAATATAATTTTATATGCATGTTTAAAAAAGTCTTTGCCTCATTTAAATAATAATGGTAGTAATGGTGATGAGCTAACTTCTTTTTTTTTTTTTTTTAGAATTTTTTAATATTTATTTTTCAGTTTTTCGGCGGACACAACATCTTTGTTTGTATGTGGTGCTGAGGATCGAACCCAGGCCGCATGCATGCCAGGCGAGCGCGCCACCACTTGAGCCACATCCTCAGCCCCATGAGCTAACTTCTTGATTAAAATTTTTCTTACATGATATGTTCTGAATTTTGTGACCTGAGAAGAGACCTTGATAAACATTCTATGAGGTAGTTGCTATTCTCAACAATTTATAGGAAGATATAATTTCATAGGAGCGTCTTAGTAAATAATAGTAGCTCAACAGAAAAAAATCATAATTTAACAGATATTTATTATGCTTTCCAGGCAGATTGGGAAATTCTGTAAAATATAACAGCCTCATTTTTATCTTTGAGATCCAGCAAGGAGAAATGTAGGTGTGAGTGTAACCTGAAAAGACCCAAATGAACTTCATTTTCTAAAAGTGTGTTACTTGGATGCTGGGAAGTTTCAGTATTCAACATATAGCTCGTCGGGTAACAGATATCACTTGATATTCTCCTATATCAAATTCGTCTTTTTCTCGACTGTGCCTATTGAATATTCATTGTGTCTACCAAGATAGATTAAATATTTGCATGCAGAACTGTTCAGATTTTATAAAGACTATAAGTGTGTTGTTTTTTTGTTTCTAATCACCACTATTTCTCCATCTGTTTTTCATAGGTTTCTGCCAAGTAGAAGAACATGAAAAATAATCTAAGCCAAACACTACCATTTTTTTTTTTGAAATTTTGTGTTTGTTTTTAGCAGAATAGCAGTAGCAGGTAATTGAATAATGAGGTGTCAGTTCTGTTTACTGAGGAAGATGATTGCTTGGCATACCTGCTTGAAAGTGGGGACTTTCAAGGGAGAAGATGGAGGAAAGTAATTCCATTTTATCACTCCAAAAAAGGAAAACTGTGTGAGGTGATAGGTGTTCATTAGCTAAAGTGTGGTCATCATTTCACGATGTACATATATATCAAAACATCACATTTTTCATCCTAACTTTATACAATTTTAATTTGTCCATCAAACCTCAATAAAGCTGGAAGACAAATTAAAAACCTATCTTTATTACACAGGCAGAGCTCATCTGATTAGCCAATTTTTAAAATTTAAAATTTCACAGTTATAAAATTAATTATTTTACTAAGCATTTTTAAAAACACCTCTACCCACAAAGCACTTTTAGCTAAACAATGTAGATCTTTTCTTTTAGAAACATGGCAGGACTTGCCAAGCACTCTCCTTATTCAACAGAGGAAAATGCCAGGCTTTCTTTGCTGGCATTTTTCTTTACAGATTTGTTTTCAGTATTTTGAATCAAACCCTTGAATAAGAAGATAATTTGGCTTTTCTATAAGATCATTGTCAAAATGAGATTTTTTCCTCTTATATAATACCTTCCTTGGGGACTTCTCATTTGCTGTTTCTAGGATTAGTGAAGCTCATTTTTGGAGATAATAATAAAAGGTCACTAGAATAATTTGAAGGGTGAAGAAGCATCTAAGAAGAAGGGTAGTTCTTGTTCATAGCATGTCAGACCCACTCACTTCTTCAATGATCTCCTTTCCCCTTTGGTTCTCATTGAGTTAGTAAAGGGTTATGATTTGAGGCTGAAAATTCCCTCGGCTCAGGAGACACCATTTTAATGTTATGAGTCCTGCTTTCCCCTTTTCTTTGTTAAGATGTTTTTGCTTGATTTGTTTTACCCAAACTATTTTTTAATGTTGGAAATACAAATTTGATGCACATTTCTGAAAATGCAGCAACGATGTTGTTGTTGGTTAGACAGGGATGCTTTTATTTTGTGAATTACGAAGCTTACGTAATAGTCCTAGAAATGATAGGTCTTATGCAATCATGAAAAGGAGCTTGAACAACCCAAGGCATGGAGTTTTGAGCCATGGTTGATCTCTGGTGTCTCTTACTGGACTAATCTAATACAAGTCATATGTCTTATTTGGCTTATCATTTCCATGTAGAATGTAATTTGTAAAAGCCAATACTAAGAGCCCTTTTTCCCCCAATAAGGGGGAAAATGTTCTCTCTTTGCAATAATTTGTAGGAGAGGGATAGTGGATTAAAAGTCCAAAATACTTCTGTTTTTAAAATAATGGAATGTGGTGGGTGTTGATAATGTCAGTATTTCCTTCCTTTAAGGAAAATTAATATTGCTTCATGAATAGTTTTTATCTATCCTTACCCCTTTTCCAGGATATTTTCTGTAGTTCTTAGCTTGAGGAGGTATATCTTTCATAGTTTCTTGGATTAAATTGGGATGGTTTCTGGGAAGCCTTCAAAATGAAGTGCAAACTCTTAACTCAGCATCCTACTCATGTGTTTTCTTTTCCTCTAATGTGATCTCAAACCCAAGTATACTAGAGGATAAACAGCCCAGAAGGACATCTTTTCTGGACTTCCTGGATCTTGTCTGATTTTACCTACCTTGAAGTACCCCTTTCCTTTTATTAACTCTTACATTCCTTGGAAGAAGCTCTTTACTTCGGCTCTTACTCCTTTTCTAGTTCTTTCTCATGTATGTTTTGGCTTGGCTGTGTAAACTCTGTGGGAGCAGGAACCATGTCTTAAGGGTACTATGTAACCCTGCGACACTGGGAACTGAGTGGCTATTCAGGAAACATCTTTATTGATTGAGATGGACAACTCAGGGACCAGTAGATTCTGGACACTAGTGGACAGTGGTGTTAAGTTCTTTACATCTTTGATTTCCTTTCTGGAAGGCCCGGGGTCTGTTCTATATATAAAAGGAGTATAAAGAACATCAATTGAATAAATGAGTGAGATGTGGTTTTTCATTTTGCTTTTTGTGTATTTTTTTTCTTAAATTGAATTAGTCAAGATAGTCTCTTAAGAAGTTCATAGAAATGGCAAAACACCTGCTTGAAATGGTGTGAACATTACGGCATGCCAAGCATGGTGGCTGCCAATTGTGTGGGGCACTAGGGAGTGGAATGAATTGGTAAGTTTCTTCTTAAAAAAATAGAATGCCATGTTGGGAGCTATATTGTCTGGCAAATAGAATCCTGGACTGAAAATCTTGGCTCCTTAGTCCTGTGCCTGGAGCTTGGCCATGCTTTTTATTAGGTTTTAAGAGTGTGCCTCCTTTAGCTAAAAAACAAACTTTTTATAGACATCATTGGAGAAATAAAGAAAACCCACCAACAGAACCCAAAGCTGCCATCTCAGCAGCAGCGTCAGCTGCAGGTCATGGAACAGCTCTCTCTGGGATGGGATCCAGGAACCCTTCCATCAGAGCATTCAGGGTGCACTTCCTGCAGGGGGAGCTGTGCTGCCTGCTCAAGGAACACTTTGTCTTCCATCAAATCTGTCAATATTTTGATCCACAAGTGGGTTGATGAGTGGGGTGTCAGTGCTGCCCCTTTCATGGGTCTTCTTGGAGGTAGGGGACTGTGAAAAGGCTTTTCAGGTTTATTTGTGCAGCATTTTGATGACATCTCCTTAGCACTAATTTTGGTAGGGACAGAATTTTCTAGTAAACTTCTTCTGTCTTTTGCTTATGAAAAATACATTCAAGAGAATATATTGTGACCTAGAGATCAAAGAGCAGGAACTCTGGTTTTGACCTTGGCCAGACAGAGATTGGTTATGGGCTGTATTAGCAGAACTTGAATTGTTTAAAAGTAATCTGGTATATGGAGGTCAGATGCTTCCTTCCATGAAAGGTAAGTATCAGATTACTTCTAAACAATTCAAAACTTTCCAAAGTTAATATGATAGGACCAAGTAAATGCAATGCCTTAAAATAAAATCCTAACCCTCTGAAAAGATACATTTTTTCCTTTTACCCTCTGTATATTAATTTTTAAACAAATTAATATCTAAAAATACCAAATTAATATCTGTGCACTAATCCTTTGCTTTATTTCTTAAAGAAAAAAAATATATCCTTGTTAACAAAGATAGCTCCTCCACTTTTGCCAATAATCTCATTTATTTGTACTGTTTTAAGGGTGATAAAATTAGTTTCTCTCCCTTTTCCACTTGTATATTTAAGCCCCCTTCCTCCAGTGGTTCCTTTGCCATTTAACTACAATAAATTAAATTTTCACATCCCCCCACTCTTTTTTTTTTTTTTGGTATCGGTGATTGAACCCAGGGGGGCTTAACCACTGGGCCACATCCCCAGCCCTTCTTTATATTTTATTTAGAGACAGGGTCTTGCTAAGTTCTGTAGGGCCTCTCTAAGTTGGTGAGACTGGCTCTGTACTTGCAATTCTCCTGTCTCAGCCTCCCAAGCCTCTGGGATCGCAGACCTTTTGCCACCATGCCCAGCTCTTCCTCCCCTTTTAATCTTGCTTGCCTTTGATCAATTGTCTTATATTTCTTCTTACCATTATTTGTGCTCAGTTTGTCTTTGTGAGTTTAGGCACTGTTAGGAACTGGGGCTGCAGAGATGAATTAGCACAGAATCTGCTTTCAAGTAGCTGCTGGTCTACTAGAGGTTGCAGACAAAGGAGCCAACGTAGTAGATTGTGCTAAGTACCAAGCCAAGTTAGGCACAGGAGACCTGAAGGACATCTCACTTGGGGACATGTGACTCTCTCAAGGACCAGGAAGTTTTCTCAAAAGAGGTGATACTTTAGTGGAGTTTTAAAGAATGAGTAGAGAAGGCAGAACGATAAACCTACATGGACAGGGACATTGAAACATGTAAAAATAAACTTATGGTTTATCTGAAAGAAAAAAAAAAAGAAATCCTGGGATGCATGACTTGCCTGGTAGGGCTTTCTGTGTGAATGATACTGTATGCCACAAGAAGGGAGTATTAGTTTCTTAATGCATTTGTAACAAATCACCACAGACTTTGTGGTTTAAAGCAACACAAATTTATTATCCTACACCTTTAAGAGGTGATTCGGTTGTTAAGAGAGATTAAGGCTGCTGTTGCAGGATTGGTTGCCACAAAAGCCTATTATTATAAAGCTAGGGCTTGCCTAATATTTGATCTCTTCTACACATGCCTTCTTGCCCTTTCATCTTCTACCATGTTATGATGCTCTTGCCAGATGATGCCACTTTGCCCTTGGACTTCCCAGTCTTGAGAACCATGAGCCAAAATAAACTTCTTTCCTTTATAAATTACTCAATCTGTGGTATTTAGTTTTAACAACGGAAAATGGATGGAGGCAGAATGAGTGGTTTCAAAGTCTATATGGTCTTACAGAGCCCTTGACATACTTTTACCAGTACTATTGGATGCAAATTCATGTATGTTCCATATTTTCTTCAAACTAATGATGAATAGATTCTTTGAGAATGGGGATAATATTAGTCTTTGAATTTCTTCATGTATCCTCCCACTAAATAAATGAATACCTATCCACACCCAACCTAAATCTAGCTTGGAGTTATGCTATACTTCTTTGTGTTAAAATCATTAAAATCAATGATTTGCTTCTGGCCGGTTGACACTTTTACTAAGGAGAAACATTTGGGGTTTTTCTTATTTGAGAATTGCCTTTGAAACCTCGATAACTTATTTGTGCTACAATTAGGTTGAATACAGATACTTCCCATGGAAGTATTTAAAATGTGTATTTTGTTGATGCCGAGCACCTAAAGGTTTCTCTTCTTTACTTTAAATTAATGGACAGGTTTTTATTTTTTTATCACAGAGTTTTATGTCCATCTCACACAACTTTATGATCCTGCTAATGTCAGAAAGAAGCTATGAAAGACAATCAGGAAGTTCCCCAAGGATTACAACTCTCCCTAGGTTTATCGTCTCAGTTAATAATGTCACCCCTATTGGTCTTTAACCTTTGAGCTCTAGAGTCATCTTTGCTCTCCTTCTCTCCATTCCGCTGGCCACCAAGGTTTGTCTGTTCTCTGTAATGACTCATCCTTTCCTACCTCTTATTTTTCCTGAACTCCTGAAATAACCTTTTAACAAGCTCCCTGTGTTCAGCCCATCCCAGCTCTAGTTTATTTTGAACATAACTAGGTAAGCCTTCCGAAACACAAATGTTCACGTTCTGTCTAAACTCTTTGGTAGCTCCCATTACCTGGGGGAAAAAAAAATGCCCTAAACCTCTGACATCCAAGGCCTGGTCTGTCCTCCTCCAGATATTATTACCTGCTGGGGACATCCCACTCTTCATGCTTGGGGAGTTTTTCTTCTTTTGTTTTGATTGGAACAGACTTTTTTTTTTCTGCCTTTCCAGGTTGAATTAGTGAACAGCGACTTATTTTCAAAGGTTCAGCTCAAAGGGCTGCTTCTTTGTATCTTAACTTCCTTCTATTGTTACTGTCAGTGTTCACACCATAGTAATTCTCTCTCTTTAATTCTCTAGGGATGCACATCCCCTTTCCTTACCCCTCCTCACTATGCTCAGACTTGGTATCCCAGCGGCCTGCCAGCGTGGTATCACTTCACCCCAACTGCGGTGGGGGCTGAGCAGAGCTGCTGCCCGAGCCCGCAAGGTAGGCAGACCACCGGCTGATCGGCGGAACGGGCCCAGCGGCCTGCCAGCGTGGTAGACATGTCACACCAATGGGAGTAGAGGCACAGCAGGGCCTCCGCCCGCGCCCGAAGTGGGTCTAGTGACCCGCCGGCGTGGTATCGCTTCACCCCAACTGCAGTAGGGGCCGAGCAGAGCCGCCGCCTGAGCCCGCAAGGTAGGCAGACCTGCGACAGACCAGCGGGACAGGCCCAGCGGCCTGCCGGCGTGGTAGACATGTCACACCAATTGGAATAGGGGCAGAGCAGGGACGCCACCCGCGCCCAGAACAGGCCTAGCGACCCTCCAGTGTGGTATCACTTCACCCCAACCACAGTAGGGGCCGAGCAGAGCCGCCGCCTGAGCCCGCAAGGTAGGCAGACCTACGACCAACCAGCGGGACAGGCCCAGGGGCCTGCCGGCGTGGTAGACACGTCACACCAATTGGAATAGGGGCAGAGCAGAGCTGCCGCTTGTACCGGAACAGGCCTAGCGACCCGCTGGCGTGCTAGACACGTCCCACCAATTGGTGTAGGGGCAGAGCAGAGCTGCCGCCCATGCCCGGAACAGGCCTAGTGACCTGCCGACGTGGTATCACTTCACCCCAACTGCAGTGGGGGCCGAGCAAAGCCGCCGCCTGAGCCCGCAAGGTAGACAGACCTGCGACCGACTGGCGGGACAGGCCCAGTGGCCTGCCGGCGTGGTAGACACGTCACACCAACGGGAGTAGGGGCAGAGCAGAGCTGCCGCCTGCGCCCAGAACAGGCCTAGCGACCTGCCGGCGTGGTATTACTTCACCCCAACTGCAGTAGGGGCTGAGCAGAGCTGCTGCCCGAGCCCACAAGGTAGGCAGACCTGCGACTGACCGGCGGGACAGGCCCAGGGGCCTGCCGGCGTGGTAGACACGTCACACCAATTGGAGTAGGGGCAGAGCAGAGCCGCCGCCCGCATCCGGAACAGACCCAACGACCCGCGGGCGTGGTAGTCACGTCACCCCAATTGGAGAAGGGGCAGAGCAGAGCTGCCACCCACGCCCGCAAGGTAGGCAGACCTGCGACCGACTGGCACAACAGGCCCAGCGGTCCGCAGGCGTGGTAGACACGTCACACCAATTGGAGGAGGGGCAGAGGAGAGCTGCCGCCCGCACTCGGGACAGGCCCAGAGGCCCGCCGGCATGGTAGTCACGTCACCCAAATTGGAGTAGGGGCAGAGCAGAGCCGCTGCCCGCACCCTGAACAGGCCCAGTGGCCTGCTGGCGTGGTAGTTACATCACACCAATTGGAGTAGGGGCAGAGCAGAGCCGCCTCCCGTGCCTGGAACAGGCCCAGCAACACCCCGGTGTGGTAGACACGTCACCCCAATTGGTGTAAGGGCAGAGCAGAGCCGCCGCCCGCGCCTGCAAGGTAGGCAGACCTGTGACCGAACAGCAGAACAGCCCCAGGGGTCTGCGGGCGTGGTAGACACGTCACACCAACTGGAGGAGGAGCACAGCTGCTGCCCGCCCTGCAAGGGAGACTTTTCAACTATACAAGAGTAATATAAATAAATAGGGGGAAAATTTCAAAAACACAACAGTTTCACCAAGCATAAAGAAATGCGAGCAGTATGAAACAACAAGGAAAGAAAGGACCACAAGCAATGCAGGTCAACTCAACTTTAGAAGAGGTAATAGCTGCAGTAGATGGAATGTCAGATAAAGAATTCAGGATATACACACTTCAGATGATCTGGAGTCTCAAGGAAGACATTAGACAGCAAAATCAGTCAATGAAAGATCCCTTTGACAATGAATTACATAAACAAATCCAAGAAGCAAAAGATCAACTATACAGGGAGATAGAGGTAATAAAAAACAAACAAACAGAAATCCTAGAAATGCAGGAAGCAATAAACCAACTTAAAAACTCAATTGAGAATACTACCAGCAGAGTAGAACACTTAGAAGATAGAACATCAGACAATGAAGACAAAGTATTTCAACTTGAAATGAACATAGACAGCTCAGCAAGACTGTTAAGGAACAATGAGCAGAACATTCAAGAAATATGGGACAACATAAAGAGACCAAACTTAAGTCATTGGGATACAGGAAGGTATAGAGGTCCAAACCAAAGGAATGAGCAATCTATTCAATGAAATAATACGAGAAAACTTCCCAGACTTGAAGTGTGAGACAGAATCCCAAATCCTAGAAGCCTACAGGATGCCAAATGTGCAAAATCATAAGAGATCCACACATAGACACATTATAATGAAGATGCCTAGCATACAGAATAAGGAGAGAATTTTAAAAGCTACAAGAGAAAGGAAGCAGATTACATTTAGGGGTAAACCAATCAGGATAACAGCTGATCTTTCAACACAGACTCTGAAAGCTAGAAGATCCAGGAATAACATATTTCAAACACTGAAAGAAAATGGGTTCCAACCAAGAATTGTGTATCCAGAGAAATTAAGCTTCAGGATGGAAGATGAAATTAACACCTTCCACGAAAAACAAAAGTTAAAAGAATTTGCAGCTAGAAAACCATCTCTTCAAAACATCCTTGGCAAAACATTTCAGGAAGAGGAAACGGAAAACAACAATGAAAACCAAACAGTGGGAGGTAGGACAGTAAAGGGGGGAAAATAATCAAAGAGGAAAACAAACCATGTTTAGTAACATAAATAAACAAATATGGCTGGAAGAACAAACCATATCTCAATAATAACCCTAAATGTTAAGGGCTTAAACCCACCAATTAAGAGACACAGGCTAGTAGAATGGATCACAAAACAAGACCCAACAATATGCTGCCTACAGGAGACGCATTTGATAGGAAAAGATATACATAGACTGAAGGTGAAAGGTTGGGAAAAATCATATCACTCATATGGACTTCGGAAACAAGCAGGAGTGTCCATACTCATATCTAATAAAATAGATTTCAAGCCAAAGTTAATCAAAAGGGATAAAGAGGGACACTACATACTGCTCAAGGGAACCATACACCAACAAGACATAACAATCATAAATATATATGCCCCAAACAATGGTGCAGCTATGTTCATCAAGCAAACTCTTCTCAAGTTCAAGAGTCTAATAGACCACCATACAATAATCATGGGAGACTTCAACACACCTCTCTCTCCACTGGACAGATCTTCCAAACAAAAGTTGAATAAGGAAACTATAGAACTCAATAACACAATTAATAACCTAGGCTTAATTGACATATATAGAATATACCACCCAACATCAAGCAGTTACACTTTTTTCTCAGCAGCACATGGATCCTTCTCAAAAATAGATCATATATTATGTCACAGGGCAACTCTTAGACAATATAAAGGAGTAGAGATAATACCATGCATCTTATCTGATCATAATAGAATGAAACTGAAAATCAATGATAAAAGAAGGAAGGAAAAATCATGCATCACTTGGAGAATGAACAATAGGTTACTGAATGATCAATGGGTTATAGAAGACATAAAGGAGGAAATTAAAAAATTCTTAGAGATAAATGAAAACACAGACACAACATATAGGAATCTATGGGACACATTGAAAGCAGTTCTAAGAGGAAAATTCATTGCTTGGAGTTCATTCCTTAAAAAAGGAAAAAACCAACAAATAAATGATCTCATACTTCATCTCAAAATCCTAGAAAAAGAAGAGCAAAACCACAGAAAAAGAAGTAGAAGGCAAGAAATAATTAAAATCAGAGCTGAAATTAATGAAATTGAAACAAAAGAAACAATTGAAAAAATTGATAAAACTAAAAGTTAGTTCTTTGAAAAAATAAATAAAATCGAAAGACCCTTAGCCATGCTAACGAAGAGAAGAAGAGAGAGAACTCAAATTACTAGCATACGGGATGAAAAAGGCAATATCACAACAGACACTTCAGAAATACAGAAGATAATCAGAAATTATTTTGAATCCTTATACTCCAATAAAATAGAAGATAGTGAAGGCATCGATAAATTTCTTAACTCATATGATCTGCCCAGATTGAGACAGGAGGATATAGACAACCTAAACAGACCAATATCAATTGAAGAAATAGAAGAAATCATCAAAAGACTACCAACTAAGAAAAGCCCAGGACCGGATGGGTATACAGCAGAGTTTTACAAAACCTTTAAAGAGGAACTAATACCAATACTTTTCAAGCTATTTCAGGAAATAGAAAAAGAGGGAGAACTTCCAAATTCATTCTACGAGGCCAACATCACCCTGATTCCTAAACCAGACAAGGACACTTCAAAGAAAGAAAACTACAGACCAATATCTCTAATGAACCTAGACGCAAAAATCCTCAATAAAATTCTGGCAAATCGGATTCAAAAACATATCAAAAAAATTGTGCATCATGATCAAGTAGGATTCATCCCTGGGATGCAAGGATGGTTCAATATACGGAAATCAATAAATGTTATTCACCACATAAATAGACTTAAAGATAAGAACCATATGATCATCTTGATAGATGCGGAAAAAGCATTCGACAAAGTACAGCATCCCTTTATGTTCAAAACTCTAGAAAAACTAGGGATAACAGGATCTTACCTCGACATTGTAAAAGCTATCTATGCTAAGCCTCAGGCTAGCATCATTCTAAATGGAAAAAAACTGAAGGCATTCCCTCTAAAATCTGGAACAAGACAGGGATGCCCTCTCTCACCACTTCTGTTCAACATAGTTCTCCAAACACTGGCCAGAGCAATTAGACAGACAAAAGAAATTAAAGGCATAAAAATAGGAAAAGAAGAACTTAAATTATCACTATTTGCAGATGACATAATTCTATACCTAGCAGACCCAAAAGGGTCTACAAAGAAACTATTAAAGCTAATAAATGAATTTAGCAAAGTGGCAGGATATAAAATCAACACACATAAATCAAAGGCATTCCTGTATATTAGCGACAAATCCTCTGAAATGGAAATGAGGAAAACCACTCCATTCACAATATCCTCAAAAAAAAAAAAATACTTGGGAATCAACCTAACAAAAGAGGTGAAAGATTTATACAATGAAAACTACAGAACCCTAAAGAGAGAAATAGAAGAAGATCTTAGAAGATGGAAAAATATACCCTGTTCATGGATAGGCAGAACTAACATCATCAAAATGGCGATATTACCAAAAGTTCTCTATAGGTTTAATGCAATGCCAATCAAAATCCCAATGGCATTTCTTGTAGAAATAGATAAAGCAATCATGAAATTCATATGGAAAAACAAAAGACCCAGAATAGCAAAAACAATGCTAAGCAGGACGTGTGAATCAGGCGGTATAGCAATACCAGACTTCAAACTATACTACAGAGCAATAGTAACAAAAACAGCATGGTATTGGTACCAAAACAGGCGGGTGGACCAATGGTACAGAATAGAGGACACAGAAACCAACCCACAAAACTACAACTTTCTTATATTTGATAAAGGGGCTAAAAGCATGCAATGGAGGAAGGATAGCATCTTCAACAAATGGTGCTGGGAAAATTGGAAATCCATATGCATCAAAATGAAACTGAATCCCTTTCTCTCGCCATGCACAAAAGTTAACTCAATATGGATCAAGGAGCTTGATATCAAATCAGAGACACAGCGTCTGATAGAAGAAAAAGTTGGCTACGATCTACATACTGTGGGGTCGGGCCCCAAATTTCTCAATAGGACACCCATAGCACAAGAGTTAATAACTAGAATCAACAAATGGGACTTACTCAAACTAAAAAGTTTTTTCTCAGCAAGAGAAACAATAAGAGAGGTAAATAGGGAGACTACGTCCTGGGAACAAATCTTTACTCCTCACACTTCAGATAGAGCCCTAATATCCAGAGTATACAAAGAACTCAAAAAATTAGACAATAAGATAACAAATAACCCAATCAACAGATGGGCCAAGGACCTGAACAGACAATTCTCAGAGGAGGACATACTATCAATCAACAAGCACATGAAAAAATGCTCAGCATCGCTAGCAGTCAGAGAAATGCAAATCAAAACCACCCCAAGATACCATCTCACTCCAGTAAGTTTGGCAGCCATTAGGAAGTCAAACAACAACAAGTGCTGGCGAGGATGTGGGGAAAAGGGTACACTTGCTCATTGTTGGTGGGACTGCAAATTGGTGCAGCCAATTTGGAAAGCAGTATGGAGATTTCTTGGAAAGCTGGGAATTCAACCACCATTTGATCCAGCTATTCCCCTTCTCGGTCTATTCCCTAAAGATCTAAAAAGAGCATGCTACAGGGACACTGCTACATCAATGTTCATGGCAGCACAATGCACAATAGCAAGACTGTGGAACCAACTTAGATGCCCTTCAATAGATGAATGGATTAAAAAATGTGGCATCTATACACAATGGAGTATTACTCTGCATTAAAAAATGACAAAATCATAGAATTTGGAGGGAAATGGATGGCAGTAGAGTAGATTATGCTAAGTGAAGCTAGCCAATCCCTAAAAAACAAATGACAAATGTCTTCTTTGATATAAGGAGAGTAACTAAGAACAGAGTAGGGACGAAGAGCATGAGAAGAAGATTAATATTAAACAGGGACAAGAGCGGGGAGGGAAAGGGAGAGAGAAGGGAAATTGCTTGGAAATGGAAGGAGACCCTCAGGGTTATACAAAATTACATACAAGAGGAAGTGAGGGGAAAGGGAAAAATAATACAAGGGGGAGAAATGAATTACAGTAGAGGGGGTAGAGAGAGAAGAGGGGAGGGAAGGGGAGGGGAGGGGGGACATTAGAGGATAGGAAAGGCAGCAGAATACAACAGACACTAGTATGGCAATATGTAAATCAATGGAAGTGTAACTGATGTGATTCTGCAATCTGTATACGGGGTAAAAATGGGAGTTCATAACCCACTTGAATCAAAATGTGAAATATGATATGTCAAGAACTATGTAATGTTTTGAACAACCAACAATTAAAAAAAATAAAATAAAATAAGATTTCCAAATACAAAAAAAAAAGAATAGAAATTTATTGTCCTATAGTTCTGGAGACTATGGAGAATAGACATCCAAAGTCAAGGTGTCAGCAGGGTAGGTTCTTTCTGAGGGCTGAGAAAGAAATATTCCATGCCTCCTACCTAGCTGATAGTTTGCTGGTAATAATCTTGGTGTTTTTTGGTTTGTAGATGTATCATCTCAATCTCTGCCTTCACCTTTATAGGGTGTTGTTCTTCTTGAGTTTGTCTCTGTACCCAAATTTTCCCTTCTTATAAGGACACCAACAATATTAGATTAGGGCCCACCCTAATGCACTCTTTTGACATCATCATCTCAGTAGAAGCCTGCTTTCTAAATAAGATCTCATTTTGAGGTAGTAGGGATTTGGGCTTTGATGTATTGCCATAACAGGTGGTGTGTGCTGATGTGGATACCAGCTGTGGCCCTGCCATAAGACATGGAGCCCCTGGCTAAGCCTGTACCAGGATTAGCCCTTTGATGCTGGACTGTGGGGAGTTCTGGTGAGCTCTTAGTGTAAGTTAAGGGAAGGTGAGAGCAGGACTAAGTCTATGAGGCAGAGCTTATTACTGGTTGCTAGGAAAGCATTTTAATACTTAATTGTCATAACTGGATGGAGATGGGCTTACTCTGCAGTACATTTTAAGGGTACTGAGAGCAACACTTCCTCTTAAAATTCCTATATTTATGTTTGATATCTGAATTTATATTTCTAACTACTCATCATCATCATCATGAAACTACTTCAAGGGTTGGAGCACTTTTAAAATGTGAATTTTTCTATTATTGTTTTAATTTGAAACCACATCTATGTGTTTGAAAGGCCCGTGCCTGTTTTCATTCCCAGTTTTGTGTTGGTGTTGTAAAATCCAAAGAGGTCAATAGCTCAACCTGATCACCATCTAGTTTTCTTGAGTTTAAATTTATAGAAGTCGTTGCTAATTTAGTGTTCATTTTGTGCTAGGTACTGTTCTTCCTCACAATGATTCTTTTTTTTCTCCTCATGACAACTCTTTGAGAAGTGTCTTATGATCTTCTAAAAGATGAGAAAAGCCCTAGACTGGTCATGCAACTTGTTCAAGGTTTCAACGAGCAGGGCTTTCGGAGTCTGTGTGACTAACCAGCACAGTAGTGTGCCTCTTTGTTATTAGCATATACATGAATAACAAATAAAATTATTTTCACTGTACTTAAATTGGCCTCAGGATATAGTTTTGAATGTTTTTGGCATAATCCATTTCAGATTAATTTGGTACCAGTGAGGGAATAATGGACAATATTCAGAAATAAAGATCAGGTCCCAGGCATGTTAGCCATTGTCACCTCTTCCTTTGCTCCAGCAGAGATCACGGGGCTTGACTCTAAGCAAGGCCACATCAATTAGTGAAAATATTATATGATCTGAGGGATTCTCCTGGCTTGGGTTTTCTTTTTTCTTTCCTCTTCTCCTCTACCTCTTCTTTCTTCTTTTTGATAATGATTCAAGTTTTACACCTGGAGTATTTATAAGAGCTCTCCAGTAAATAGTTGTTGATATGATTTATATATACTGAAATATTCAAATTTGAATGTCTATTCCCTACTGTGAGCATTTTAATTGAAATTGCAACAGAGGCTCTCATGTTATGTTGGCCTTGACAGGGTAGAACTTGGCTAATGGTGGCCTAGGAATCCAGCAATATAATCAGTGACTTAGTTAGTCAATTAGTTGATGCCACCCATATTCATTGAGCACCTCCTCTGGGTCAGATGCTATGCTATGTGCTGGGATGAAGCCAACCACTAGTACAGATAAAAGGAGATGATGAAAGAAGTACATATGGTTCTGAAAATAAACCTATTACCTTGGGAGTTTTGCCTCAGGCTAGCCTGACCTTTTTGAATACAATATTTATCACCAGTGGATGAAGTTCAAGACAGGATTTTGCTGGGGAGAAATGATAGCTGGTGATCTATGGACTCTTGCTGCTTTGCTTCTCTCCTTTTGTCTGATGTTGAGTTATTCCAACAGCTTGTGAGACTCTGCATCAGAAATGGAAGAGGCAAGGGTAGATGAGGACTCCCACCAGTAATGACAGGCCTGGAAAAGAAAGTCCATTGGTCATTAGGTTGCCACATCAGCCACAGTGAAGTTTCAGAATCACCTGTGATTAGAGTTTCTGTGCTCATTCATCATGTCTCCTGTGAACACAGTGTCTAATGCATAGTAGGCACTAAATAAACATTAACTAATTTGCAATTGAGTCAAATACTGTTTCTTCCATATAAACAGGTAAAATTGCTTAAAAACACACACACACACACACACACACACACACACACACACACACTACATCCCTTAGTTTATCATCCATAGAATGTTTGTGGTGGGGGTAAAGATGGAGTCACAGTGGGTACTGACTTAGCTAATGATCTCAAGCAAGATTCTTCAAGAAGACTGGCTGACTTCATTATAACGTGGGAATGCAATCAAATTAGACTTTATTATTTTTCCTGCTTGTACCTTTTGTGAATTATCTGCTTGAAATTTCTTAGTAAGGTATTCTGATTTTTATATTTAAATTTTTTTCCCCAAAAGAACCATAGAATCTCACTATGGTTGAACACTTTGAAACAGGGTAGATGTCAGAACCTGAATGATGAATTTGGCTTCTTTTGCACTGCTGAGTTGATGAATGGGAACTGCTGACAAATCCATACAAATAGAGCTTTCTGGAAGATGAGCAGCGGTGAAAGACAGCTGTTTTTTTCCCTGTTGGGTTCAGATTGTTCTGTTTAACTATGCTCTTGCCCTGCTTGGCATCTGCTAATGGTAGATATCTTTTGGGGGAAGCACTGGTGTTCTAAATGGATGCCAAATGGGGATTTGGAGGTTAATAATCATGACTCAGAGCCAGCCTTGATATTTTTGGGTCACTTCCTGCTTAGTATTATATGATGCTTTGAAAATTAGTCCTTCTAGTACATATTTTTAATGAGTAGGGGACCATACCAATTTAAAGAAAAATATATATACCTATTGTGCTGACAGAATAATTACTAAGACTAGGAGTTAACACATCAATAATGTTCATTAACAGAATTTTTATATTATTGATTATTAATTTTACCTGAAGTTTCTAGTTTTATTACTTTATGAATATTTGAAATGCAGTTGTGTAGAGATGACTTTTTTTTCTCTTCCTCAAGAAAACTGGTTTTCCTTCCCTTGATTTTCCTATTTTTTGGGGGTATTTTATGATGCTAAGCTGCCTCTTGTACTATCTTATTACCAGCTCTTAAGCTTACAAATAATTCATGCTCCAGCTGTGTGAATTGGGAGCTTTAATTAGCTATTACTCTTTCCCAGAAAAGATAGTTTCATTTTTGAATGTTATTACATAGACCAAACTACTCAAGGAAAATATGCATTTAAAAATGAAAGACTTTTACATGAACTATATTGTAGGTTTCAAATTTATTCTTTCTCATATTCCATTTTATTTTAGGTATGAAGGCATATTTATAAAGAATAACTTTTGGATTTAACATATTTTTATACTTTAAATGCTTATAGTATTTTGGGAATGTGTTTGCATTACTTTTCTCCCAATATCCCAGTTCTATTACTGTATCAAAACACAAATGGGTAGTTTTATATTTTTTATGGACTACAAACTTGAAAGAGAGATAAAAATCAGCTTACTTTTTTTTGTCTAATATTTCATAAGCTCTTGAGCTTAGTCTGACCACAATTAAACTTTTTTTTGGAGACTTGAAGTAATTATTTCCAGTTGTCATATTTTGACTAAGCTGATTCAAAGGACATCAAGCCTTCAAGTAGGTAGAACTTGGCCCCAAGAACGAGATCTTTATGGAAGTATAGTTGGAGTTCCTGTGAGAGGACTATGTCCATGTGGATCTTCTTATAAGAATTTCCAGTACCCCAAAAGCTGTCAGGAAAAAGGTTTAAAGCAAAAATTGGTTTCAATTCAACTTGAATGCTTCAGAATGGACCAGATGTGGAGAGAGTGGAGGCAATTGCAAAATTTAATATCACAATTTTCCAAATCTTTGAACTTTGAGCTGTTGGGCCTGACCAGAATTCCTCTGAGCTATTCTTTTTAAATCGTCAGTGAGATAATTTTATGAGGCATACAATCTGCAATTACATGTAGCACGAAAGAAAATCTTTAGAGATGATGAAATTTAGAGAATTGTGTAAATTTAAGTTTAATTTACTTGGATGAATGAACTCTTTATTTCATCTGTATAGGGCTTCTAGATAAACCTGAGAAACCATTCAAATGAGGTATTTCTGTGAACTCCTAGAATGACAGTATATAGGTCAGGTGGGGATAATAGTCCAGCTGAGGCAAATTCTTAAATAGAGGTTTACATATATTACTTTACTATTGTGTTTGGGTTAAAGATATGGTAGGAAGATTATTCAAACTTCTTTTGGTCTTTACGGCCATTTTATCAAATAAATCCTCTTCCTATTTTTATTTTCATAGTATGTATAATTCTATGTATCAGTTCTAAGCCTCTTGAGTTATTTCAGTTGTTCACAATAAGAACTTTTACCTGTTAGGAAAGTGGTTTGATTGACTGTCTAATTTCAAATTAGCTGTGGCTATGTGTGTCTGACTTATCACCATCACATTGTATATGGTGTAAATAATTACTGAAAAAAAGCTGTGCGAACTAGTGACTTACCGAATACCCATGAGCTCATTGAACACACCAAGCCAAGAGTTGTTAATGTGCCTGCATTAATTTTGGTTTCTGCTATAAATAGACTTCAAGTCTTCTGAGATAAAGGTTTGATTTCTGGTCACTTGCTAATTGCCATTTGAATTACAGTTTTACAAATTACAAACAGAAGATTACGGTTTAGGGTCTGAAGCCTTTTTTTTTTTTTCCCAATGAAAAAAATAATTTATTTCTAGAAAAAAGGTGACATTACCTTTCACACTGATTTCAGCTTCTTGGAATAAATGAAACTGGAAGGAGGTCTGTTTCCTCATTAGACCTTAATACCCCTGTTCAAAAACCGTGGCCATATTACATTTTACATTCCCTTTGCTGCTTTGTCTTGTTAAGGTTTCTGTGAAATGATTTCAAGAGCTGATTGCATTTCAGAGCATGTTTTAAATGGAAATATGAGTCCTCAAGGGAATTTGTGTTATCTTGCAGGAACTTCAGAAGGGAAGAAGAAGCAAAGAAACAAGTTAGAAGAAAGCAGATAAAAGGACCTTTCTGTGAAGAAAGGTGCACATGTAGGCTGCATAGGAAAAGCCATATTAATTGGTAGAGGTTTACTTTATGGAGATTCTGAATGGTTGTTGTCAAACTCTAATGTTACATTTCCAATCGCTATTTTAGTCAGAAGTCTTTTGGTTGCAAGTGACAGAAAACCCAACTCAGTGGTTTGCAAAAAATTAGAATCAGATAAAAACTATCAACTCTCTTCAGGAAAAAAATTCATGAGTACACACAAATTATGACATATAATTTGTGGGTTTAGCAATTCTAGATGAAAATTCCCATGTAATGGTATGGATGTGAGGTGTCCCCCAAAAGTTCATGTGTGAGACAATGCAAGAAGGTTTGGAGGAGAAATGATTGGGTTGTAGCCTTAACTTAATCACTGAATCGATTAATCCCGGATGAGATTAACTGAGTGGTAACTGGAAGCAGGTGGGGTGTGGCTGAGGAAAGGGTTCATTTGGGGCATGGCTATGGGGTATATATTTTGTATCTGGACAGTGCAGTCTCTCTCTCTCTACTTCCTGATTCACATATGAGCTGCTTTCCTCTGCCACACTCTCCTGCCATCATGATGTTGGGCCTCACCTCGAGCCCCAAGGAATGGAGCCAGCCTTCTATGGACTAATACCTGTGAAACCTCGAGTCTTCAAATAATCTGTTTCTCCTCTACAGTTGTTCTGGTCAGATCCTTTAGTCATAGCAGCAAGAAGCTGACTAAAATATCCTGTTATAGTCTAATCATTTATCCAAGCTTAAATCCCTTCTATAATTCTTAGTAAGTTGTCTAGTCTTGATTTGAAACCTCCAGGGCATCCCCCAACTTCAGCTCTAAAGCTCCTAGGTGATATTTCTATCTTGTCTACTGGTCCCCCAAGGAGGACCATTATTGCAGCCTCTTGTTCTTTGTTTCCCAGATTTTCTTTGTGCCAGTTCAGTGACAGTTCAGTTTGTGCCAGTTCAGTCTTAGTTCAGGCTACCATCACAAATATCATGGACTAGGTCACTCAAACGACACACATTCATTTGTCACAGTTCTGGAGGCTGGGAAGTCTGAGACCAGGGTGCCAGCATGGGCGCATGCTGATGAGGGCTCTCTTCCTGGCTTGTAGATGACGCCTTCTTGCTATATTGTCCCATGGAAGAAAGAAGGAACTCTGGCCTTTCTTTTATTTTAAGGGCACTAACCCCATCATGGAGGACCCACTCTCATGACATCATCTAAACTTAATTACCCACTGAAGACCCCACCTCCAAATACCATTTCCTTAGGGATTAGGTCTTCACCTATGAACTGTGGCAGAGAGGGCAAATATTCAGTTCAGAGTAAGATTCTTGAGATTTCTCATTTGCCTCTGAGAAGTTATTGAACATCTACGGACAGAGAACTCATTGCCCCTAGAAGACACATGCATTGTCTTTAGGCTGATGTTCAGCTCCTGCTTATGTTGAGCCCAAATCTGTCATTTTATAACTTCTGCCCTTCTGTGTTAGTTCTAACTCTTGGAACCATGTGGAGCAAACACCAGAATACAAATGATATATAGAGTGGGGACACATTTACTCAGTCTCTGTGTACTCCCGGCATCCTCACCTCCAGTGCTGAGCAGGGGCTCCATCAAAATCATATCAGAGAGTTGTCCCATGTAGGGCTCTTTCTGATGAAACTACTCAAGCCTCTGGTTCAAGAGAAAATTCAATCTTTTTACCTGTGGCATCTGTCATGCTCTTTTCATTCTAGAATGGGAGTGTATTTTGAAGGTGGCCTGTTAATTCCCAGTAACCCACTCCCAGGTCATATTGATG
The DNA here is from genome assembly GCF_964194105.1 of Spermophilus citellus. Taxonomy (NCBI): domain Eukaryota; kingdom Metazoa; phylum Chordata; class Mammalia; order Rodentia; family Sciuridae; genus Spermophilus; species Spermophilus citellus. Next base: position 168,223,845 of record NC_138185.1, read on the forward strand.
GGTATGGGGAGCCTGGTGCTGTAATCTTACAGGGCATGTGCTTAATGTCTGCTCAACGTGAAGAGGCTTTGTTTTCATTTTAAAGGGCGGATCCAATAGGCTTTCCAGCAGGCATTCTTCTCTTTTAAGCCCTCATTTGTTCTGCAATCAGTAGATAAGTGAAGGACCACGGATGCCAGCTGCCAGCATTATTGCAGCCTCTTGCTCTTTGTTTCCCAGATTTTCTTTGTGCCAGTGGCATGGGATTTTTTTGAATATCTAAAATGTGGTGCTACTTGGCCATACTGGCAGGGAAGCCACTGGCAGTAGCTTTTCAAGTGGCTCTTTAAACGAGAGCACCCAGGGGCAGCTGATGCCAAAGTGTGATGAGGACATTCCTTTCTTTCTGCTGTAAACACAGGATTTCAGCTTTTGGACTGTAACTAACCTGCTGTAGGAATCCTTTGAGCACATAAGCAGGATTGACATGGTGCAGACATGGCGGTCCTGACGGCTTGTTATGCTCTGCATGCAAGCCAGCATATCTAAGCTCACCACCATCTCCCAACAGCAGATGCCAAACATCACAGCAGAGGAAGAGGCACAAACCGGGAAGAAACTCAGGGAGTTAGGATGAAACTTGATGAGTTTAGCTCACAGAAGGCTCCAAAGGAAAGAAGGAAGAGGAAAGTTAATACTGCAGTATTAATAGCAGCAGTGAAACCCTTGCATTTGGTGGTGCCCAGACACAGAAAACGTTAATGCAGGATGGATCACTGGGGAACAGCAACAAACCACTAACTTGACAAGAGCTTTGTAGTAACCTTGCTTGGACAGAGAAAGCTTATATAATGTGGTCGGAGTTTTACGTCAATGCAAGTTATTAATATTTTTTTCAGAGCCTACCTGCTGATTTTACTTCAGATAAAAATAGGACAAATCTAGAAGAAATCCCATCAGGGCGATTTTGGTTTATATAGGGCAACCTCTAAGGTGGTCAAGCAAGTGAATTTTCAGGGAGAATGGTGAAGACCTGTAGTAGGCCTTTCTCATAACCAGTTTATCTTTTTCTGCTCTTATCATCTGGGTTGGCTGACTCCACCCCAGGTCCCGAGCCAGTCCTGAGTCTTAGATTGTGTCTTACATTTTCACCATGTTCCTTTCCTCCTGCCTCCTTCCCTTCTTTTATTCTTTTCTTCTGTCACCTACAAATATTTACTAAGCGCCTATTACATGTCAGGAATTGTTTTCGTATTCCCTAATCCAGAGATGAATATAGAAGCAGACCCTGTCATCAAGGAGCTTACAACTGAGTGAAAGAGAGAATCAAATAGTCACATAAATTTATGTGTAATTATAAACCATGATAAATGCCATGAAGGGAAGGTATGAGATGCTTTGTGAGTGTGTGACAAGGGGGCATGTCTGAGTTTGGGGACTCAGGGGGTGCTTCTATGAGGGTATAGCATTTGATCTGAGCTTTGAAGGATGGACAGGAGTTACTAGTTGCTTTGAAGTGGAGAGGAATGTTGTAGTGACTTCCTTGTTCCTGAAAGGGTCTTATGATAGAAGGGACTGCAAATAAGAGTATAAGACAGAAGGAGAACAATTGGATGTGAGTCTGCAAGGGTCAGTTCCTGAGGGACTGAAAGATAAATATTTGGCCTTTATCCTAACTTGATCTTTTCCCCAGCAATGAAAAATCTTTGGCATGTTTTAAGAACTGGAAAAGGGGCCATGGTGTGGGGATGTGACCTGATCAGGTTTGCATATTGAAACGAATACTCTGGCTACAATATGTAAAGGGAAGGGGCTGGCAGAGGAGTTGGGACGGTGCTGCAGTTGTTCAGGGAGGTGGTGTGGCCTCGATTGGAGTGGTAGCAACAGACAGAGAAGTGTGTCTTTCCAACAGATCTCTTGAAGGCAAAATTGACTTGTCAGTGTGCTGAGTGGAATATGTATTGCAATGGGGGAAAACGGGCAGGGTTAATGGAAAGGTCCAGAATGACTTCCATGTCTTTGGCTGGCAGAACTAGATGGGAGATAGGGAAATGGTAGGAGGAACAGAATTTGTTGGGAGTGTAAAGTTGTGAGTTTATTAGACATATTGCAATATTTTTCGTCATCAAGATGTTATATGAAATGAATTCATAGCTCAGATGACATTTTGTTTTTCTTGACTAAGTCACAGTATTCAGAATCTGTTGAATCCCCTTCCTAAAGCCTCACTTCCTATTCTGATCTGAGAGTTGATATTTTGGAGCTTGGGAATTAGCTGAACCTGAGTTCCAAGGCTCACAATGACATCGACAGTTTACATTTACAGATTTGGTTTTATTTCCCATGAAGGGAAAGACTCATTGAGACAAAATATGTTAGCTTCTATAGTAGGAGTTCTATCTTATTTATGAAGTAACTATTTCTCAGAAGATTTTGGATAATTGGCTTAGGAGAAGTCTGGGGACATTTTAATAATCCCACTTAGCTCAGGGTTGCTAAGGAGAAACATGCCTATTGGCTGTTTCTATCTCCTTTCTCAGTACATGGATACATACCACTTCACACTGCATAGGGGAATTTCATGTTCAATGAAGTAGAGTCTGTCCACCTGCTCACCCAGCACCTTCTTCCAAAAAGATACTTGTAGTACCATTAGGGCCCCTCTCTGTGTTATTTTGCTTCGGTTTATCTTCCATCCAAAGTTGCACTGCAAAAATACAGTCCATCCACTGTAACTTCTTTTTATTTGCTCAGTCCTAATATTCATATTCTCACGTCATTAGTGACATCGCATGGACCACCTAACACAATGCCTGGCACATAGAAACTACTCAACACCTTCATTTCCCTTCTCAGCAGAAGCCTGATGTCTTGCCTTTACAATGTCTCTCTCTAAGGCCTAGTGTCTCACGTCTGAGCAAGTAGTTAAATAACTTTGAGGAACACAGCTTTCTCCTTCATTTGGTTTGACACACATGTAAGATGTGTTACAAATGGCAGAAGATATTGAACGATGGTGAGATTTTGTTTAGAAGTTGGAATCTCTACACCCAGTCTCCTACTCAGCCAACCTGAGGCTTCAAAGATACAGCAAAGATAGAGTTAGGGCAAATCTTATTGTGTTCTTCTTGAAAGATTGACTTTGGCAATTCTTCATGGAGTACAGGGTCCAAGCCAGTGTTTTGCTCTAGGAAATGTCTCATAAGATTTTATGTAATTACTGATATTGAGTGTTGAAGTCACCTTGAAGTCACCCCTGGTTACTCAATAAATGTTGCTGATACTACAGTAAAGTGCTATTCTTATTAAATTTGGTTTTGTCCTTTACACATTATTAGTATTAGGAAATTGATATGAATGTACCTTTCTCATTCTTCTCAATGGGAAAGTTGTAAATTATGAAATTTCACTTAAACATACTAATTTGATTCCTTGTATGTAGTATTTTCATGGCTTCTCAGGCATTAGGCCATGAGATTTTGTTCTTGCATCTTGATTTCGGAGAGTAGGAGGTCCACAGGGAAATATGAAATAAGTAATTCCAATGTGTTCAGCAAATGATTTACTGGAGATTAGTTTCTTAACATTACTCTTACCCTTTTCCATTAAGGTTAGAAAATATGATATTCCTTTGGAATTTTATGTAATGCTTTAGTCTTAAAACAAATAGGAAATTTGCTTGTAGTTTTGTGCTTCTCATTAGAATTATTTTTCAGCTAGTAGGGTTTTCAATTTGAGTTTTTTAGTCTGTGTGATTTGCAAGGAGAAGAACTCGCTCAGTGCTTCCTCAAATCCTTCCCTGATGGCTGAACCTCATATAGTGCCCATATGTCAACACATTTCTGAGAGAGGGCTCTACCTAAAGATAGCTGCAAAAGTTTCCTTTTTATACCAATCTAAACACCAGGTTCTACTAAATGCAAATAAGATATACATGATTGGAGTGATATCATTTTATTAAAACTCCTCTCATAATCTACCTCTAAAAGACCTTCTGTTTCCATTATGGCTAGGTTATTGATGCTAAATAGTTCAGCAAATTGGGTTGTTGAAGCGCATCTGCCATGCATTATTCATTAAGTACGTCTTTCACAAATCATAGTTATCTGTGACCTAATCCTAGAATCCCAACAGCATCACTTCTTGGGGACTCTGCTTCCTTTGTGAGCCAAGAAATGGAGTTACAGGCACATCCGTCAGGGCAACACTTGGTTTCACTGTTGTCTTCGAAATGTAGTTGCATGATGGGGAAAAGGTTTAATTAATGTGCTACAGTAATGTGTCTGTTTATAAAGGAATAATGTACTATAAAATTAAGCTACATATAGTGAATGTACCTCTTAATGGCAAGGCTGGCATTTTAAGTGATCAGTAAATCACTTAAATATTAAGACTTTCTTGAACAAGGGTAATAAAAGGAGACATTTGGAAATGGTAGATACTGGTACATATAATTATCCACTAAATAAAACATTTTTATTGTGATCACAGTGTTAATCACATTGTAGAATAGCCTGATCAGGAAACATGAGAAATTATATATGAATTTTTTCATCTCTGACATGATTAACTTCTACATTAGGACGTAAGTCCCCAAAATTAAAACAGCATTTGACTTTCCCCAGAGGACAGCCTATTTTAATTTCCTGAGGCTGAGAGAATATTTGTAAAACCTCCAAAGCTGCTGCTTCCCATGGCTAAATCCTTCCTTATTTGGATTGAGTGATCTGGGTACAGAGTATTCCCCAGCTCCTTACCTCTGGGTTCTTTCCACTCCTAGGGCAGAACTTTTTATTCTCAGGTCTTTCCTTACCCTGATAGGGGTTCCCCCAGTGCTGTGTCCACAGGCACATTCAGTGTTAAATAGTCTCACTGGCCCTGTTCTTTGGTAGATGATGTCTTATTGCTTAGAATAAAGAGTCTGAGGGCTGAACAAAAAGGCTTCATGTTGTCCCACTCTCCCCCAAAACTATTTAGTATTTTCTCTATCCTCAGCCTTCCTTTGATCATGGAGGTCACATGGAAGCAAACAGAGTGGAAAGGGGGTCTCTGCTTTTTCCCTCCAGGGTGCAGCTGTTCCCATTTAACTCCTCCTTTCTGGTATGATATGACTTGATCATGGGAACTTTTTACTTTGTTTTAAACAATATGCTCCCAAAAGATCATGTGTGTTCTCTCAGCTCCCCACTAATTAAAAGAAAAAAAATTAGAAAAACAATTGATGATTAATTATGCAGTTATTATTAAACGTAAAACAAATAAAAACTTGGGCTCTCCAGCCTTAGCACATTTTGTATGATTAAGAGTATCCTGCAAAATGGAAATAGCTTGTATGTAAAATGTTAAGCCAACATTTAAAACCTTTAGAAAGCATCTATTTGTATTTAATCTTTTACTAGGCTAATATATGTAAGGATATATTGTTTGTAGAGGGTTTTGTAAAACAAAATTGTAAATTCCAAGATGTCGTGCTTAATGGGTTGTGGTATCTGAATCCCAGATCTCTACTGATGAAAATTTGGCAGGTTGGGAAGTGAGATGAGGGTTTAATGAACAAAATCTAATTTAAGAGATGGAAATGCTGTTCCTCTTAAATACAGAGAAATTAATGGGCTGGAAAAGGCACAAACAGTTTCCACAGCAGTACCAAGTGATTTCCATAAAGGAAGAGATCTGGGCTGGCTGGTTAGAGCATGCATTACTCTGCTGACCACCAGGGACTTAGCCTGGTCAACAAATTGTGAATGCTTTGTCATTCCCACACCAAATTCTTTGGTTTGATTTGTTTGTATTGCAGTGGATGCTTATTCAATTTGATAAAACATAATGTAACCAGGGAATCTTTTACCGTGGCCTCGAGTCATGAGGACATAATCACTGATCAAAGATGGAGATTCAGAGATGTTTATCGATGGAAAAAGTTTCTCTTACAACCAGTTAATTTTCTGCTCTAAATTCTGATCAAACTTCCCTTTCAATATAAGTTAAAGTCTCTGAGCAGTATCTCTTGCTGGAATTTAGTTATGAATAAGCCAGAGCCAGTTGCCAGGGGTAACCAGGACAGAGGCAGTTAATTAATTAACCTCTGCCATTGTGTACAGATAAAGCCACTGAGTCTAAGCTAGAAAGTAGAAACACAGGGTGGGAGTGCTTGTTGTTCTTAGGAATGCAGAGAATGACCTCATCTCAATCTGGTTCATGCCCTTCTCCACCTCCATTTCCTGCCTAGCAGCTATTGTCTCAGAGTCAGGAAGGGAGAAGGATAAAGAGGTGGGGTATGAACTCAGGAAGCTTATAGAGAAAAGGTCCCCAAAGGAAATAAAGCCATGTATTGCTAAATGATGGAACACATTCTGAGAAGCACATTGTTAGACAGTTTCATAGTTGTGGGATCATAGTGTGTACTTACACAAACCTAGATGCTATAGCTTATCGCACACCTAGACGATATGGTCTAACTACTGCTTTGAGGTTGCAAACCTACACATGTTGCTACACTGAGTAGTGTAGGAGATTACAATGTAATTATATTTGAATATCCAAACATATAAAAACATAGAAAAGGTTCAGTAAACATGAAATAAGAGGTACAAATGATGCACTTGTATAAAACACTTAACCACAAATGGAGCCTGAAAGACTAGAAATTGCTCTGGGTGAGTGAGTGGTGGGTGAAGGTGAAGCTCTAGGATACTACTGCACACTGGACTATATAAGCACTGTGCCTTAGCCTACATTAAGTGTATAAAAATATTTTTCTTTCCTCAATAATAAAATTAACCTTAGTAGATTTTTCTAATTTATAAACTTTTTAATTTTTCAAAACTTCTGGACTCATAGTAACACTTAGGTTAAAACTCAAACATATTTACAGTTTATATCCTTATTCTATAATCATTTTAAAATTTTTATATTGTTCTATTTCCTTATTTTTACCTTTTAAACTTTTTTTTTTTTTTTTTTGGTTTAAAATCTAAAATGCAAACACACATCAGTCTCGACCCACACAGGGTCAGGATTCTCAGTGTCATCACTGTCTCCCAACTGGACACCTGGCCCCACTGAAGGTCTTCAGGGTGATAACACAAACGGACTGTCATATCCCATGATGCCTTTTTCTGAAACACTTCCTGAAGGACCTTCCTGAAGTGCTCCTTGAGGAGGTGTTACTCTTTTCAGAAATATGTCTTTGGTGGTTTGCTCAGTTTGTTTTTTTCATCAGCAATTTGCTTGTAAGAGGATAATGCACCACTAGCATTCTTTATCAATGAAAGTTTTTAGTGTCGGGGCTCAGTTTTCTAACTTTGAAGGAGCTTGTTGAGGTCTACAACAGCTTCTGCCAAACCTGTCACTGTGAATTTTCTTTGGGGTTCTTTTTCTCCTCCTGCAGTCTCCTTGAACCTTGCCTCTTCCTCAGCTATACGTTCCTGTTCCAGTTTGACAGCTCCTCAGTGCCATCCTTATCCACACCCAGGGGAAATTATTCCCCACCTCAACCACAGCTTTGTTGATATTTTGCAACTTCTTTGTCTTTGGAAAATCCTTTGAAGTCATGGATGAAATTGTTTTTTTTTTTTTTTTTTTTTTTTGCACCAGGGATTGAACTCAGGGTGCTTAACTACTGAGCCACATCCCCAGCCCTTTTTTATATTTATTAGAGACAGTGTCTCATTGAGTTGCTTAGGGCCTCTCTAAGTTGCGGAGACAGAGTTTGAACTCGTGATCCTCCTGCCTCAAACGAGTCACTGAGATATCCAGTGTCTTCTAGTTGTCATTGATACACTTCTTGGTGACATCACCAGAAGCTTAAGCGAAGTTTTTTCCCCCCCATATAATATTTTTCTTATATTTATTTATTTTTTTATACATGACAGTAGAATGTATTTTGGCATATTATACATGTATGGAGTACAACTTCCCATTCTTATGGTTGTGCATGATATGGAAGTACATTGGTCATATATTCATATATGAATATAGGAAAGTTATGTCTGATTCATTATACTAACTTTCCTGCTTTCAATCCCTCTCTCTTCCCTTTATTCCCCTTTATCTAATCCAAGGTACTTATATTCCACCCCTCCCCCCACCTTGTGAGTTAGCATCCATAGATCAGAGAGAATATCTGGCCTTCCAAGCAATGTTCTTGATGCACTCATAAATATTGTAATCTTTTCATAGCTACATCAATGTCTTCCTCAGCTGTAGCAATAGCCTGGGTAGAGGTTCTCCTCATATGGTAGGTCTTAAAATCTACTATAACTCTTTGATCCTTTAGTTGGATCAAAGAGATGGTATTTAGAGAGAGACACTACTTTAATACCGGGATGAAGATCACCAGTAAAAGGAGGATGTGCAGAAGCATTATCAACAATAATCAAAGTCTTGAAAGGTCTATTCATTAAACAGTACTTCCCCATTTGCTGCCATGGGAATTCAGGAGGCACCTTGGAAGAGGAGCTGAGTCATCCACCACTTTTTATTGCTGTTATAATACACTGTTAGTCTGTGCTCTCAGATACGTTTGCAGGCCCTAGGGTTTTCACTGTGCCTGATCTCTAAGGGTTTCTCTTTTTAGTCTGCAACATTGCCCCCAAAGTGAGATTGTTATCTTGTCCTTAGAAGCCTTGAACTTTGGCATTGACCTGGCTTCTTTATGGATGAAGTCTTCATGCATCTATTTCTAGAATAGGTTTCAAAAATTCAAGTTTTTCTCTTGCAAGTAATTTCTTTCCACCATCAACTTATCTGGAGTTTTGCTGACTTCAAAATAGTTCTCACACACTCACCACTCACTCTCATATTAACAGTTCTTGAAACATTTTGGCAGTCTAGAATTTCTTAATTTAGCATATTAGTTGGGTTCAGCCTTTGCTTTCACTATCACAAACTGTGTCGGCTGTGATGATCACAGTGCTGAAAGGGAGACACTTCTATGCCTGGCCTTCCATCCAAGTTGTTAGACACTTCTCCATATCTGATATACGCCCTCCTCTGATTTTTGTTAGTCTTGTTGCCTTCAATGAAGCAGATCGTTTAATAGCTTCTGTCATTTTGTTCTTGTTCTTCAAGATTGTAACTATGGTGGAATGGGACATGCCTGACTGGCAAGCAATGACCATCACTGATTTTCCACCTTCATAGTCATTAATCACTTTTAGTTTTGTTTCCAGGTCAATCACTTGATGTGGCCTTTTACAGGCAACATTAGAAGTAGATTTTGTACACTTATGAGCCATGATGAACAAAATAACATGAGGTTAAGTTAAACACAAGAGAAAATGATGCAATCAAGAGACACAGTGTGCCCAAGATGTCCGAGATTGCTTTTCTACAGTAAACTATTATAAGTAGAGGGAATACACTCTAAAATAAGGATTTAAAAGTATAACATTCAGGGTGAGAGACAGGGGTCTAATTTCATTTTGTTACACATTAATTTTCAGTTTTCCCAGCACCATTTGTTGAAGAGGCTACATGTTTATGGTTGATACCTTTGTCTAGTATGAGATAACTATTTATGTGGGTTTGTCTTTGTGTCCTCTATTCTGTACCATTGGTCCTCATGTCTATTTTGGTACCAATACCATGCTATTTTTGTTAGGCCAGAGACCCTGTGCCTACTAGAAGAAAAAGTAGACCTAACTCTCCATCATGTTGGCTTAGGAATCAAATCCTCAAGAAGACTCCTAAAGTGCAAAAAGGAAAATCAAGAATTAATAAATGGGGTGATATCAAACTTAAAGGCTTTTTCACAGCAAAGGAAACAAAGGACATGAACAGAAAGCCTACAGGATGGGAGAAAATATTTTTCATCTGCACCTCAGATAGAGCATTAATCTCCAGGATGTATACAGAACTCAAAAAACTATACACCCAAAACCAAATAACCCAATCAACAAATGGGCAAAGGAACTGAACAGATATTCCACAGAATAAGAAATATGAGCAGTCAACAAATATATGAAAAAATACTCAACATCACTAGCAATTAGAGAAATGCAAATTAAAACTACACTAAGATTGCATCTCATTCCAGTCAAGATGGCAATTATCAAGAATACAAGTAACAATAAATATTGGCAAGGATGTGTGGAAAAATGTACACTCATACGTTGCTAGTGGGATAGAAAATTGATGCAACCACTCTGGAAAGCAGTATTCCTCAGAAAACTTGGAATGGGACTACCATTTGACCCAGTTATCCCATTCCTTGATATATACCCAAAGTACTTAAAATTAGGATACGATAGTGATGCAGCCACATCAATATTTATAGCAGCTTAATTCACAGTAGCTAAGCTATGGAACTAACCTAGGTGCCCTTCAACAACAGATGAATGGATAAAGAAAATGGAATATTACTCAGCTTTAAAGAAGAATGAAATTATAGCATTTGCTGTTAAATGAGTAGAACTAGAGACTATCATGCTAAGTGAGATAAACCAATCCCCCCCCCAAAAAACAAAGGCCAAATGTTCTCTCTGATAAGCCAATGCTAACTCGCAATAGGCTTGGGGTACAGAAGAGGGGAGGTTCACCAGACTGCACAGCAGGGAGTAGGGAGAAGAGAAGGGAAATGGGAATGGGAAAGACAGTAGAATGCATCGGACATAACTTTCCTATGTTCATCTATGAATACATGACCAGTGTAACAACCAAAAGAATAGGACGTTAAACTCCTTGCATGTTATGTCAAAATACATTCTAAAAAGGACAAAAAAAAATTTAAAAATAAAATGAAAACAACAAAAAGTATAATATAGTAAGTGAATAATTCTACATAGTTTTCTATTATTATTACCAACTATACATAATTTTATTTGCTATACTTTTATATGACTGTCAGTTCAGTTGGGTTGTTTACACCAGCATCACCACAATCATGTGAGTAATGCATTGTGCCATGACATTAAAATGGCTCCAAGATCATTAGGAGATAGGTATATTTCAGCTCCATTAAAATTTTATGGGATCACTGTCATATATGCAGTCCTTCATTGGCCAAAACATCATTATGTGGTTCATGACTATAAAATAAAGCAATGATATTAAAAGATAAGCTATTAGTTAATGTGTAGTATTGGGGTCCTGTTGTGTGTGTGTGTGTGTGTGTGTGTGTGTGTGTGTGTATGTGCAGGTATGCATACACTGGGGAATGAGTGACAGTATGAAATGTTTGGGTGAGAAGGTAAGTTTGACTCTGACAGTGAAGAGCACATAGCACTGTAGTGTTCAGTTACCAGAGAATGACAAACAAAACCTTGGAGAGCTACGGACATGGGTTGTTTGCTGTCTTCCCTTTGTCAGATGGCCCAGTTAGATGGTAGGTGGTGAATAGTGGATGGCCATTTGCCTACTATGCTGATTGTTACCACAGCAATTTCAGAGGGAGTGATATCATGAGACATCCTTCTCACATCCTTCCACACTAACAATTTCTTATATATATGGACAAAGGTGCCTATGTGGGAGCACTGGGATTCAAGTAGGAGGTCATTAAGTCTTGGTGGAACCCAAGAATTGGGAGGGTCATTTTGAGAGGGCAGATCTGCGCTCAGGTAGTAGTAGGCCTGTTCTATACCTACAAATACCTTGTACCCTGTGGCTTCAACTACAGCCCCATTTTCTCTTGATCCTGTCTCCAGAATCTTCAACAATCTTCTTGAATGAGTCATTCTCCTTTGTGTCTTGGAAGACAAGTCACTAACTGTTATGGTTTGGATGTGAGCTATCTCCCAAGGGCTCATGTGTGAGACAATGCAAGGAGGTTTGGAGGAAAAATGATTGAGTTATAACCTTAACCTAATCTGTGAATTTCCTATCCATTTATCCATCAATGAACGCTTGGGTTTCCTTATCTTTGCTGTGAATTATGCTTCAGTGAACAGGGGAACACAGATATCTCTATGAAGTATCAATTTTATTACTCTTGATTATATACACAAATAAAGGATTGTTGGACTGCATGGTAATTCTGTTTCTAATTTTTCAAGAAATCTACAATACTGTTTTCCATTATGGCTATATCAATTTACATTCCCACCAACAGTGTACAAGAGTTCCCTTTCTTCCTACTCCCTAACCAATAGTTGTTACTTTGTATCTTTTTGATGATAACATCCTAGCAGACATGAGATGATATTTCATTATGATTTGGATTTGTGTTTCCTTCATGATTAGTGATGTTAAACAGTTTTTATATTCATTTTTGCATCTTCTTTTGATAAATTTCTTTTTTTCAATAAAAATATACATTCAAGAGATACATACTATTTGCTATTGAGTTATGAGATATATGTTGTTTATATATGATATATATTATATGTATGTGTGTATATATATATATATATATAATATATATATAAAACCCCTTATCAGATTGTCTTTCTGTACACCAGTAACAACTACTTCAAAAGGAAATTTAGAAAACAATTTCATTTAGAACAGCATCAAAGAGAAAATAATACCTATGAAGACATTTAACTAAAGAGGTGAAATATTTGCATACTGGAAATTATGAAGACAGAACAAATGGAAGAGTATCCTGTGTTCATGGATTGGAAAAAATAATATTCTTAAAATATTCATATTATCCAGATAAATCTACAGTTTCAGTGTAATCCTTATCAAAAGTACAATGCCCTTTTTAGAAAAAGAAATCCTAAAGTTTGGAACCACAAAAGACCCTAAATTGCCAAAGTAGTCTTGGAGTCAACATTCTTGATTTCAAATGATATTACAAAGCTATAGCAAGAATCCAAAAATAACACTGAGTTACTAGAGCTCACAATGGGACTTTGCTTGTTACTGCACTGGTTGTAAGTCTCATATCTGAACATGGAACAGAGAGAGACACTGTTTTCACTCTCCGGCAAAACACGTTTCTTGGGTTTTAGATATGGGGTTATTTCCATTACCTAGCAACACCATACTCAAATTGCAGAGGATAATTTTTGAGAGCTGAAATTACAAAAGAAAAAAATTATTTTCAATCAGGGAATGATTTTTTTTTGGTGATAATAAATTTCCTGATAATTTCCTCATTAAAAGTGAATAAAATGTCTATTTAAAAATATTCAAAATGAAATTTAAATTTCCCTTTAAAAAGTGTGGGAGATTGCTTTATTTTTCATCACTTTGTGAGAAGTTTCCTGTATGTAATTCTTTCAAAGAGCACATGGATTAAGGTATTTAGTAACATGTTCTTCCACAGGATTATCTGCCTCCCAGTAAATACCTCCTATGAACAATAGAATGATCTCTTGAGGGCAGGGTAAAGGACTAGCAGGCACCACATGAATTGACATCAGGATGCTTTAGCTTAAAGCAGTGATTTCGAAGTAAATTTCTCTGCATCTCATCTGATATTCTGTTCTTGGCAGCATTAGCTGAGCTCAAATAGTGACTGACCCCCAGAAACTGACAAAGGAACATTTCAGAGAGGGGAAACTAATTTATTCTGACTACTTGTCAAGCATCAGCCCAACTAGCCTCATCTTTTTGCCCTAAAAAGGTGTAAGATTTTTGACCTTTGCTTCTACAGCATCTGCATTAAATAACAAGATGGTAAAGCAATTCCTATCAGGAGGAATATGCATTAGTACAGCACCATTAATGGCTATGAGGACTTAAAAGCAATGATTTTTTGAGATTAGGGGCCAGATGGTCAGATATATTGACCTTCATTTCTCTCCTATTAGCAAAAAAAAAAAAAAAAAAAAAAATTTCTTTTTAATTTAAAATGATTTATCAGTAAAGTGACTGAATTTTCTAAACTTTTATATGTGATGCAGAGTTCTTTAGCCCATTGCTATTTGAGGCAGATGTAGGAGTAATAGTGTGTCAATTGTACTTCTCATGACATTCTTCACTTCAGGCCTACTGGCACATATTTGATTGGACATATGAAACTAGAGACTTGTAAAATTCTCTGATAATGTTAGGAAAATTCTTGAATCTTTCTTTCTTTCTCTCTCTCTCTCTCTCTTTTTTTGAAGTTCACTGTAAATGCATTTCATATGCTAACTCAGCCATGCAAGGGGGTGGTTTTGTGTAGTATGTGGTGTTGTAACGGAGGGTCACAGTGCCCAACAGAAGCCAAAATGACCTTTCAAAAAAGTGGACTGGGTCATGGCCTCCACTGCTTCCTATACTAACCCTGCCCCTTCTTCCCTCAGTTTCTTTATTACAAATTACACTAATTTATTTCCTCAATAGCATTTACCACTATCTGAAGTATTTGTGTTTAAGCAGTTTTCTTGATCCTAGGAAGTACAGGTAGGGGGAGTATAGAAGTAAGTATAGGAAGCAGTGGAGGCCAATGTGGGGTGACCACTGTGGGAAACTGTAGCTCATTGCCTCTGGGAAACTGAAAGTTGGTGTAGAAGACCTTGCTTCAGCGAGAGGAGAGGAAGCTGGGGCACTGACCCACCAATTTTAATCTGATATTGGTTGAGGGTTGTCAAGTTCTTAGTGTTTCAGTTTTGTCCTACACGAGGGCCAGGCACAACAGAGAAAGTTGCAGGTGGAAAATCACAGGTGTTAGAGAAAGAAGCTGTTGGACTGGCACGCATGACAGCAGGTATGTAGGGGACATACGAGTATGGCAGACAGCATCTGCTGCTCTATTATTCATTTATGTGTATTCTAGTTTGCTGATAGCTCTCCTCTGGAATATAAGCTCCATGACAACAGAGATGCTGATTGTTTCAGGTGCCTCTGATATAGTGCCTAGGACAGAACAAGCACTTGATAATCATCACTTGAGTTAATGAAGAGGTAAGAAGTTCACTGTAAACCATGTAATTTCTTGCATTTATTCTAAGGAAGGTAACACTGACATGACACATCCACAAACAGGAGACATCAGAGAGACCCGAAATGGCCGAAAATAGTGAGGATATCTAGGTGTGTGTGAGTTGCAGGGGGTGGGGGGGTTATTCAGAAGGCAGATAAGAGTTCAGGATTTGCATGGTGTACTGGAAAAGTTGTCAGAGTCTGGTCCAGACCAAGATTTAGACTTGCAGGAATACTACCTTTGTAAAGTGGCCATGATCCAATCCTTCACCCTCTCTGCTATTCTGTTGCTTCAGCTGCTTTACCTGTTTCACAAAGATGTTAAGATAATAAAAGAGATAATAGATTGGAAAGCACTTCTTAAAAGAAGTTCTCTTATGGAGAAAGCTACTATTTAACTGTTGAAAATATGTTACGTTCAAGTTTCAATTGTTCAGAAGTGCTCAGTCCCTTTAAAAAGTGATTGCTGCTGGAAGTAGCCACTTTGATGGACAGTTATTGCCTCCCAGCTGAAGTGAGTAGAATAATCAATTTCTATGGTGTGTCTGGTGACCTGTGGCTGAAAAGAGAGGCTCAGGGGCGATGGCGGGACTCTTATCTCATGGAAAGCTGGCGGCCTGGGAACAAGGGGACCCATGAGAGATGAGCTCAGGTAACAACCAGAATCTATATCTCTCACTAATCTGGAAATCCATTTTGATAAAATGAATAAGCAAGTAAAGCAGGGACAGGAGAACTGTAGGGGAAAACAGCTTCTTGTCTCTGTCAGAGCCAGGTGGAGAGGAGAGTCTTAGTATTCCAGCTTCTCATTGCAAGGGCTTTGATTTAAGAACCTGGATACTTACAAGGGTTAGGGCTAGAGCTCTGGCCTGGGGCCTCCCCTTCCCTCCTCTGGCTCCATCTTCACTCTCAGGGCCTCCAGGTGATGCAAATGTCCCCCACTCCCATGAGAGCCTGATGGTGCAAGCTGTATCCTCCTCTGCAAATAAATACTATCCTAGGCCTGGGAATTTGCACACTAAGAGAGCATGGGCAGAACAGGTGGGTGGACCAAGAGAAGGAGGCTGTACAGACCCTGAGAATGAGCCTCCCTTTTTGGGCCAGAAAGTTTCTGCGCATCAGAGTGTAGAATAGTAGGAGGGAGACAGGTCTGGGTTTGCAAGTTCCTTATCTCTTGGACTTTTCACCCCATGGGAAGATGTACAACTAAAAGCCTGATCAGGGTGGGCCCTCTAAAGTGGGAGACCCAGGACAGAGATCTAGGTTCGAGAGCTAAAGGAAGTACATTTGATATCAAACTGACTTTGCCTTTCCCAGTAAAAACTTGAAATAAGGAAATAAGAAAGGTTAAATGCAGAAGCCCTTATTTGTTTGGTGAACAGAAAAAGCTGCTTATAGGAGAGAAAGGTAAATTGAGGCAAACGCTGCAGTGGGTGTCTGTGTGGCTCAGAGTAAGAACATTCTCTTTGTGGTGGTTACAATTCCATGCTATCTGCCACTTCTCTGTTCTGTTACCTCCCTGACTTTATCTACCCCTATCCCTACCCGTCTCTAATGCACTGAGCTCTGCCCACACTAGCCTTTTGCTGTCTAGGATTTATGATGTCTTGAGTTCTTGCCACACACAGTGAAGTACTATCTGGATACTTAAATGAAGACGTTTTTCACCATTTCTCTTGTGGCTCCAGGTTCCTGCTTGTTGAGCCAATGGTGTTCACTGTCTCCGAGAGAACAGATTTAGAGCAAAGAGCCAAAGAATTCCAGAGAAGGCTCTTGAGACCAGTAACCAAATCATCTGAGAACTGGGAAAGGTGGAGATTAGACTTTGTGCACTCTGGGCCGTTTCTCTCTATTCCTTTGACTTTTTGTTTTCCTTTCCTAGGCTTTCTTTTCTCTTGCCTCTCCTCTTCCTTCAAACTTCGGAGCAAGGACTATGTGAGGACTGAGATGATTCTGAGGAGTTGGCAATTTGGTGGGGGGAGACTTCTATAGAAAGGACTCATTTTAACAGGATGTAGAAAGAGTTCTGGTGTTTTTGCCAAAACACTATGGGAACAGAGATCTTGAAGGGTGACAGACTGATCTGATGATGGGCTGCCAAGGGACCACTGGCCTGGGTGGCATTTCATACACCACAGACCTGGATGTAGTGATAGTTTAGAAATCCTTAAATGATTTTAGGTTTGAGCCAGTTATTTTGAAAATGAGCCATCTTGAAAGCCTTATTTCCCTACTCATTATGCACATTTTCTCTGCTTTTGTCTATTTGTCAGTACTTAGAATCATATTTACAATATCATACATATCAGTTATGATATTGTTAAAGATATCAATATGCCAATAGCACCAACAATAGTAATTAGCAACCACCATGCCAGGCATAGTGCCAAACTCTCAGCCTGGATTATCCTATTTCTCCCATTATCTTCATTTTATAATTGCATAAACCAAACTATCATGGATGAAATCATTATTTAACAAATCTTTTTGATTTTGATTGTCCAAGGGTTCTTCCATATTACCAATGTTTGTCATAAATAAATTCACAGTCTAGGATGAGGGAGATATATGTGTACCAAAATATGTTGAAAAGTGGGAAAATCAGCAAGCAGTAATGTTCAAGTTCCAGAGAAGCCTAACAATGAGACACTCCCAAGGATAAGACTCAGTGATTTCTGCTTGTATCTTAAATGACACATAGAAATGTCCTGTGCCTTCCTGCAATAAATAGAAACATATGCTTTATAATAATGCTCAATTTTGTTATAGCTGAATATTTAAATGAAATTATCAGCATTTTATTTGATGGTTTTAAAGAATTTTCAGTTCCCAGAGTTAAATGATGGTCCTGTAATTATGTTGGTCTGGTATAGTGGGGTATTTCCTTGTGATATTTAATTCTGTTACCTAAGTATCTCAGATTTTCTACTCTTATATGTTATTCCTATTGAACTGTAGTGTGTAGTGGTTTCAAGTACTTTCTAATTATTCCCATCATACTTGTGTTAGCCAAAAGTTCAAAGAGGTGCACATTCATTTCTATTCACATTTGCGAAAGCTTGTAATTCAACTAGTGCTTTGGTAACTGGATCATGATTCCAAACATGATGCTCAAGATGTCTTAGATGATCTCCAGTTATTTGTAGAGATGCAAAGAATTTAAAATGTTCTAATAAAATGTATTATAATTTATTATTATTATTATTATTATTTTTTTTACCATGGATTAAATGATCTGTATATAGCTAGAAAAGTCAATGTGGTATCAGTAGACTTATTTGATTTGAATAATGACTTTGCTCACTCTTCAGAGTACCTGCTGCCTTTTGCATTTCTGAATATCTGCAGCCATGTAGTATCTTC